>NW_005364031.1:1208910-1265275 GCF_000412655.1 Myotis brandtii
GAACCATTTGGATGGGTTTCATGGCCACATTGGGAGATCCCGTATCATCGTCCAAAGGTTCTGGAGGGTCTTGCAATCACAATGTCCATCCCACTCAAAACTTGAATGGAAATGGATGCTGCTCTCTTTCTCAGCTTACCCTTTAACCAATCCAACTACTCAAAATATGGGGAGGGAGGAGGGGGCATTTGAAACCTATTGTTGACTTAGTGGCAAGCAACCAAAATTCTTAGTGGAGTTCTGTGGAAATTTTAATGATTCTAAACACGGTGCATATGTGCTTTTGATCTAGCCTTATATCCTTGCACCACAGATGAATATGTTGAAGGACATTAGAAAAGCACACAGTAAACATTTTTAAGCAATAAAATTAACTAAAAAGGGAAGCTGCTTTACCTTTTGATGTTTTACTACTTCCCTGTGTGGATTTTCTTTTCTTTTTTTTTTTTTTAAGGCAGCTCAGAGACAACTTCAAAAACCATAAATCCTAAAAAGTGATCCTTGCATTTCCAGACATAATTCAACCAGGGCAAGATTTGAAAATCTATGGCTATCTGATTGGAGGCCCCTGATCTCTGTTCTAGATAAAAACTTGGTTTTCCAAGACCTCCCACGATCAGTGGCCAATGACAAGTAAAGAGCAAATAACTTGTGCACAAAATATAGGGTCCAGTGATGCCATTCTTCAGGATTTTGTGACTGTTTATGCATTGAGTCCTACTTACTTGCTTGTTTCCATTGCAGAATGTCAACCCACATCCTTTCCCTTGGAACTGAGACCTCAAAGATGTACCAGTCCTCAAGGATATATATGATATTAATAATTTGGGGTAAAATATAAATTTTCTTCCATAACAGTAAAAAAGTAACACACTTTCTAGTTATAAAATAAATATAAGGGAGCTGTCCTACATGCCTTATATGTTTAGCATTTAATCTTTCGTCTATGTCATAAGGAATGCTATTTTAACCACTTTAAATATGAAAAAGTGCAATCAGAGATCATACAGCTAATAGGGGAGGCAGTACTGAATCTGGCCGTCTGGCTCTGGAAACTGCTTTTCACCTCTTTGAGTGACTGCCTCCGTACAGCTGAGATAGATGAGTCAATGTGAAAAGTGAAATGAACTCGGCTTCAAATAGCTATTGGAAATAGTAGAAAATATATCAAAAGGCAATATATAATTAATTACCAAATAAATTATACAGGTCACACAAATTACTGGAGTATAAAAAGATTAGGTTGGGGATGCATTGCCAGGCCATGCTTCCTTGAGAGTGATTGGACAGGAGAGTGCGTTCTTAGTTTAGGCTTGACAGAGGGTGATGTTTACAGCATCAGAGAGCACAATGTCTTGGGAATGAAGTGGGTCCTGGTTAGTGTCCTTACAATTGTGCAGGCTAGTCCAGGAGAGGGGGTCCTAGGGCTGGAATTAGATCTCCTCATTAGTGTAGGACAGGAATTGGGGAGCTGACCCAGGTGATGCTGACTCTGGTTCACTCTGACAACCACAGACCTAATTTCAGGGGACAGAATTATTATTGGTTTCAGACGATACATGATGGAAGTAATGAGATGTCTCAGCGCAGAGACAAGATATGGCCTTATGGGGAGAGGCAGACTTTGTAACAGAACTGTATATGCTGGGAGGTGGGGGAGGAGTGTGGGTGGGTGGAAGCTGGAGAGTCACTGAGAGGACAGAAACTTGGACCAGAAAAAACAAACAAACCCAAAAGCCCAGTTATATGAACTGGGAATAAGATGGTAAGTGAAATAAGTCAGAGAAAGACAAATATTATAAGATTTCACTTATATGTGGAATCTACAGAACAAAATAAATGAACAAAAAAACTAGGAACAGACTTATAGATACAGAAAACAAACTGAGGGTTGTCACATGGGAGGGGAGTTGGGGGAAAATGATGAAGGGAATGAGAAAAAATTGGCAGTTACAAAATAGTCACAGGGGATATAAAATACAGCACAGGGAATATAGTCAATGATATTGTAGTAACTATGCATGGTGTCAGAAGAATACATTGGGGGATCACTTCATAAGTTATATAAATGTCTTAACACTATGCTATATACTTAAGACTAATATAATACTGATTGTCAACTGTAATTGAAAAATAATAATAAAATAAAAAATTAAAACAAAAGTTATATTTAAAAATGTGGGCATAAGAGTTGAGATTACATTTAGGAATGATGTGGGGGGCCCAGGTTTGAAAGTGTAGTTGGGTATTTTTCTGTTGGGAGAAGCAGCAATCAAGTCTTGAGGTGGGATCCAGAATATGGGGGAGAGAGGTTTGGTAAAATTGCTTCAACATGCAGTCATAGCAGACTAGGTAACAGGGATTATAATTGAGCGTGCAGGTGGGAATTAATTGGCTCCAGTAGTGTGGTAGAAGTGGTGGGGAGATGATGGATTAGTATGTTTGAGAGGAAGGAAGGGGTAGAGTATTACAAGTTGAAAGGACAGTGTGAACAGAATCATGAAGATGTATGCAGAAAAGTTAGGAAACCACTGTGTTTGAAGAGGAATGTCTGTACAGGTCAACAGCAGGAAACAAGATTAAAAAGTAGCATTGAAGTTAGATTATCAAGAACTTTGATATCCAGGCTAAAGCTATTACCTTTCATCTTGTTGGAAATTGAAAGACTTTGAACACTTTTGAGCAGAGTGGTTGATATCATCAAAGCAATTGTGAAGAAATATAATTTAACAACAGTGTGCAGGGTAGATTGGCACAGGACGGAGCAGGAGGTCAGTGGGGAGGATTCTACTACAATAGCTTAGCGTAAAGCTATGAGAACCTGAAATAGGTTGGTGGCAGTGAGGCTTGGAATTGAGGGAAAGATGCAAGAGAGATTGCAAAATGAAACTTGACAGAACTGGGCAACTGCTGGGACAGGTGACTGATGTGGAGAGTGGAGTCCAAGATGGTACCACAACCTGGGTGATTCCAAATTTTTAAGAGGAAATGTGCAAGTCAAAAATGGGAGATGGTGTTGGAAAATGAAATGTTTGATTTTATTAATGTTTAATCTGGAGCAACAGGGAGATATTTAAGAGGATATGTCTAACAGACCACTGGAGACACAATACCTGGGGAGAGAAGTAAGGGTTAGTGATACATATTTATAAATCGTCCAACTAGAGATACCATTTGAGATCATGAAAGTCAGTGAGGGACAGATAGAACATAATAGGGAGTACAGACCACAGTAACAAAGATAAAGAGACTTTAATGTGAGAAATGGGCAAGTAGTCAAAAGTTTCAAATGCTACAGGGAAGTCAAGGAGAATAAGTACAAACACAGGACTATTGTTAGATGGTCTTTAATTATATTTAAGAATTATTTTTAGCATAATTATTAGTATATGGAAGTTATATATTTTTGTGGGTTAAAAAAGCAAATATGTTGGAGCCATCTTCTCAGAAATATAGTTCAGATATGGCTGAACAATGTGTGTACTTGTCTTACATATTGTCTGGTGTTTGAGAAACCTTCCTCTTTTCCCACTCAGGCCCTTAAATTGATTGGTCACTGAGTCTTCTAGGTATGCTTATATTTCCTGCCTGCTTCATCTTATATTTCCATTTCCTTTGATACAATCAATCAGAAATATTTTATCTCAATTACTCTTCATAGGTCAGGGTTTCAGTCTTGGCTCCATTGACATTTTGGGCTGGCCTGTGATTGCAGGATATTTTTCAGCATCCCTGATCTCTATCCTTAGATGCCAGTAGCACCCCTATCTAGTCATGACAACCAAAGATGTCTTCAGATGTTGACTTCTGTCGGGGATATCTGCAATTTTGGCCTTCTAAAACTTAGTTGCTGCACTGCCATTCTGGTAACGACACTTCAATTTTCCTTGTGTAAGAAAGAATTACCTTGGACATTTTAGTTATGTGAACCACTAAAATATACTTTGTTTGCTTAAGTCATACTTTCTCTTACTTGCAACAGAAAACCCCTCTAACTGATTTAAAAAATGAGTTCTAAAATTTGGAATTAACAAATAAGTGATCCTACAATAGGGAATGGGCTGATTTAGAGTTGGTGAAGGAGAGTGAAGACATTTCAATCACATTTTTAAACAACTGGTGGACGTGGAAAGCTGTGTTATGTAACAGTGTAGCAGATGGTTACTGTCCCATTTGGTATCTTGGTGCTTAGGCCATGTGCTTACTAAGGCTGGGGTATATATTAGGGGCTTGCTAGCAAAGTCACAGGATGTTGGATTTTATGGACTATATCTTGAAACCTCAATAATGTCCTACCAATAAGAGACAGGCTTTGATAGAAGCTGTCTTGTCTGAAGGCAGAGAGGGAAGAAAATGGGTCCTTGCTAAGAGAGGCCCTTTTTGCCCACAGCCCAGAATCCAAAACCATTTAAGAGTCTAGCTTTAGCCCTGGCCAGTGTGGCTCAGTTGGTTGGAGTGTCATCCTGTACACCAAAAGGTGGCAGGTTTGATTCCAGGTCAGGGCACATACCCAGCTTGTGGGTTCAATCCCTGATTGGGGCACATGCAATAGGCAGTCGATTGAGGTGTCTCTCTCTCTCTCTCTCTCTCCCCCCTTTCTCTCTAAAATCAATTTTAAAAAAAATCTAGTTTTAGAGGTTTGGAAAATTCTAATCCCCAAATTAGATATATTCATATACAGTGGGGCCTTGACTTACCAGTGTCCCGACTAACGAGTTTTTTGAGATACCAGCTGTCTCTCGGCCGATTTTTTGCATTGAGTTGATAGAGTAATTTGAGTTAACGAGCTCCTTAACGAGCTCCTTAATGAGCTTGGTCTCAGAAGGAATTAAACTCGTAAGTCAAGGCCCCACTGTAGTCCTGGCCAGTGTTGCCTAGTTGGTTGGGCATTGTCCAGTGCACCAAAAGGTTGCTGGCTCGGGGTTGCATGCAGGAGACAGCAGATCAATATTTTGCTCATAGATTGATGTTTTTCTCTCACATCAATGTCTCTCTCTCTCTCTCTCTCTCTCTCAAAAAAAAGTCTTTAGAAAAAAAGATATTCACACAAAGCCAGGATGGGGTGTTCATACAGGAAGTTGGGAAACAATAAGAGGCAGGATTGAGGCTTGGGGTAAGTCTGATTCCCTAGTCCCCTTTAGGCTACTTCTGTTATGTCTTCCTGCCCCAGAGAGTTACCAGTTGTCCCCATAATAGCTGGGATGCAGTTTAGGGCACAGGGCAATTAGTGTCCTAGTGACAAATTGCTCCCAGACAGAAACCAAGATAGGTGTTATTAGATTGAGCCCAGAGAGGATGGGCTGAACACCTAGACCTGTTCCTAAAGGATAACATTCCCAGGCTTAGTTCCATATTTGAAAACTATGACCTAACCAGATCCATGAGTTTTGAATACTAAGTCATTGAATTGATTTGGAATCACAAAACCCAGACCTACCAGGTATTTAAGAGAATTACAATGCCAGAGAGATGCCAAGTCTGGCACATTGGCTCAACATCAGTTACCTCAGACCCCCAAACCTCCACCAACAAGTACACTTAAAGGAAATATTCTGAATCAATATTTATTCATTCAGCCAAGAACATTTAATGTGTGCCAATGGTCAGGCACTGTGCTACAAGTGATCATATGTTTTTAAATGAAACACATCCCCCCTCTCCCAACCCCAACTGAAATTCCAATGAAGGGAACCAGACAATAAAGAAGTAAATAAATAGATGAAAAGATGAAGTCAGATTGTATAAACGCTCTGAGAAAAAGGAGAGAGCTATAATAGAAGTTGACTGAGAAAGGGGAGTGATAATATGAAAACTTGGAAGCTCTCCCTTTTCTTCTATAAAGTATTAACAGCCCATTTTGGCCCTTCTAAAAAGCACTGAAGTGGTAAATTAGCTTTGGCTTTGATACTGTACTTATCCCTTCAAAAGGTCCAGATCTTTAGTATTTGTCAGTTTTCAGTGCAAAGGTAGGCAGTTGCGGGTGGACTTAATCATTGTTATTTTTGAGCAGATTTGTCGAGGGCCACCTTCCTTGTGCAGAGGCAGTAACCTGAAATACAGACTGGATGGCATATTACAACCACATAATGAATCAGCTCCCTCCCAGTTGGGATCTCTGGCGCATTTACTCATCTTCAACCAGTATAATTAAAGATGAAAAGTATAACACTGATGTGTACTTCTCTGGGGAGGGAGTTGTTTTAATTGTAGACCCATCAGTGGAAAATGAACTATGCTAGAGAAAGATCAGGCTTAATTACACACCTGTTGGTGGTATCCAGCAAAGCTGTTGCACTCTGCTGTAATAGGGGAACTACTTGGAAAAACCCTGCGTTTTGGCAAAGCTCAAAATATCACCTCATTAGAGCTTATAATTTCTGCCTTTTAAATCATTGAATCATCAAATTTTAGGTGAAAGGACCTTGAGGTTGTTTAGTCTAATTCACATAGTTTACAGATGAGACAAGGAAAGTCTGGAGCAACTAACTGACTTGTCCAAATTCACACAAATAATTTGAGAAGCATCTATTCAGCTTCTTTGCTATTTGCGTTTGCCTTCTAAATCCTTTCTGCTTAGGTTTAAAAGTGAAATGTAGAGCCAGAACTTCCATTCAGAACCTCAGAAAAAGGTTTAAAATTAAAACCAGACAAGTTTCCTTTTGTGACCAGCTTTTCTCAAAATGTGAGGTGCAGACCATTATTCGGAGAGAAAAGACTATGATCCTATGTCCTTTAGGCAGCCACCCATCTACTAGAGCTCTAACCAGTTCTTATAAATTCCTGAAGGATGTAAAGAATAGAGAACTCTCTGGGAAAAATCATATTTTAAAAATGTCATCTCGTGATTTAACATGAAATTCCTTTTTATTTTCTTCTTGGTGACTGTTCTAACATGTGTGATCCTGAAAGTCTTCTCCTACCACTTTGCTTAATCCTAGACTGTGTGTGGGTCTGAGTGATTGGCTCCATGCCTTCTTTTCCCTGGGCCACCCCTTGGAATCTGCTTGGCTTTCTTAAAGCAAGGTCTTCCAAAGCAAGCAGTACACTTAGGCACAATTGAGAGAGAACTCTAAGATACAAGACAAAAGCTGTGTGTGTTCCCTGACAGATGGGTGGATAAAGATTCATTTATTAATTCAAAAACTTCTTATTGAGAACCTATTGTACATTTGAAGAGTTTTTACAGGCACTCTGATGGTTCTATAGGTATAGAGATGTAAACCAAAGAGATATGATTATTCTCCTTGTGGAATTTACAGTTTTGGAGGATTTGGAGAATGAAATGGATATCGTCAGCTAGAAAAGTCTTTTTTTTGTGTGGGGGCTGTCCTATGTATTAATGGTTATGTGGTGGAATTCCTTGCTTCTACCAACTAGATGCCAGTAGCACAACCCCAGTTGTGGCAATCAGAATTAACTCCAAATGTCCTCTGGATTGTCCCTGGTTGAGAACCACTGAGCTAGAGAATAAGCAAATGCTCACACATAATTAAATAATCATAATGGTATCTAATTCCATGTTGTTATATTTTCTGGTTGGTTACATTAGAAAATCAGTATAGAAGAGAAATATTATTTATTGGAGGTAAACTTTATATTGAAATATAATATACATACAAGAAAATGCATGAATCATAAGTGTACATTTGAAGAGTTTTTACAAAGTGAACACACCATGTGAATACCCATTTAAGGCAATAAAATATGACCAGTTCCATAGAAATCTCTCTCATGCTACATCCCAGTCACTGTTATAATTTCTAACATCATGGTATGTATTCTTTTATGATGGGCTTCTTATGCTCATTGTACCTTTTATGAGAGTCATTTCTGTTGTTGCATGTGGAATAATTTTTTTTCTCATTGCAGTATAATATCCTATTTATGTATTATATTTTGGTGGACATTCTTATTCTTGCCCAATTATCCTGGCTAGAAACCCTACACAATGTTGAAAAGAAGTGGTGAGAGCAGATATCTTTGTCTTGTTACTAATTTTAGGGGGAAAGCATCCAGTTTTTCATGATTAAGTATGATGCTAGCTGTGGATTTTTTGTAGATGCCTTTTATCAAGTCGAGGATGTTCCCTCCTATTCTTTATTTGTTGATTTTTTTGTCATGAAAAGGTGTTGGATTTTGTCAAATGCTTTTTCTGTGTCTATTGAGATGATCATGTATTTATTTCATTTATTCTCTTAAAAATTTTTAAAAGTCTAATATTTTTATTGATTTCAGAGGGAGGGAGGAAGGGAGAGAGAGGGATTGAAACATCAGTGATGAGAGAGAATCATTGATTGGCTGCCTCCTGCACAGCCCCTACTGGGGATTGAGCCTCCAACCTGGGCATGTGCCCTGACCATCAATCCAACAGTGACCTCCTGGTTCATGGGTCAACACTCAACCACTGAGCAACACTGGCCTGGTTTATTTATTCTCTTAATAGGGTGTATTACATCGAGTGATTTTTGGATGTTAAATCAAGCTTGCTTTCTAGGACAAATCTCACTCTTTCATAATGTCTAATCTTTTTTCTATGTTATTAGATTTCCTTCTTTTAAAAAAAATTTTGTTGGTTTATTTTCCTTTTAATTCTCACCCGAGGAGTGAGCATTTTTTTATCCATTGAGTTTTTTAGAGAGTGGAAGGTGGGGGTTAGAGAAAGAGGAGAGAGAGAAACATACACACACACATCCATTGGTTGCCTTCCATACCTGCCTGGACCGGTTTTTTTAAAATTTTTCAAAATGAAATTAGATTTATATATTTTTTTAGTCTCAAAAGAAACATATGCTTATTGTAAAATATTTTAGGCTATATATGGAAACAAAGTATGAATAAAAAAATCTACTTTCATTTTTTTAATGTAAACTCATACATTTATTTTTAAGGGGATACAAATATAGATATAGTGATTATGATATTTTATAAGCCCTGTGCAGCAAGCATGCCTTTAATTCCATTCCAAGCCCTCACTGTTCCTAATATTGAAACCTATGGAGTCACTTCCAGGTATATACAACTTTTGGAAGTGATTTCTCAATCAATTCACCTCTTCCCTGCTCTCTTCATAACATGTCAGGATATTGTCTCCATTTCTGCTTTGGGTAACATTTGAATGTTAGCTGGTATTATGCTGTGTAAATTTAGGCAATGATGGGAAAGGGCATTCACTGAGGTGTAACTTGTCCACTGTCTTTGATCATTGGTCTCCGCTTCTCTGCATCTGGTGATACGTCAGTAAAATAATTTTCACATTGATTCCAAATATATTTATTTCTCATAAATTACCTACACATAACATTATGTTAGTACTATATTGTATACATTATAAAATCTATAACTATAGAAATTTGAAACAGATAAACTGAAGCTAAAATGATTATTTAAAGTAATTTTTATTTTAGTTACGTCCATGAAGATCACTTCATGTTTTACTGGACCTAACTGGAAGGCTATTTTCTACCCCTTTTGGGGATACAGGGAAAATTTGAGTTATTTCAAGTGTAGTCAGGCTCTTCATCAACTACTGTTACCATCTATTATTAATTGCATAAATTTTAAGCCCAGCTCGCTTCAGTGAGTTCTAAAATACTCGGTTCTGGAAAATCAATAGCCTTGGCCTTCAAACCTTTTTCTCTGTTAGGGGCACCCACTTCCTGTTTTGAAACTCAAAGCCAAGATTTTTTTCTCTTTCTCTCTCTCTCTCTCTTTTTTTTTTGGAATGACCCCTGAGACAATAAATGATATTGAATTGATGGGGCTATTGGGGAAGGGATAGAAGGAAATGCAGGAGAAAACTCGAGGTAAAATATATCCAAATTCAATCCCACTATGTGGATCTATCTTAGTCTTTAAAATAGGTTTGTAATTTTTTCTGCTATATGAAAATTATACATAATCATACAGAAGATTCAATTTTTCTTTTTAATGGGATCAAAAGAAATATGTCATCCTATATTGTTTTCCTAGACCACTGAGAACTGATTCACTCTGTCTACCATTTACATTACCATTTACACCAATATGCCCTTACTTTATATGAATGGTATATAATAGATTTGTTATTTTGTGACCAGCTTCTTTTTTAAAATAATTTTATTAAACATTGAATGATACAAATGATATTTATAAAATATGTGTGGGATGTAAAGATAATACAGTCAGTACTCTATGCTAACCACCTAGTTAAAGGAATGAAAACTCTGCCTTACCTGTAAAGCCCCTGTGCTCCTTTTCTACTATTCTTTACTCTCCCCAAAGAGAATTATTCTGAATAGTGTGCTTATCTTTCCCTTGTTTTTAATTATAGCTTTTATACACGAGTATGTCCCTAACCAATAAGTTAGCCAATAATTAACAGTAAGTTTAGTTGTGCATTAAAACTTCCATAAATGAAATCATACTTTATGTACTTTTCTGTACTTGATTTATCCAGTTAAGATTTTAATCCTAGATTTCTCTGTGCTGTGTGAACAATGTATTTTATTCATTTCTACTACTGTTTGGTATTGCGTTGTGGAATATACCATAATTTATTTAACTATTTTACTGTTGATGGACAGCTGTCAGAGGGGAGAGAGGTGTGGGGAACTGGATGAAAGAAGGTGAAGGGATTAGCCAAAAATATATATATATATATACATATTGCATAGATAAAGACAGTGGTGTGGTGATAGCCAGAGGGAAAGGGGGTGGTGGGCAAAGGGTGCGGGCAGGGGAGAGGGAGGGGAAGGCAAGAAGGTGACATCTGTAATTGTGTCAACAATAAAAATAAAGTTAAAAAATCAATTTTCCACAAAAAAGCAACAACAAAATATCACCAAAAGTGCTCCTATGAAGCGTCTTGTACATATCTCCCTAGTGTAATTCCAAGTTCTCTAGGCTAGATCTGAAAAGAAAAATTTCTGGATCATGTCATGGGAAATCAACATTTGGTTGCCACTTTTTTATTTTTGCTAATTAAATAGTGTAAATGATAGCTTATTTTGTTTTAATTGCATTTTCCTAAATATTAATGAACTTGAGCATCTTCCAGTGTCTGTTGACCATTCATATTAAAATTCCATTCCAATGAACCTGTCCAAATATTTTTCTGCTAGAGTCTTTGTCTTATAGGATTTTTAAAAACCTGTTTTCAATACACATTCTTTATTGGTTATGTATAAGACACTTCATAGGAGCACTTATTGGTTATGTGGTTTAAAAATATCTTATCCCAATTTATGTTCATGTATATTAAGACACATTTGGGCAGTTAGATGGTTTTCAGTGTTTAGCTATCATAATACACCATTGAATATTTTGTAACATCTTGCTCCAGTTAAAAAACTTGTATTGAGTAGGATAAATCCCCAAAATTCAATTACTGGGCCAAAAAGTATGAATATCTTCATGGATTCTATATAAATATTGCTGAACTACTTTCAAAAAAGATCATACCAATTTGCAATACCAGAAACAGAAAAGATCATACCAATTTGCAATACCAGAAACAAAAAAGATCATACCAATTTGCAATACCAGAAACAAAAAAGATCATACCAATTTGCAATACCAGAAACAGTCAAAGATGTAACAGTTTCACTCTAATCAACCTTAGGTTTTGTCATTAAATATTTTTCACTAGTTCGATGTGCAAAATGTTTCTCAACATTGCTTTAGTTTGCATTTCTCGATTGCTACAATGGATGAACATTTTCCACAGTGTTTGTTTAATAATAGTATTTTCACTTATGTAAATTGTGTATTTACCTTCCAGGTCTTTATTTTATGTTAGGCTAAGAATAATAAATACAGCTCTTGCAAATGAGAAGTAGAAAGTGATGTTCTGATTTCAAAATGATTTTAAAAGACTTTAAAAGTCTGAGTGTCTTACATATAACTACTTATGGTAATTTTAACAAATATTTTTAAAAATCATCTATGTGTCAGGCATTGGGAATGCAAAGCTGAAACAGTTGGTTCTTGCTGTCAAGGAATTTAGTTTTTAGGTTAAAGCAGACAACTGTGACAGAGAGGTGCTCCAGTGTTATGGTGGCCCCTCTGAGTTAGAGGAGGGGGGTGTGGATGGAGGGGGAAGAGGGTGTGGGGGTATAAATGGTGATGGGAGAAAAATTTTAAAGCACAATAAGAGGAATAAGAACATGAATATGTTGTTAAAAAATAAACTAAAAGACTTCTCTAGGTGGTGACCCTTGCATTAGACCTGACAGATGAGTGTTAAGTAATTACAATGAGTGCTGCAGACTGAGCTGACTGCATGTGTAAAGGAACAGAGGTGGGGAAGAGCTTGGCCCTTCCCTGTGACGAGCCGGAGCTGGCATTGGAGCAGCAGACTGGAGACCCATTTGTCCACTCTAAGGAGTTTAAAGTCTATTCATAACATGCTGGAGAGCCTCCAAGGATTTTTAAGCAAATCTGGAAAACTCACAATCGCAGAATAGGGTAGTGGATAGGTGGGTCATGAAGAGATTAGTGTAGCAACATTTAGAAGTATTCTGGGGAGAAGAGCTGGGACAGTAGTGATGGCAATACAGAAGAGGTGATGAACTCAAGAACTATTGAAAGTATATAAACAGCTTTAAGACAACCAAAGACTTACTAGTAAGTCAAATTTGCTACGATAAGAGAAGACAATGAAAAGCCACTATACCACCAGGGACAGGAATGACAATTTCAAGACAGAGTCAGACAGAGGCAAATGGAGGCCTGAACCCTTTCTCCTCCCATCGGCAACAACATCCTTTACTAGGAAAAGCCCCTGCGGTGAACACCTCATACAATTATGTGCTGGTCTCTCTGTAATAAACAGCTGTCTCTTTGCCTGAGCGTGTGCATAGTGCCTCCATATGCCTTTGGGAAGACAGAGACCTAGGAAATCCTTTAAAGCAGGTGCAAGGCTATTGGGACAGGGATCTCCAGGTTCCTGAAGGCCCAGAATGTGCTCTAGGAAGGGCAGCATTGGGCTACAGTTAGCCATGTACTGGGGACTCAGAATCTTCTTGCTCTATGAAGCAGGCTAGAGAAGAGAGGCCCCTTTGCGAGGACTGAGGGCAGTAAGGTGAAAGGTCCTGCCTCTGCAGAGGGGATGTCCCAGAAGGCATGCACCTTTGAGACTAGGGGCTGAGCCTGTGTCATGTGGATTCTGGGGCAGCTTTAGTGAGTACTCAGTTCTCACCAAATGTCTGGAACAACTTAACAGGAACAGGGAAGCTTACAAACCTGTTTACAAACCTGACAACAACTCCATTTTTGGAGATACAGGAGATGACATTTATCCACTTTATCCAACTCGTTTCAAGTTGGGTAGTCTGAGGAACTGTGTTATAGAAAATTACTATTTATATTAATAAGACTCCTTTTCAAATTATCAATACTTCCTTTGGTTCTAAATGGTCATCCATGGTTTTCCTATACTTGTTGAGTATCAGTTTTCTCATTCTTAGTAATGAAAACCTATTTACAAAGCAGCAAATTTAAAATACCCAACAATACTAAAAAAAATGTACTGAGTAACTACTATTTATGTGGTTGGGGGAATAGTGGTAAAACCAGGCAGAAAAAATTGGCCTTTCTGGAGTTTTAGATTGTTTTCTGGAGTTTAATTTTCTGGGGATAGAAAATGAAAATGTAAAAAGTGAGCATATAAGATAATTTGAAAAAATGATAGATGCTACATGTAACAATAAATCTGGTAATGTGCTAGAGGGTGACAGTAGAGTGGGGTGAAGACTTTTCTAAGGACTGAACTTTTAGCTCGGGTCTCAGTTCTGTTGAGATACTGAAATGTCTACTTGTAGCCATAATGGCTATTTTCTCCTAAAAATTATCCTGACTTTGTTAAATCTTTTGTTCTAAAAGCTCCATCATGTTTGAATTTCACATTTTTAGGTGTTTATTGATTAATGTCCCTCTCCCCCAGAGACTATGTTCTATGAGAAGAAGGACCAGGGTCAGTCTTTACGTTCTATTCCATCCAGGTACCAGCTTATTGTAGGTGCTCAGTATATATATGAGTGAAGGAACATCTAGCAGTTTGTGAATGCTTAACAAGTCTGGAATTGTGCATATTTTTCTGATATTTTTCCATGTCACAGTGTGCTTGACAAATTGAGCACATGATAAATGTCTCATTGGCTATTTTTGGTTGGAACTTAGGAAAAAGAGGAAGCTAGTATGGAATAAGCAGTATAAAAAAGTGTAAATTACATAATTTACCTTTGTCAAATTATGGAGTATTGTTAGGATTCAAAGGCTGATTTATGAATCTTTTATTTTAGAAGCTATTCAAACTAGGAGAGAAAAAAATAAGGGATTATTCAGCTTGACACCCCACTCCCCCCCCCCCCCCAAACAAAGAATGGATGAAACAAAGGGGAAAAAAGTGAGCAGAGTAACTGCTTAGAAAGAAGGTCAGCCCTGGCCAGATCCTCCTTACACAACACAAGCAAGTTCAAGGCTCTAATGGATATTTGTTAACTTTTCTGATTAACTCTGCTTTGCAATAAAATATCCGAAATGAAGGATCAGGTAGAAAGATGGGACCACCTGTGACTTCTTTTTAGGCCTGGAAGATTCTCACTGATGGGGAATTCACTGCTTCCCAAGTAGCTCATATTACTTCTAGATACTACTATTAGAAAGTTCTTGTGCAGGTTAAGCCTAAGTCCATCTTTTTTATAAAAAATACATTTTTATTGATTTCAGAGAGGAAGGGAGAGGGAGAGAGAGATAGAAATATCAACGATGAGAGAGAATCATTGACTGGCTGCCTCCTGCACGCCCCACACTGGGGATCGAGCCTGCAACCTGGGATGTGCCCTGACCAGGAATCAAACCATGGCCTTCTGATTCATAGGTTGATGCTCAACCACTGAGCCATGCCGGCCGGGCCTAAGTCCGTCTTTTTATAGCTTCTTAGTGTCTTCAGAATAAACCTAATTTGTGTTCGGCATAACAACCCTCCAACATTTGTAGTCATGTCTCTGCCCTTCCTCTTGTCCCTATTTTTTCCTCCATAGGCCACCTTTTTGCTCCCCTCTGCAAATGCATGGTCTTATCTATCTGTATCCTTTATCTGTCACACCCTTGAGTTCTGTATGGAGTGGGGTGACCACCTCTGTCATGATAAATATTATACTGTCATTAATGGAAAACAATATCCATGGAACCCACATCATCCTGTAGACAAATATTGAGCTCAATGTCACACCCTGTATGGAGTGGGGTGACCACCTCTGTCATGATAAATATTATACTGTCATTAATGGAAAACAATATCCATGTATCCATGGAAATCCTGTAGACAAATATTGAGCTCAATACTAGATAAAACACTTAAGTCTTTTCCAAATTACTCAGCTGCTGAGCAATGTTACCCTATTCTGCCTTTGTGTAGTCACTTGTTTAGTACCGTTGTTTTCCTATGCCTCCAGGCTGGTAAATATTTTAGATTCTAATTCTGTCATCCAAACTATATTGTCATAGTTTTATGCAATAGAAAAAACTGTTAAGCATGCTTTTTTACTTCCATCCAGTCACTGGTAAATCTTAATCATGAAAAGACTGAGCTCAAAGCCTATGGTTATCATTAGAAGGAACTTTCTCACAGGTTGGCATCCTCTTTGGCACGGTTTTTCAATCTATTACAAATCTATCTTGTTATGTTATCATCAGGCCCAGTGGTTTTCAACTTTTGCAGTATATTAGAGTCAACTGAAGAGCTTTGAGAAATCCTGACATCCAATGCCCACCCCATACCAATTAAGTCAGAACCCCTGGAGGGATATTGAGGTATTAGTATTTTTTAAAGCTCTCCAGATGATCTTACTGTGCAGCCAGGGTTGGTCACAACTGATCTAACCCGGTGTTTACCAAACTTCTCTGATGACAAGAATTATCTGGGGGAACATTTTATAAGTACAAATCCCTGGTCCCATTCCCTATTCATGGAGTCAGAATCTCCTGGGAAGTTTCAGAAACTCGGAAACTCTGATGGCTCGAACTTAGGACTTTTTTTCCTGCAAAAGGATATGACCAGAGAAATAGTCAAATCCCTGTTGAAACCCAGATTTACTATTTCACCACATGTCTCTGTAAAAGAAGGAGAAGGACCAGTATGACTTATACACACATATAATAAATTGTACTTTTTATGGTAGAATATCTTACTTATGGTAGCCCCTCCGATGAAGTCCAATTTATATATATATAGTGAATCTCCAAGGGCATTTATTTATTCAACAAAATGTACTGATTGCCTCTTCTGAGCCAGACTTGATGCCAGGCAGTGAGATAGTACAGTGAGAAGGAAGGCATGGTCCTTGACCTCATTACCTGTTCACAGCCTGGAGGCAGGAGAAAGAGGAGACATGGGCATAAAACAAGTGTCCTATATAAGTACAAATTGTGGTAACTGGAGTGAAGGGAAGAGAATTCTGAGATAGGGATAATGGGGATGGTAGGGATAAGGAGCTGATTTGAAGAAATGATGTTTCAGTGATACATGAATCCAGAGGAGACAGTCCTGAAAGAAGAGAGAGAGACACTGCTAGTAGATAGGAGAAGCTTTGGAGAAAGAAAGAGACTGGAATCATTGAGGGACAGAAATAAAACCAAGCAGGGTGTGTGTGGAGAATGAGGTCTGAGAAAATGTACGGGTGGATTTTGCATTGTGGGAATGGGTTTGGATCTTATTCTAAGTGAAATGAGAAAATGAATATTTTTAAGTTGGCGATGGGGTGGGTGAAGTGCTTGTGAGCGGAAATGGAAGAAGGGAAACTGGTTGGGATTTTTGCAGTGGTCCAGATGAAAGATGATAATGGCCTGGGCTGGGATGAAGGAAGTGGAGAGAGTGAAAAGCAGGTGGACCTTGGAGGTGAAGAAAACACTTGGATATGGAGTTTAAGGGAAAAGGAGGAATCAAGGATGAATGTTTGCTCTAAAATATTACTGGCTTGGTAAAAATCTTGTCTACATGTGTCATGTATATGAATAACACTTTATTTGGACAAAAAAGTTTGGAAAATAGATAAATTATAATAAAAGAATGAGTGAATAAATGCCTGCTGTGTACAGCCTCTGGGCTGGCTGCTATAAGATATTCTCACCTGATTAATAGGGACTTGGGTTCCAAGGAGGAGTCAGGGTAACTGGCTCCCAGATCTTTCATAAGTTATTTCATTGCCAGGTTTTGGCTAGTGACAAGATAAAAATAGACATAATAAATATAGAATTAATTAGAGTACCTGGAATAGTAAAATCAAATAGTAGCTGTTTGAATGAAATCATAGGTAGAAAATCTGTCCACTGTTTAACAAGTTTCCTTTTCTGTAATGTGAGAGCTTTGGACCAGATAACCTCTCAGTTGTCTTCTAGCTATGACATTGTATGTATCTCCCATAAGCCTATAGATACCTGTCATACTTGTCACATAAAGTACAATTCAGAGCATTCTAAAGTACCATTGACCCTTGAACATCATGAGGGTTAGGGACATTAACTACCTGCAAGGTTGAAAATCTGCCTATAACTTAAATCACTTTCCACATAAGCAGATTCCCAAACTTGGATAAAAAAATACAGAAATGCCAAATGAGTGCGTCATATGGGGATTTCTTGGAAAATTCTGCTGAAGGAGAGGCTGGTCTGAAGTGGGTTGGTCAAGTGAAAGTTTGCTGGGGGGAGAGTGAGCAGATCAGTTTGGCAGAACTGGAAGTTGCAGTCAGTTAGGGAACAGTGGCAAGTAAGCTTGCAAAGATGCATTCAGGTGGGATTGTGGAGAATCTTAGGTACCAGTGAGATGTTTTATACTTTATCCTATGGTGAGTTATGAGCAATAAAACCCAAACTTTACAGCGTTGTCTTTACAAAACAGTTTATGTGTAAACAGCATAGTGGAAACTGGGAGTAAGTTGAGGCAGCAGTAACATCAGTGGTCCACCTGGGAAGTGCTGGCTTGTAACTCTGGGATTCCCATTTGTTTCCTCTTTAGCCTAGAAGTAGAAGCAGTCTTTGGGACATGGTCTGATAGATAGACGGTTAGACACCTTACTTTGCCACTTCCTAGTTCTGAGATCTCGGGCAGACTCTGAACTTCTCTGCACCTTACTTTTTGATCTTTTAATTGGGGCTAATAGCACCTTCTTTATGGGATCATTGCAAAGACTAAATGAGAATTTTAAGGCCTTTTGGACACTGATGTTTGCATTTGTCCCGATATATGTGTGTACATGCACGTGTGTACATATGGAGAGATGGTAGTGATGGGGATGCTCAAACTGAGTAAACCGCTGGAGGATTAGAGGCAAGATAGGCACACTCTGGCCCGAAAGATGGACAGGGGTTCGCCATGGCTCACACTCTCAATAGAGTTGTCTGAGGCTCTCTTTTAGCAGGCGTTGTTCCATTTCATTGAGCCTTATAGGCTTATAATAAAAGCCTGATGAGTCAGGACATTTTACTGCAAAGCTCTAGAGCAGTGCTCATCATTAGATGCTCATAGTGGGGGAATAGAAACAAATGCTGAAGAGGAAAGCAAACTGAGATTTTGATATTCCTTTGGTCTGCATGCTCCCACTTCCCATGTGTAAAAACCATTGATGAGATGATGCTTTTTTTTTTTTTTTTTGCATTGCTTTGGTGGACTGGGGAAAGCTGAAAACCACTCCTGTGGAGAATAAATGGTGGTGTCCTATAAACTGCCAGTAAGATTTATAAGGTAACTTAAGACCCACAGCTTCATGGTGGTTTTCTACTATTTTGGAAAGTGTGAGCTCATGGCGAAGAGTCATTGTGGATTAAGAAATGTGCATATGGCCAAGGTTACGGCTACCAAAAGTCAAATAGGTTGTTTCAGTTGAGGGACTGGGACAGGTCTTGGCCCTGTCTCCAAATTCTTCCATCTACTGTTTCATTCTTAGTCTTTGAGCTACTGCATTCAAGTCTTAGCCTCTGGTCTTTCATCATGATTTTGGTCAGATACAGTGACAGTTTCTAGTGATTACAGATTTATTTTAAAAAGACAACCCACTGACCTTTTTATGAATAGCAGCTTTAAAAAGAAGACTAGAAAAAGTCTCCAAGTCAAGAATATATGCTTGGTATTAGTTTTAAATTAGAGAGTGATGCAATGAGTAAGGCTAACCCCACTTTCCATGTGTTTTTAGTTATTATACTGTTTAGTACAGTGTAATTTATATAAGCTTAATCAAATTTATTGTCTTTGACAAAAAGGCAAATGCTTAGAATATTAAATTGTTTTTTTTAAAGATGAAGTACATGATTATTTTTTCCAAACTTGTCTAAAAACGCTTAGTGGTCAGTTCTGCCATTTAGATTTATTCAAACATATGTAAATTTGGCATTTTGAGCAGCAATTAATAAAGTTGCTGTAATTTTAATCTTGTATTTTCTCTTCCTCTCTGGTTTTTTGAAAAGGTATGAGGCTAAACATTTAAATTGCTGTTCCAGCTTTCAAAGATTTTGGCTAGTGCTTTCTGGGGTAATAAAATAGATGATACAAAAACAGTTCATAAAGAATTTTTTAAAGGTACAAGGTTTCATTAGAAATAGCATTTACTTGTACTGATTTTAAAGTATAAATGTGTTAGTCTAACCAGTATGGCAATTAATAATCTTTTTCTAATTATAAATGAAATTGTGATTTTAAAGATCTAATTTTCAAATATTCATTAGCTAAGTGCTCCTTAAACTTCTGCACACATTTCTTTTTTTCTTTTTCTTTTTTGCATTTGTTTTCCATGCAGTGTTCATTTATAGCAAATACATTTTAGTCTTTGAGCAATTACCTAACTGATTTTGGATAGATTATTTTGAACCTTTTTGGGCCTCATTTTCTTCATCTGTAAAATAAAGATGTTGATCCCTAAAATATATAATGTCCTTTCCAGCTTCAAAATTGTTACTTAAAGATCTCTCACCTTTGAACACCCATGACAATTCTCTTGACCCCTTTTGGGATATTTATATATTAAGCACCCTACTTGATTGATTTATGTAGGCATCTTGCCTATTTTTTTAAGCTCTGTGGAGGTAGATGCTTGATTTCTTAATTTATTTTTTGAATTGCTCATAACATTTAGAGGAAAGCCCCATACAAACAAAACTCAATAAATATTTGTGAAATGATTAAATGAATTTTTTCCTCAAAGCAATTTATTTCCAAATAAAAGATTATAAAATTACTAAGCTTTTGCTTTTATTTTGTTTGTACAGTAAGTTTAAAAATGGAAATGTCTGAATTTATTGACCTTTACACCCATAAGTTAATGTAACATAATAAATACTTTTAAAAACTTGATGAAAGTAAAAATGTCGGGAAGGTATCACTTGTGCACTCCAAGATTCCCATTCTCTCCTTCAGGCCTCTGCTGCATTGACATTAGGCATGGCCATGGGACTTGTTTTAATAATTGAGTGCCATTCCTCAGTGGACATATATCACCTATGTGTGATTCCTTATGCTCACTTCCCTCTCTTGGTGAACCTGGAAACTTAGTTGAGATGATGGATTCATAAAATGTGTAATCTTTATCCGTTAATCCTTGGGTGACAAAAATGAGTAGAATGCCCCCTAGCCCCAACTGTCAAAGGGACTGGTGTAGATATAGTTAGGCAGGTAGCATAAGGCAGAAATAAGGCTTTATTTTTTAAAAATATATTTTATTGATTTTTTACAGAGAGGAAGGGAGAGGGATAGAGAGTCAGAAACATCGATGAGAGAGAAACATCTACCAGCTGCCTCCTGCACACCCCCTACTGGGGATGTGCCTGCAACCAAGGTACATGCCCTTGACCGGAATCGAACCTGGGACCCTTGAGTCCGCAGGCTGACACTCTATCCACTGAGCCAAATCAGTTAGGGCAAGGCTTTATTTTTGTCATTGCTTTTTTTGTTGTTGTTACCACAGCATATCATTAGCCCATTCTTACTATTTGAAGTTGTGAATAGAATGAAAATAATTTTATACTTTATTAAAGTTCAAGAAAAATGCTGCAAATTGAAATGTTTCATATTTCATTATGAGCCTCCAATATGCTTTGTGAAAAGCTTAATTCAAACACTTGAATAATATTTAGCTCAACTTTCACATACTATTTTCATAAAGTGAAAAGTAGTATGCTTTTGATTAAGCTTCAAAGCAAATTATAAAAGAAACATTTTTAGAATTGTGTTATAATAGAGATAATGGAAATTCTCTGGTGAATGCTTGTTGGATATGTTTTTATTCAAACTCACTTTTCCTAGTTAAGAACCAGGCTCAATCATATACTCAACTTATTATCATATTTATTTACCACTAGTGATTTTTAAGTCAGTTATTATTAATATTTTATAGAAAATAGATTTCAGCATGTGTAAAGAGGCTGCATTTGAACCTTCTCTAGTTTTATTTTAAGATTTTTTCACTGTTTTTCTCCCCAAAGAAATATATATTATAGAAACCAAAACTTAAAAACACACACACATCTGTCTAAAAGCCCTTTTCATGCCTCTATTACTTTATGTAGAAGTACCATAAGACATAGTAGTTACCAGCACAGACCTCAGGGCTGGATGCCTGGGTTTAAACCTCAGTTCTACTATTCATGAGCCTTATGATCTTGGGCAAGTTACTTCTTTTCTTTGCATCTTAGTTTTCTCATCTGATAAATAGTGATAGTAATCCTAAATCATAGGACTTATGTGAATATAATACTATATGTAAACAGTATCTGCTATGTAGTGAGTACTCAGTAATTGTTACTTACTCTGTTTCTTAGGAGGATTCTTCTATTATTGGAAAAGTTTATCAACAAATTTTTATTTACTTTACAGTATACTATTTGGATTTTTTTTTTAGTAGAGAGCTTATTATTTTGCACCTTTTCTCTTTGTCATTTTTTATTATCATGCCAGGAGTTAATCATGCATGCATATTGTAAATTATATTTTCAATTTACTTTTGTTGATATCCAGTGGTCTATGACAGTGATGGCCAACCTTTTGAGCTCGGCGTGTCAGCATTTTGAAAAACCCTAACTTAACTCTGGTGCCGTGTCACATATAGAATTTTTTTGATATTTGCAACCATAATAAAACAAAGATTTATATTTTTGATATTTATTTTATATAATTAAATGCCATTTAACAAAGAAAAATCAACCAAAAAAATGAGTTCGCGTGTCACCTCTGACATGCGTGTCATAGGTTCGCTATCACTGGTCTATGAGGTTAGTTACTGCTAAATGATTATTACTATGACTAAGTCCTTTAATAATACCACAGATCTGTAAAACATAAACATGTTTCTAGAATCATAAAATTTATTTCTAATCCAAATTATATAATTTAGATGAAACATTAGTCAAGATAAAAAGCTCTACTAGTCATGATAGACGTAGAAGATTGCACTATGGATCACATTGATAATGTAATTTGGAGTACAGTGATTGTGCATTAAACCCGAAAATGACATTTTAATGTAGAAATATGTGGGTCTTTTACATATGTTTTAAAATATGTATTAATATTTGAGAAATAAATTATGGTAGTCTTCTATGAGTAGCTAGTGAATTCTGGTTGAGTGGCTACCATGGTCAGTAATGAGGCATAAAGATTTGTGCTCTGCATGCATTAATCGGACAATATTTTCAAAAGGATCATGGGGGAGAGAGAGAGAGTAGTGTCAAGGAGAAGAGGTGTCCAGGCAGCTGGTGATGCAGGGGTGGAGCAAGGGGCTAGTGTGTGCATAGAGAGGGTGTGGTAAATCAAAATCACACCATATGGTGAATCAGCAAAGCTATTTTTGTCAAACATTTCTAATTCTCTGCTTACTTCAATGAGAAAAACTTCTGTTTTCTGAAAACAAGATTTGAAAACGAGAATGGCATTTGCATTAGGCTTAACTGGTGAAGGAGTGGGGCAGAAGACCAAGGGAGAACAAAAAAGTCAAAGAAAAAGAACTTAACCTTCCCTGTTTTTCAGGTGGGAGGTCTCTTAAGAGCCAACCCAAGATGACTCATGCCACCACCTCAGGCTCTTCCATATCCTAACTGCAAAACTCATTGGACTTTAAAAAAGAGGATCTCAGTAGAGTCACCATTGCAACAAACTGTGAGAGCAAATGTGAAATTTCTTCTTTGTCTGACATGAGAAAGAGTATTTTGAACATATTTCCCAATCAGGAATGCTTGAGCAAAAGTAAAAATGACTTCACAGATTAGTAGGATGTTTATAGGACAGTCTCTTTTTTTAAAGTTCTTGCCATCTAACATATCAGGATGATCAGGATGATATTCATACATATATTACCTGTTCAAATATATCAAATAAAGTGACCGACAGTTTTTCTTGATCTTTATTTCCCACTAATTGTAGGTATAAAAAAATAAGGAAAAACTGCTTTCTTTCCTAGTTTTTGATAGACCCATGGCCCTTGGCATGGAGTCAAATTGTAGATTTCAAGACTGAATTACCCTATCAGTATGAGCTCTGATTTTTGCTATACTCTGCATGAGAAAGTGCTAAGTGGAGGCTGATGGGAGGCTGGGTGATTTGTAACTTTTTAAATAGGCTCATTAAGCACAACATCAACTCAAGTCTGCACATTCTGTTCCTGTGTGGCAGGGTTGCTAATTATTCCCTGCTGACTGAATCAGGTATAAGAGAGCAATACAGCAAGTCAAAAGTTGGGAAGTTCCTGGAAAAAGCTGTTGATGAATATCAATTCGTACCTGTTAACAGTTCACAGTTAACTTCCTCACTAGCCAATTCTAAGTTTGCAACATTACATCCCATTGATCAAAAGTGGCCAAGTGTCCTCATGATAGGACATTTCACTCCAGGGAATGAGAGCAAAGCTACCGAGGCACCGAGATCCAATTTGATGTGAATAAAGGTGGGTCCCAAGATAACTAATTCTATTTCCTGGCCTAGCCTGGTTCACTTTCACCTTCAGCCACTGTATGCACTCAGGAACTCCTCTACTTGGTTTTCCGAGTCAGATCCCTCCCTGTCCACTTAGTACCATTGTGACTTGAGCTTGAGCTACAAAAATACTATCTTGTCTGTTTGTTGAAGAGGGAGACCTTTATAGTGAATTTATTCATTCAGTACGCCTTGATCCTTCCCTGATCAGGTGCTTTGAATCAAAAAATGAGAAAACTCCCTTTTGAGTGGGTGGACTTAGTTGGTGCTAACAACGATAAGGATCTATTGATCCTTAACCCTATACCCGTGGTTGGCAAACTGTGGCTCGTGAGCTACATGCGGCTCTTTGGCCCCGTGAGTGTGGCTCTTCCTAAGCCTTAGGAGTACCCTAATTAAGTTAATAACAATGTACCTACCTATATAGTTTAAGTTTAAAAAATTTGGCTCTCAAAAGAAATTTCAATCATTGTACTGTTGATATTTGGCTCTGTTGACTAATGAGTTTGCCGACCACTGCCCTATACCATGCACTGTGGTAGAATTTATCTTTCATTCTCTTTTAATATACATAATAACCCTTTAGAATAGGTATTACTATTTTTCTCAATTCACAGACAAAGACATTGATGATTATAGAACTCACATAGGTATTAGTTGGTGGTGTTGGGATTAGAACTCTTCCCCTCTGAAGCTAAGCCTGTGCCCTTACTGTAGCATGGGGTTAGTCTGAAACAAGAATTCTGAAACTCCTGCTGGGGGTGGAGTTTCTCCAGGGTCACTTTCAATCAGCTTTAGTTCAGTTTCTGAAAGTCTGGAACTTAGACAAAGCAAGATAAATTCATTGAGATATAAACTGGCTGGTGGGTTTATTCCCAAGGATGGGCAGTATTTGAGTATTTGTGCTCCTTCCCCACCTCCAGAGGGCAGCCATGTGTGACCTTGGTTTGCCTTGTATTAGGGGATTAAAATAATAGGCTTTTGTTTTGTAAAGTCTGGGTTTAGCACAGGAGGAGCTGGGTTAATAGGGAGGTGACTTCTAGGATCGAGGGAGCAGAAAAATAGCCCAACAATAGAAATAGTGGAAGTGTGAGTGCCTTGTGTGTGTTTGGCAGATAGGTGGAGGGGGCAGGAGGAGAGGGAGAGATGTCTGCTCTGGCTCCCTGAAGTCCCTGGAGGGGGCAGGGCCAAGACCGCCTCAGAGGCAACTGGAATGGACTGAAAGCCAGGGTCCCTCGGCCACCTCCCAGCACAGTCCCAGTCCTCATGTGCACGTGCCCCCAAATGACTAAGATTAGATTTTTCTGCCAAATGCTTTCATTGGATTGCTAGACTGGAGTTAATTTGAATTAGAAAAATAAATGGGACATCTCCTACATCTAGTGTCTCAGAACAAAATTGAACTTATATCTCTAAAGGGTACATCCTCCACAGGGATGATAGTATCATCCCCAAGGGGACACAAATGAGTTCTTTGCGGGGAGGGGATAAGATTAGCCCTATTCCTTTTAAGTATAAACCGCAGCTGTACACATAATATGTAAGCAGCTATATGGTATATTTGTGGAATATCACAGGAAAATAAGAAATTTTTTTTAAAATGCCTCTTTAAAAAGGTGTGAAAATGAAAATGAGGTGACAAACACTACTCTAAAAATCTCAGATTCTTAAAGAAATATTCAAAGTTCCAAGGGTCAGAGAGGAAGATAAGAATAGCCATTTAGGAAAGAAGATAGATGTGCGATGCTTTGCAGAAACAGAAGGAAGTGGGGAGAAGGACAATGACGCAAGCATTATAAAAAGATTTTTTTTTCTGTTTAGATACACAAAAACTCACATAAATAAAACAATAAATTAGTTAAGTTCATCCCTTTAACCCAGATGATATTGTTATAAGCTCTTCAAACTGTTTCTGCAAGTGTTAGGAAACTGAAGTTCCCCATTTACTCATGTTTAATATATTCTCTCTCCTGTGCAGGATTTGCCTATTGCTGGGCATGAAATCTTCTAAGCATCTTGGGCATTGTGGCTTCAGGTGTCATCTCTTTCCTACAGTCCTACACTCTGTTTGCTCCCTCCATAAATATTTACTGTCAGAATCCCTAGAAAGTGAAATTAGTTACCTTTAAATTTCTTCCAAATTGCAAAAGGACCAGATAAGGATGAAATCCTTTGGATCTTTTTGGCTAGGGCTTAATTTAAGTTCTGTAGATCAATAATTCTCAAAACTTTAGTTGCATCCGAATAACCTGGAGGTCTTGCTAAAGCTCAGGTGGCTTGTTGGGCCCTATGCCCAGAATTTCTGATTCGTGGGCTGGTGGTGGGGCCCAGTAATTTGCCTTTCTAATGCTGCTGCTGATGGTTGGGGATTACACATTGAGAACCACTGTTCTAATGGCAGGTTATCAGAATCACTGAGCAGCTGTTACAAACTATGTATTCCTGAGCTACACTTTTGAGAATCTGGGTCAGTAGGTCTGGAGAGGCGCTCAGGCTTTATGCATTTTTGTAGTCCCCCGATAATTTTGATAACCTCTTGAGTTGTGAATTCCTCCTTCTTGTGGCTTTCATCAGGACTATCCTCTGGTACTAGAGACTGACTGCCCTTTGGTTCTTCATTTGTGAAATAACTTTGCTGGGCAATGCACTGCTCCCAGTGGGTGTTGCAGTTTTGTGGTTTCATTTATTAATATTCTCATTCTTATAAAGTGGATGTTGATTTCATTCTTGAGATTTCAGGGAAAAGAGCGATCTCTCTCTTTGGGGGTTGGTTTATGAAACTGTACTATCCAGAGACAAGAAAATTAATTAGATCATTTATGAGGAAAATATAAAAAGCAAAACTCTGGATTCTGTGTTCAACTGCTCAAATAAACAATGGGCCTCTGAGAAATGTATAACATTTTACTTATCATTTGGGAATTGCATTCATGAAAACCTCCTCTTTGAGTTGGGGCAGGAGAATGCAAAGCACTGGCAAAATTCTTTTGATATTTGGGAAATTGGGGTGATCGGAATGGCAGTATTGATATTTGTGCTTGAAAAAAATATAATTTTGTGAAACTGATGTGATTTTCTTGAATTTATTTTGAAAGTGATTTCCAAGACTGGATTGGATGATTAAAGATTGGAGATCTCTTTACCCTGAAGAAAGGGCAAGAACAACATCAGTCAGACAGATAATCAATCAATCAATTGATCTGCCTGTCTAATCTTCATCCCTTTCCATTGAAAATTTGTAGTAGCCCCCAGAGAGACCTTTACAAATAACTTTCTAGGAAATAGTCTCATTTGTCTGCATTGAGGAGATTTTAGCAAACTCAGTCTCGGGAGAAGCACAGTGATGTGTGCTGTGTAAGGACAAGGGGATTCTGAGAAATTGTTAGGCAAGGATGGTTACTGGGTTGGCTAAGCCTTTCTTATTAGGAACTTGAGGACTGGAGAGTGCCTGTGACTCAGGAACCACATGCCAAGAGTTCTGGAATTAGTTATAGGTCCTGAAGGTATTGGACCAGCAGCTGGAAAGGATGTTTATCAGAGAATATTGGATATATAATAACTTAATTATTACATTTCTGGATATGAGGAATATGTGCTATCAATTGCCTTCAAGTTTCATTTCTGGAGTCAAAGATTTAAGCACCTCCCTTCACCTCCATGGGTAAACAATCCCTTGGCACAGTTTGAGGCATGGGGGCATGTGAAGAATCTTTGGCATCTTAACAAGTGGTACTGTCCATACAACTTCTATTATATATTTTTGCTGATATTTTTCTTCATTATCCTGTCCATTCACTCTCCCCAATATTTGGGAAGTAGAAATGTTTGCTCATAAATATCTTTTGACTTAACCTAGCCACTAATGTATGACCCCTTTAACCTTCACCAAAATGACACCTTGGATGCAACAATGCATGAAACTCTACTCACATATATACAGACACCCATTTCTTTCATGTCATTGAGAGATATTTATTTTACTTTATTTTATTTATTTATTTTTGTTTGCTGTCTATATGTAACTTTTTTATTTTAAGTCTTTATTGTTCAAAGTATTATATATATATATGCCCCCTTTTTCCCCATTGACCCCTTCTAGTCTGCCTCCACCCCCTGCCCCAGGCCTTCACCACACTATTGTCTGTGTCCATGGGTTATGCATATATGCATACATGTTCTTTGGTTGATTTCTTCTCACCCACTCACCTACCTCTGCCTTCCCTCAATGGTTAAAAGCAGTGACTCATAAAGATATAACTGGATTTCCATCCACTTTTTTAGATTCCAAGATGCCTGATGTCCCACTGCTGAGCTGTGACAACTCTGTCAGTCCCCTGTTCTGGGGTTCTAAGTGGGATATGGTCTCCTTTACTTTAAATCCTCTAGGAGAAAGGGGTCAGAGGATGTGGAAATAGAGGATAAGGGGGAATAAACAGAAATGTTCTGACTATGAAGAGAGCTGACTTGCAGGAGGGAAGTTGGAGCTGATGAGACAGAGAGGAGTGGGTATCAACCAAATACTATTTTCTCTAAAAAAATAATGGTAAAAGCTTTTCTCTCTGCTTGAAAATAGTGCAACTCTGAAGAGCTGGGGAGATTCTAATCTTGAACAACTTGAACAGTAAAACACCAGTCCTGAAAAGTTTGTCAATCAAATTGACCTCAACCTCATCATGCGGAATGAATGCGTTTTCTTTCTAGGGCAGTGGTTGGCAAACTCATTAGTCAACAGAGCCAAATATCAACAGTACAACGATTGAAATTTCTTTTGAGAGCCAAATTTTTTAAACTTAAACTATATAGGTAGGTACATTGCTATTAACTTAATTAGGGTACTCCTAAAGCTTAGGAAGAGCCACACTCAAGGGGCCCAAGAGCTGCATGTGGCTCGCAAGCCGCAGTTTGCCGACCACGGTTCTAGGGGATGAAAACCAGATAAACACTGCTGAGGAGTGAGAGTTTGGAGTTTGGAGCTTAGCCATGTCTTTTCATGTATGTTGGTGTTAATGCTGGCCATCTTACAGCAGAGAATGTCAGAGACCCAGACAAGTATCCCAGACAAGTATCGTTTGATTGCACACTTATCCCAGTGCTTTCTCATGAGTGAGTGCTCCTGGGTAGTGTTTTCATCACAAGTGGTTCTTTCTTTCTTTAAAAAAAAATTTTTTTAAAAATTGATTTCAGAGAGAGGGAGAGAGAGGTAGAAACATCAATGATGAGAGGGAATCATCAATCTGCTGCCTCCTGCACATCCCCTACTGCAGATCTAGCCTGCAACCTGGCCATGTGCCCTGACCTGGAACTGAACTGTGACCTGCTGCTTCATGAGTCGGTGCCCAATCACTGAGCAGTACTGGCCAGGTACAAATGGTTATTTCAAAGAGATGTAATAGAAATGGGCATTGGTTTTAAGCAGGGAACTACTTGCAGTAATTATATCTTCTTATTAAATTTGTGATAGGCATCAGAGACACAAAGTTTCTGTGTGTAATAACTACAAAGGATCTTTGATAATAAGTCCCAGCCTTTACTTTCAAACGTTTCTATTTTAGTGGGAAAAAGGTAACACAGGCAAATCACTATCCTGAGAGACTTAAAAAATGGCTGAGTTGACTCATTGTTTAAATGGGACAGGATCTTAGATCTTTTATCTTTTGACGGCAGACATAAGATGGAGGATTTGAGAAAAGTATGGAAAATGAATATGCAATTTTCTTGACGAGGTTATACCAATAACAACACTATTTTTACCAATAGTGAAAGTCAGAAATGTTAACCCAAGTGGACATAAGGAGAGTCAGTGTATTTTTTTTCATAAGGACCCTTAGGTTCCACAGTGTTATTTCTTCCACACTCTCTTTGGAGTTAATGAAACACTCATTTTAACTGTACCGTGAGTCATATATGTTTCCCAAACATGAGAAGGCATGACTGAATAGATAGATAGCTAAACAGAGTAAGAGCATATCTCAGAACTGAGCTGCAATTGTTAAATATTGTTTGGTGTGATCAAAACTCCCATAAAACAGCAATTAATTTAAGATAATTACTATTTGGAAACTACATAATTGCCTGTTTCCCTCTAGAGTCACCTTGCCTTTGTGCAGAGTATTTAATTGGTCATGCAGTTAAGCTGAAAAGAAAGGGCACTTATAGTAGAATTAAGAACTATAGCCATATGACATTCTAAATTGCAATATGTGAGGCCACTAAAATATCTAATCATATTAGTTATTATATCTTTGGAATTAAATCCAGTACAAGAAAAAAGTTTTAGTTCTGGGGTTAGTTACATATGAGACTCCCTTCTCAGAATATAAAAGAGCTGCATATATGTAAATTGGAGGACCATTCTTGGAGGGGGCAGGGAGTGAACCCGAAACCGAGGTACATGCCCTTGACCAGGAATCAAACCCTCGACCCTTTGGTCCTGAGGCAGAAACTCTAACCACTGAGCAAACTGGCCAGGGCTTCTCTCATCTTTTAAAAGGCAATATTCTACATTCCTTAAACTACATATTTTATTGGACATTTCCATCAAAATTTAATTACAATTTCTTCTTGAAATAATTTTTGGTTTTCTCAAGTCTATATTTTATTTGGGGGACAAATAGGTTTAGGCTAATCAACTGACTGTCACGGTTAAATACTTTATTGCCCCACACTCTCACCAGCTCTGTGCATTATCAATTTTTTCTTAATTTTGCCAATTTGACTAGTGAAAAATGATAGCCTGCTGATGTTTTGATTTGTATTCTAAAACTGAGTCAAATTGAGCATTTTAAAATGTGTTTATTGGCTATTTGTGTTTCTTTTAACTTGACAGATGAATTCATTGTCCAGTGTTCTATTGGATTTTCAGTGTTTTTCTTATTGATTTTAAAATCAATGTATTTTGGTCTCTGTTGCAAAATTTGTTTCCTAGTTTGTTGTTTAGAGGGAGGCCAGTCATTTAATGATTATTTGATTATTTGAAGCAACATACTATCATAGAAAGTGTGCTAGACTATATGGTGAGATTACATGAGTTTTAGCTCTGGCTCCATCTCTTACTTGTTCCATTATTTTGGTTTTCTCATCTGAAAAATGAGAATTCCCCAAAGAAAAAGTGTGATAATGTACATTAAAGCATTTAATAGATGCTAAAATGCTTTACAGGCATAGTATGTTATTTTTATGATATCTGTAGAATGATTCTTGTGAAGAAAAGAAAACTTTTTTCTTCTATCCTTAAACTCTGGTTTCTTTCTTCATAGGTCCAAAGACTACCTCTTTACACATGACATTTAAAAGTATTGATTTCAGGTTAAAGAAAAGGTTTATTAAGTCCTTTCTACTCTGCACTGGCCAAGCTTCATCTGGAGAATTGAACTCTTTTCTGGGGACTATGCTTTAATGAGAGTGTTATTGTCCGGAGAGACTGGGTGAGAAGGAAGAAATGGGCCTGGAAATCATGTTATAAAGATTAGGAAAAACTTATGTTGGAAAAAAGGCAAGTTACAAGGGTTTTATATTTTTCTTCAATATTTGAAAGGCAGTTTATGGGACAGGAATAAACTTGTTTTTCATTGTCCTACAGAGATGATCTAATACTTAAAGTCATCAACTTGGGATCTCTATAAGGAAGACCATTCTAACAATTTTATCTGTTTGACAAAAACCAACTATCTCAAAATAGTGATTTTTTTTTCATTACTGGCTGTATTAAAGCAGAAGTACAATGTCAGAGTGTTGTAGAAGGGAATTCTGAGTTGGGAGGCAGCAATTTAGTTTTTTAAAATTTAATGTGTGTTTATTGAGTTCAGAGAGAGGAAGGGAGATGGAGAGATAGAAACATCAATGATGAGAAAGAATCATTGATCAGCTGCCTCCTGCACAACCCCTACTGGGGATCGAGCCTACAACCCAGGCATGTGCCCTGATTAGGAATTGAATTGTGACCTCCAGGTTCATAGGTTGATGTTCAACCACTGAGCTACACCCATTGGGTGGAAGACAGTGATTTCTGAGGCCCATCTGCATTGTCTAGCCTTCTGGTGTCTTTTCCACTCAATTTTATTCATTTTCCTTGTAATTTTTGAGGACATACCACTTGCCTAGTCTTGAGTTGGGTGTTGTGAACAATATAAAAATATGGAAGATTTGATCAAGGGGCTATTTTCATATAGAAACCAATTATGGAAGGATAGAGAGAACTGAACTTGGAAATAGAAGATTCTAAGAGCTGGAGAGACGCTTCTGTGACACCCATTTTCATCTTCACTCTTTTCCTGGAAACTTCTTTGCTGGATTTCTCTTCTTGCTTTATTTCTCTATTACTTTCTTTTCTTTCCTTTCCTTTTCCCTTTTTATGTGGTTAATTCTGAGTGTCCTTTCTTTCTGTATTTATTTATTAATAAAATAATGAACACTCACTAATCCACCACTAACTAAAGGAATAGATCATTGAAAGTAACTTGCATCATATATCTGTGTTCTCTTATCCCAAACTTCTGTCTCCCCATCAGATATGAAAACTGTCTCTGTCTCTTCAGCAGATATGACTGTTGAACTGAATTTTTTATTTATCTTTCTTTTGTTTTTTAAATAGTTTTATTATATACTAGAGGCCTGGTGCACAAATTTGTGCACCAGTGGGGTTCCTTGGCCTGGCCTGTGGGATTGGGCTGAAACTGGCTCTCTGACATCCCCTGAGGGGTCCCATATTGTGAGAGGCCTAGGGACCCCATTGATGCACGATTGGGCCAGTACATGATCAGTCAGGGGCACAATTGGGCCAAGGAGAGATACGGGAGGTGGGCCAGCTGGGGAGGGATCATGAGAGGGCTCTGGGGTGTGTCTGGCCCGTCTTGCTCAGTCCTGATTGGCCAAACCCTAGCAGCAAGCTCACCTACCAGTCAGAGCATCTTCCCTCTGATGGTCAGTGCATGTCATAGTGACTGGTTAACTGTCTGCCCCCTGGGCATTTTAGGTTATTATATAGGATGTATATGTGTGTGTATATATATATGTGTGTGTGTGTATACACACACACATATATGTATTTTACTTGTTCAAGGGTTTTATAAAATGCTAATGTTATATGAAGTCTTTTGGATTTGCTTTAACTCAATGTTACGAAAATCCATCTATTTTGTTGAATATAGCTGCAGTTCATTCATTTTTTTACTGCTGTGTAATATTTCATTATGGGAATACACTACAATTTATTTTTTCATTCCGCTAAAAAGTATTTGATTCTGTTTTAAGCATGTTGCTATTGTAAACAGATAGTGCTATATACCTACTGCTACTCATGTTCAAGGGCTTCTCTAGGATTTATGCTATTGGTGGAAATGCTGAATTATAGAGTATGTGAATGTTTACCTTTATAGGGTAATGCCAAATTGTTTTACAAACTGATTGTATATTTGGTTATATTCAAAATAGCCCCCTCTTACAATAGTTTACCTTGCTAAAATGTATTTTCTTAAATTACATAATTCACATGCCCTGGAATCTATAATGTCTTTCTAATCAAATGGTTCTCAATTCAATAGGGCATTCATAATTCTCCAGTGACTGGCTACCTCATGGTCATTCAGAGTCATCACTTACTCATTTTACTACAACCAACTTTGTGACCTCATAGTCTCACCTTACTTTCCCTGCTTTAACTGACTCATCTTATCTTTACCTCCTCCCTATCAACCTAGTCTACTTATAGCAGAGGGTTCAAAACACAGACTCTGGATTTCAAATCTCTGCTTCACCACTCCTAGCTGAGAGTCCTTATTCAGCACTATGTCTTAGTTCCTCATCTGTGAAATGGGGATAATTGCAGAACTTATTTTATATATATTAAATTAATGTATAAACTTAACCTTATATACATAAAATGCTTAGAACAGCAAACAGTATGTAAGTCTTTGATATTTTTATCATTCTTCTGGCACAGGCTCTTACTTTATTCTAAGTATTTTTTGACTAAAATAATTTTACATTGTGTTGCATTCCATAAATTATGCATCATTAGTATATTGACTGAGCACAGAAACCATACAGATACAACCTTCTTTCCAAATATTTAGTTCAAGTTGGATTTGTCGATTAATGCAAAAAAAATCCATGGAAATTAGATTTCTAAATTTTCTTGATTTCTAAATACTCTTGATACTGGCTATAGAAGAGGAGCCTTCTCATGCATAAAACTCCACTGGGCTACTAATTTCAGTTTCATGACTCGAATTTAGTGAGCCAGATCTTAGCACTTAGCCTAAATAACTTACCTTGAAAACTAAATTCTGAAGGTATAACTTGGGACATTGGCTAGGAAGAGTCTCCAAAATACAGAAGTCTGGGATTTGCCCGTCTTCCTAACCCTGCACAGGGTTACATCTTCTGCAGACTGATTGGATCACAGGAGACCGAGTTTTTCTAGAAAGTGACTCTGGTGAAAAGGTGAAACAACGCAGGATTCAGAAAACCTGAACAAGACACCTTGCTGTACTCCCAAAGGCAGACACTGCCCCATGGATGCCCACGTCCCAACATCATGCTCCAGCTGGGTGCCCCATTCATTTGATGGGCTGTGCTCCCAAAGGCACTGCCATTTCTCAGCATATTGACCATGAGGAGCTGTCATGGGTGCAGGTTGCTGGACAGCTCAGTTAATCTTTAAAATATATCTTCTTTGATTGCATGCTATAAGATTATTCTTGCAAGTGTCATTTTCTGAAGGACTTCTAGAGCAATGGAAAAAGCCATAAATTGCTTTCCATCACTGAAAAAACATGTCTGCTTAGGTATACAGCAACTTCAGAGGGCTATTTGTGATTGCAGCATTCTTAGACTTAATAGAACCACATAATAAAGCAAACTCTCTAACCATTTAAGTTCTCTCTCTATAGTTTGAAGCACACAGATAAAGATAAGGATACATTGGAGAGGAAAACATATTTCTCTCAGAGAAGCAGAACAGGCAGTGTGATTGAAGGACTCAGAAAAGGGATAATGATTAGAATTTCAGGTATTCTTGAGCTATTGGATCAATTCAAAATGCATGAGTTTTTCAATTTTTAGAGAAAACTATAAATGAAAAAATTGTCATGCTAGTCAAATACTGCTGACTCGGAGGTTTAACAAAGCAATTTATATTGCCATGGATTGGAGATGGCCAAGATCTGCATTATCACTGAATCTGTCCATCTGTTGAGTTCTTAAATTCAGTTTTCTTGAATTTCTGATCTTAAAATAGTAACAAAACTATTACATTTCTGTTGATAGACATGCAATAAGAAAAACATTGCTGTATTTATGTACAGTATTTTTTTAAAAACTAAGGAGAAAGAGAAAGCACTTTGAAAATAAAGGTAATATTTATAAATAAGTATTTTAAAATTGTGCCTAACCTGCTTCTCTAGAATTAGGTAGTGAACTGAGATGTTACAAACCTGGGGAAGGGAGAAGAAAATTATTTCTCCCCATAAAAGTGGTAGTTGGAATTTTCTCTGTTTTTTATTAGAAATAAAGAAGAATTAAACCTAAGAAATTTTATGTCATCCTTTATAATTTTTGCTAAGCTTTGGCCCATTTAAGAATTAAAATAATGTGTAGTCATCTCAAGGCAGTAAGAGGATTCTCAAATAACATGCTCAGTTAGAATGAAGAGATAAAAATGACCATTCTTTAATCTGAACAAGTAATTTATACAATTATTAAAAATCCAGGTTATTGACTACCCTCACTTCAGAGCAAGATATAGTTAAATTAACAAGAGAAGAACAAGAACCATGAATATGCTATATCTTGTAATCACCCAATAAGTTTCAATGATTACTGAAAGCAGGTTAGTACAAAACTGCTATTTGTCTTTGATATACATGAGAATTCTTTGGATATTTCATCTAAATCATTTTGAGATATTCAGGAGCTTGCTACTATAATACAAACAGATCCATTTTTTAATAAATCAGGTGGTGGTACCAATTCTTTAAATGGTACACCATGTAACTATAGGCCACAGGCTCTTTCATTTTATTATATAACCACCATAGCAACTCAATTTAAGTCTATAATGGTCCAAGCCAGCCATCCATAGCAGCAAAAATTTAATAGCAACCTTATCTGGAATGCTGACGAGGAGCACTTCCCAAGAAATTATTTTAGCCTCTTCAGTTTACAAAACAATTGGCTTTAATCTTTAATACTGTTAAGCAGTAGGGAGCAGATAGGCACATTAGCATAGCTTTACTTTTATAAATAGCATTTAATACACCATATTCAGATACTGTTGGCCTAAGCATCTATGTCAGACGGTTGTAGACTTGAGCAAATAGTACAAGGATTTCTTTTTTCTTGAAAAGCAAAACACAATGCTTGCCTTCCCACAGTGGGACTTGAGAGGGTTTGTGTATTGATGAAGTTTGAAGGCAAAAAACTTGAACATGTTTCCTTAGGGAAATGTAAGGCTCTTTGACGTAAATTTAAGTTACAATAAGAAGAAAACCATTAAGAAGAAATTTTCTCAATTCAATGTGGAAACATTAGCTTCATTAAGTTAATGTACTCCACTCAGAGCATGAAGTCACGCTATAGCCTCGCCACAATGGCTCTTTATCTGCTCTATGGTTTCTCATATTAAAATAAGTTCTTTTATTATTGCATGAAACTCATGTGTGAATTTACGATATTCTCTTTCTCAAGGAAGCAATTTTTCTAAATTGTTGTAATCTTTGGATAACATGAAAGAAAGGCTTAATGAGATTGCTAAAATTGAAGTTTGGGCTCCAGTCCTCACTAGAATGCTCACATTCAGCACATGCAGATGGTACTGCAAGGCACATCATGGACACATGGCACCCCTTCCTTGATGATAAGAAATATAATTATTAATTTATATTAAAACAGATGCAAATGTATTATGAATACATTGGACAATTTCCTGCATTGAAGATAGTAAAATACAAAACTTGAAGGAAATGTCACATTTGAACTGCTTCAGAGGTGGGTTCTCAGGTTCCAGGAGTAAGCACACTTGCCTTTCAGTTAGGGGGTTTTGGAAGAAAGGTTTGAGGAGGACTGGCTCACATAATAGGGAGCATGACTACTGTCTGTAGAAAGCCTGCATTAAATTATAACTTAAGCCAAAGAAATTCAAATAGAGTTTTGCCTGCATACAGTCTGATGACACTCTTTCTCTAACTGCAAATACACACTTTGTCCCAAAAAATGTATACACACTTTGAATAATTATTAATTCCAGTGGGTTACATCTGAAAAGAAAGAAACATCAATTGAACTGTCATCTGTTAATTCTGTATACAGTTTTTTGGGGGACACCCTGTAGAATTGGGAAAAATACAGTTTTGAATTCTTAGTCTCATATTTAAAATGTAATAAAGCTATTGTGAAATTAATTTAGGTATTATTTGTTCAGAGAGAGTACATTTATCAACTTGCATCATCCTTTCTACTTCTGACCTCTTTTGATTTGCCTCTTGGGTTCGCTGGGTATATTTCTTTTTGGTAATCAACTATCTCAATCACAAAGCTTTCCTACTTTCAGTGCTGTATTGACAGGTTAGATGGTTTGACCATTTTGACTGATATTATGTATGGAAATATCCTAACAGTTTATAGATAATTCCAGTGGGTTACATCTGAAAAGAAAGAAACATCAATTGAACTGTCATCTGTTAATTCTGTATACAGTTTTTTGGGGGACACCCTGTAGAATTGGGAAAAATACAGTTTTGAATTCTTAGTCTCATATTTAAAATGTAATAAAGCTATTGTGAAATTAATTTAGGTATTATTTGTTCAGAGAGAGTACATTTATCAACTTGCATCATCCTTTCTACTTCTGACCTCTTTTGATTTGCCTCTTGGGTTCGCTGGGTATATTTCTTTTTGGTAATCAACTATCTCAATCACAAAGCTTTCCTACTTTCAGTGCTGTATTGACAGGTTAGATGGTTTGACCATTTTGACTGATATTATGTATGGAAATATCCTAACAGTTTATAGATATTAGTCTTCCAACTTCTGAATATGTACATCTGCATCAATGAACATGCTTTCTATGGAAGAACTACTATATTGATGATCTTTTCTTTTTGAACATTATACCATCAGTCTCTTAATCAAGGGAAATATCAGGCTCCAGCTCTGCCTTCAAAGAGTTCTTGGTCTGTTATTGGAGATGAGATAAGAACATAGAAAACAATTTTAGAAAAAAAATGCACTGTAATGTGTTAAAATAGTTAAGCAAAGAGGCCATCAGACTGAGGTGACTGTAATGCCATGGTGGCTTACATAAGCAAACCAAAATCTGAGCCTATAAATACGTAAAAGTTATGAAATAAAAACACTAAGGACAAACAAACCACAGCCAACTAGGCTTCATGCTATAGCCAACCAAGTAATTTCTTTTCTTTGCATCTGCACTTTATAGAAGTCTTTCCCCTGGCTCCTGTTGGCTGAGTGCTCCTAAGTGTTTCTGCCCATTTCAAACAGATTGTTGCTCAGATAAATTCTTAAAACTAGAAGCCCGGTGAATGAAATTTGTGCACTGGGGAGGGGGGTGTCTCTCAGCTCGGCCTGCACCCTCTCTCAGTTTGGGACCCCTTCAGGGATGTCCACCTGCCAGCTTAGGCCTGAACTCCCTGGGGATCGGGCCTAAGCTGGCAGTCAGACATCCCTCTTGCAGTCCGGGACCCCTCGCTCCTTACTGCCTGCCTGCACTCACCAGTGGCGCTCCCCTGGTGGGAGCACACTGACCACCAGGGGGCAGCTCCTGCTTTGAGTATCTGCTCCCTGGTGGTCAGTGTGCATCATAGCGACCAATCATTCCACAGGTCATTCAGCAGTTCGGTTGATTTGCATATTAGGGTTTTATTATATAGGATGTTTAATATACCTTAGTTTATCTTTTACCGAAGGTACATAAATAGAAGTTCAGAAAGAAAGTTGCTGACAAAGATACAGAGTCTTTCTTTATAGCTTATTTGAAATAACTAACAAAGAGCATGCATTCTAGGGTTGAAGCAGGCACTAGTCACAATTGTAGTAGCTCCCAGACTTTTTTATGCAGTCTCTATTTCCTGAAGAGCTTTCAGTTTACCCTTATAGAAATCCTAGGCAAGACTTTTGCTTCCATTTTACAGGGGGAGAAACTAAGATTCACAAGGTTATAAACCTCAAGTGTTAGTACAGTACTTGAACCTACACCAGTGATTTTAAGTTCAGAGATATTTTCTCAAATACTATGCTGCAAAGTTTCATGTCATCTAAGTACTTTATAATTATGACTTTGTATTTATAAGTAAGACCTTGATAGTCACATTAAAAGGAATCAACTCTGGAACTCAACTCTGGGTGTTAAGAAACATACAAAATAATTATTTTTGAAAATGAGTTCTGTGAAACTCAGAGAAGAGGAAAAATTAGAGTATAAATTTGGAGAATACCATGTGCTACAGGCCTCTCTGGGAGACTCATAGTGTAAATGGCATAGAAAAGGCCTAGGAAAATACTATAAACAATAAATTTGCTTACTGGTTTCCCAAACTAATTTGGACCTGGATCTTCCTTTTTATATCATTTATTCACAGTTCCCATAGTTCAGCCCTGGTTGGTAGCTCAGTTGGTTAGAGTGTCTTCCCTCTATGCCAAGGTTGTGGGTTCAATCTTTGGTCAGGGCCCATACAAGAAGCAACCAATGAATACATAAATAAGTGGAACAACAAATCGATATTTCTCTTTCTCTCTCTTTTTTCTTTTCTTCTTCTCTTTCTAAAAGCAATTAAAAAAAAAAAAGAAAAGTTCCCATATGAATACTGAATTAGAGCTTATTTCAGAAATCTCTCTTTTATGTGAGTGGGATTAAAAAAAACACCCCACACCTACTTTGAAATTCCCAATGCCAAATTGGGTGGTAAATGCCTGGAATATGAATCTCATTCCCCTTTAACTTTGAAGGTCCCTATAAAGAAAGAAGAGGATCTTTCAGTTTCTTTTTTCCTCTGCTTCTATCCTTTCGCTGTTCCAGGGCTGTTAACCACCACGCTGTGATGGTCTGAAATAACCCAGCCTCACTACGAAAAACTTTGATAGATTCAACATCTCTTTATTTTCCTCCCTGTAGTGATCATTGCAGCACAAAATGATTTTTGAGGTTATGGGATAAGAAAAAAAGTTCTATGAAAGCAGGTCTTATTGATCCTATTGCAGGAGGTCTTATCACCGAGGACGGAAGATGTGGCTACTGCTTTTTACCAGCCCATGGAAGAGTCCATGCATTAAGTTGAAAAGAATGGGCTTAGATCGCAAATCTCTTCTTTGGGGAAATTAAAGATTCAAGCTCTTTGAAGATATTTATTTGTTGAAAGTTGTTAATTTTGTTTATTCATTTCCCCTAGTTGATTTCAGGCACAAAGATAAGAAGAAAAACTTAATTCTTTATTATGGCCATGCCCAGTCAGTGATTAGTATGAAAATGCTTTCTAAGTTTTCCAAAATTGCTTTAAAATAATCATATTTTGCCACTTTCATTGACATGCCTCTGTGTGGCTGGTAATAGGTTAAATCTTGTTATTTTGTGAATATTATAAAATAAAGTCCCGAAGAAAAAAAAGCTGAAAGAAATATGCCAAGGTATTAATAACAATGGTTTTCTTAGGAAAGTGTAATGGTGAGTGATTATATTAGTTTTCCTAATATCTTATGTGTTTTTCACATTTTCTACAATATTACCATAACATCACTTAATATTACTATAAAAATCAGAAAAAGATGGACTAACATTACATAAAATTTAAAGTTAAGACCCTATTTCTCCTTAAACTCCAGACATGATATAAGCTTTTTGTTTTCCCTTCTTCACCACCTTTAAGAAAGAGGAGGGGGGGAAGTTAATGTATAATATTTCCAATCGTGACGCTTTGCTGAAATTAAATGATCACATAATGAAGATTAAACATCTGGGTCTGCCTCCAATAAAGAAATGAGGAATGGCCTAATTACTGTAGTTTGCTAGTAACAACCTATTCATTTATCATTTCACTGAACATCACTACCAGACTTTTATAAAAAGAACATTTTTCAACCTGTAATTTCCCTCCTCACAAACTGAGGTTTCAGTTGAGCAGACTGAGGTATTTAACTAATATTAGAAAAGGAGAGCCCTCTAGCCTTCACCATACTGTGCCTAGGAGACTAATACCAATTTACATGCCTCAGGTCTTAGGAACTATTCCCCCCAAAAATCTGAGACTAGGCATCTATCAGTCTTTTCCAACTTGTGTTTCTTATGTAGATTCATTTCCCGTATAAATTTGCTTTGCTATTGGTTTTGACATCAGTAAGACCAGAAAGACTTTACAGGAAAGATTTAGATAGTCAGTTGAGATTATTTTCCCCCCTCCTGAGAGATTGGAAAGAAGTTTATATGAAGAAGTAAGATTTTTCTTTGACAACACAGGAGGAAATATTGTATGTATATAATATGTCCCTGGGATTATTCCCTAAATTCCATACTCAGGTGCTTAATTTAGCCATTCTAGTTTGACATGTTTTAGTGATGTTTCCTTAACTTTTCTGTGTCTCACTATTCATAAGGCTAATAAACTTGATGAAAAAAGTTTCCCAATAGTCAATGTTGAATTATCCAAAAACTAATTATATATTTTATGCACTCTCCAGACCCCTAGTTTCTCCTCTGTACCTTTTATACCACCTTAATTGATGTTATTTCATGAGGTGCCATAGAAAATGCGGAAATTGTGAAGTCTGTATCACTTACCAAACCCACCCAAAGAGTAAGATATTTCTCTGAATATGTATTAATTAGTAGAAAATAAAAAAGACACAAAAGGAAAGCATATTACTAATGACTTGGCAGTGATTAAATCTTTGTATTACCTAGTTCAACCTACTTTTCTAATTTTTTTAAAAAAAATATATCTTATTGATTTTTTACAGAGAGGAAGGGAGAGGGATAGAGAGTTAGAAACATCGGATGAGAGAGAAACATCGATCAGCTGCCTCCTGCACACTCCCTACTGGGGATGTGCCTGCAACCAAGGTACATGCCCTTGACTGGAATCGAATTTTTATATACAGCCTTCAGTCCAAAGGCCGATGCTCTATCTACTGAGCCAAACCGGTTAGGGCGACTTTTCTAATCTTTCTTTTTAGTTTACCTCTCATGCATCCTGGATTCTGGCTCTGCTTTTTAATGGGGCATGTAGTTTATTATAGGTGATTTGATACTACCATCTCTTTCTGCTCACTGCTGGTGGAAAATCATTGCTCTAGCCATGCCTCATGTTTTTTTGTTTTTTGTTTTTTTTTTTAATACTTCAAACATTGGCCTCCTTATGTATCTGTGTCTGGCCCTGCTGTTTCTTCACTTAGAATGTCTCTCCCACCACTTCTCTGCTCCACTTCCTCCTAGATGCCACTCATTTTTCAGGAACCAGCTCAAGGGCTGTCACTTTTTGAAGATGTCACCGCCTTCCTGTATACTCCCACTGTACCTTGAAGTGTCTTTCTTTTGGCAAATGGGATCTGTTATGTTATGATTATTTATTTATAGGCCTGCCTCTTCCTTTAGGATGTGAGTGCCTCAGTATTAGATTGTGTCTTACTCATCTTTGTAATCCTATCACCTAGAAGAGCCCAGGAAGACCTAGGTTCACAATAAATGTTGGCTTAATCATTCTTTGCTGAATGAATTGTGTTCTGAAGGCTGTATATAAAAATTCTGACAGTGTGATTGGAGAGAAAAGTATTATAAAGGATTATGTGCATGAGCTGTATGTTCTCAAGGGAGGGCTGCTGCACATGGTGCATTCTGGCAGCAGAGGGAAGTGGAGAACAAAGGGAGGAGTAGGTTTTCTGATAACAAATATCACTTATTATCATTTTTTTTTCTTAGAGCCATCCTGAACATGTCTGCTATCCCTTTCTTTTTAAAAAAATATATTTTTATTGATTTCAGAGAGGAAAGGCAAGGGAGAGAGATTGAAATATCAATGATGAGAGAGAATCATTGACTGGCTGCCTCCTGCACGCCCCCTCCTGGGGATGGAGCCCTCAACTTGGGCATGTGCCCTGACTGGGAATTGAACCACGACTTCCTGGTTCATAGGTCAACACTCAACCACAAAGCCACATTGGCCGGGCCTCTATCCCTTTCTTAGGCATTTTTCTACTAGATAAATGAATTAATATAAAATGAGGTCTCTGGTTATAACCACCGGGTGTCTTTGTTTGCTTAGTGCTATCTCACATAGAATGATGAAATCCCAGAAATTTAGTATTTTTCTAATCCTTTCTAACCTGTATTTTTACATTAAGCTCCTAAAAACAATCCAAATGACCTGAGGAGAGAGCTTTCTTGATGGCCTTCGTGTACCTTCAATGCTAAGGTTGTTATGGTGGGAAAATGACTTTGGAAGCTATTGAGTTAGAGCCATAGATGGTTCATTGAATGGGGCAAAACACAGCCTAAGTTGGTGGAATGATGTGCCTTTTAGAATTTCACTGGGGAACTATTTGTTGAGGGCAGAAGGTGAGGTGCGGTATGACTTAGTTACCTATACACTGGTTGCATCTCAGATATTTTGGATTTAAACTCTCCAAAGATCCAAGTCACCACAATATTTCTTTAAACTGTCTTTTTTTTTCTGTGTGCAGAATTGAGTGCTCTGCTGGATGCTGCACTTAACAATCCCAATTTCCTTCCTAATTGCACAAGTGGCTGAGCTCTCACAATGCCATATTTCTGTTCATTTGCATTTGCACAATATACTTCACTGTGTGCTTTAAATACACCATTTGAATGTCGAGTCCTGTCTCCATCTTTTGGTTCTTATAATGGCCAGGCCCACGAACAGGGCAAGTGCGAGGAGAGCTGCTATCATCTCAATATGAGGCTGTCTTCTTGCAATTGGCCAATATTCAGCCTGCTTCTGAGGTGATGCTGAGCAGTAATTCAAATGGAAGAACACAGCAATAAGTAGAGGGAAAGAACACCCAAGCCGATCATTTAGAAATCATTTTCAGGTCAGAATAAAATAACATGGGATTTGTTTTATTTTATTCCAAACACCATATAATCAAAAGGGTCTCAGACTCCCAGGGAGTTCACTACATAGGGTTTCTTTATAGAACCGTTAAAACAAAGTTTGAAAGAATTCTTGCCTTGTATTTCCTTCCTAACTCACATACTTTTTTCAAATAAAATGGAGGGTCTCTCTGGTCAGTTAATATAATTTCACAAAATGTTATAACTTCAGTTTCTACAGAAGGCCTGTTGAGCAAATATAGAGTGCATTTGAGGTAGCAAAGCATATTCATAATGTGATCTATCATATTTACTACATTATGAATTTTGAACATATTCACCTTTCAAATGAACTAAACAGGAAAAAAGCTTCTGAGTTGTCTTGAATGGCAGAATCAGCAGAACCAGAGACGGAAGGGTCCTGATTCAGTCATCCTGTACTGGCTTGTGCTAAACATTTTTCTATGGTAGGTTTTTCTCAACCACGACACCACTGACATTTTGACCAGACACTTCCTTGTTATGGGTGGCTATTCAGTGCATTGTACGATGTTTAGCATCATCCCTGGCCTCTACCCACTAGATGCTAGTAGCACTCCCCTGTTATGACAACCAAAATTGTCTTCATATATTGCCAAATATCCCCTGGGTGGGGGGGCAAAATTACCTTGGTTGAGAATCATTGCTTTATAATAACAATCTTGGCAGCTGTGATCAGCCTACTTGGCAATATTTTTATTCAGGAAGTAGACCATCTAATGAGATCCTCTAGATACGATGTTGAGGTTTGGCTTGTATTGTGGAGCAGGAACATTTGTTAAATATCTTCAGTTCACCGCCAAAGTGACCTGGAGTTTCCGAAATAATGTAATGATTTTCTCACCAGGCTCTGCCCAGTTATGGTCTCAGACTTCCTCGGCTCTCTTACCACAGGCCAAGGAGAAGCACAGACCATTTTACCTGCTGGTTTTCCAGCAATATATCAAAATGTTTTTTATATATCACATCTCAATCTCAATAGATGATTACCATTTAGGGTATCAACAGTGATGCCATTCTCTAATATTTCAAATTAGAATAAAAATCTTGAACTTTTTATTTTCTTTGGTGATTCACAAGTTGGATTAATAAATCTGTACTCACCTGAAGTTATAGACCCAGGATTCAATTTATGGAACCTGCCAGCAAATCTTAGCAGCCTGCCTTTGATTCATGTCTCTCTTCTTTCTCATAGTAATTGTAGCCAAACCGTTTTTAGTGTTTTGTAAGTCCAAAATTAATTTCCATATCTTTAAATAGGTTTACAAATCCTAATATAGATTTACAAGTCCCGAAACAGATTTTCAAATAATGCCAATAAATCCTAAATAAAATAGACTTGATTTATAAACCTGGATTTTGCACCTGGTTTTCCAGGAAGCGATTATAAATCAGGAATTGAGAGCACCCCTGGCAGAGTGAGCCTGTGCTCTCTCTGAGAAACCCTGCTCTCCACACTGAATCGCACAGGCCTGATTTATAGGCAGCAGCCCTGAGCTGGCCAGGCTCCTCTGGTTCTGACATGCCAGTGCTGGTGAGGGAAAGGGGGCTGCATCCCACAGGCTGGCTAAAATGGCCACTAATCAGACTGAGGACAGCAAGCCATTCATTTCTTTTTCAGAATAGGGAAGTGGTATCCAGATGTGAAGACTCCCGCTTCTACCTGAGTGAAACAGCAGAATCACTTGCAAGGCGTTCGGCATGATTTTAGTCAACATTAGCACTGCCACTGCCACACAGCCCAGAGCCCAGGCCAGGATGAAGTGTTTCCATTCTCAGATGGGGCTGAGGACAGGCACCTGTGCCTTGCCCCTTGCCGTCACCACACTGCTAAGATGTCTGGCCCGTGTAAGGGAATATACATCAAACTGGGACAATGGTCATTCTGGAAAATGGGCTGGAGGTGAGCGGGAGAAGGGGGAAATTGCATTTCTATTTTATTCACTTCTGAGCTATTTGAATGACTTTCACAGTGAGCATATATTATTATTTTTTTTTATTAAAGAAAGATTTCTGAAGGAGATTTTATCAGGAATATACAGGGAATGAGGGGTTTTGTCTTTAATTCTCTTTAGTAAGTACCTAAAGTAGGCTGCCCTCACACAGGCTCCTTCATTAACTAGCATAGATGCTCCCTCACACTTATAAATCAGATTAGGATCCTTTCATAAAATGCTTTTTTTATCTATTCATGCAGGTTCCTGTGAACCAGGCAAGGCAGTTGTCATGTTCTGACATGAAAAATGAAGCTCCTAGACCAGTGGTTCTCAACCTTCCTAATGCCATGACCCTTTAATACAGTTCCTCATGTTGTGGTGACCCCCAACCATAAAATTATTTTAGTTGCTACTTCATAACTGTAATTTTGCTACTGTTATGAATCGTAATGTAAATATCTGATATGCAGGATGTATTTTCATTGTTACAAATTGAACATAATTAAAGCATAGTGATTAATCACAAAAACAATATGTAATTATATATGTGTTTTCCAATGGTCTTAGGTGACCCCTGTGAAAAGGTCGTTCGACCCCCAAAGGGGTCGAGACCCACAGGTTGAGAACCGCTGTCCTAGACAATAAATGACTTGCCTAACTCCTTCCCCCCCAATATATTTAAGTGGAAGACACCATATTTGGAGCAGCTTCTACTTCTGGCTTTGAAACCAATGCTCTTTCCACAAAACCATATGCCATGGCACCCACAGACCCGCTTACTGCAGAGGCCTAAAGTGCATCTTGTCTCCTCAGGCCTAGTCATCCTGGCTGCTGTTTATCATTGTGTGATGCTGCAACCTGAAGCCCATTGAAGCTTTGTCAATGATGGTTTGCTTTAAAAAATGAGCTATTGAAATGTCATTTTATGGTGCTCTCCTTTAGCAGAAAGAACTCTGGGAAATAGCAGAAATAATCCTGAGTAAACTAAGCAGGAACAGCTAAGCAGGCTTCCTTTCAAATGCTTCAGAGTTGTCACATACTTAGTCAAGGATAATGGGAAAAAATTAATAAGATTGTGGGGACATGTCTGTACAATAAACATCACTGTAACCTGCCTCTGGACTACAATGAGTATAGCGGAATTCACTTTGAGAGTGAAAGCCTCTATTTAAATTTATTCCTACGAGGAAATTAGTCTTAGATTTTGCAAGTTTTGAAATATCTCCTTAGGGATGCCTCTCTTGAATAAAATCTTATTTCTCTGCGATGAATGTGGTGAAGATATGACTGCTAGAAATCGACAGCTGGATACAGGAAACAATATAGGTGAGACTGTAACTTTTAAAGATGTCTCCAATCTCCAAGATCTTTCTCTTTCTAAATCTAGATTATAACTTCTGGAAAGCAGGAAATAGTCTATTTCATATTTTTTGGACTTCCTCAACATCTAGTAAAATATCTATAGATATTTTGGAATAATTGATTGAAAATATATACCTCTGTTGTGCACAGACTATTTTAGAGTCTAATAAGAATTTCACCCCAGGGATGATTTAAAAAGATTATTTAAATAAATGGGGTGCTTTGTTCATAACAAGTCCACTGATTTGTACCTGGACTTAGAGCTAAGATGTGATTTGAGGAGGCCTGCTGATTACTAAATGATTGTTTAAATCTTTGCTTGTTGTCAGAAGCCCTTTACTGAACACCACAGCATGCTAAAGAGATGCTCTCCAATCTAAACAAATAAATCAGATAATCCTAACGTTATATAAGGATCTATGGACTTAATGAAAACCTTAACAGGGAAGATGTGCAATAAAAAATATTTATGTGCATTGCTTAATCTTACGAACAGAAAAAAGGAGCTACAGACCTGCAATCTGTGCATACAAGCAACACCCTCATCCTGACCCTCCCTCCTTGATTGCTGAGTTCGAGCCATTGAGTTGCCAAACACATGCCATGTATTGACTCAAGGTGGGTATACATTTTCTAACAATGCTGGGGATTTAAAATAGCCAACAGAACTAATTAAACAGATATGCATCTTTTCTTTATGAGAATAAAATTCAAAGGGTTGTGAACTTTGATAGAAAAAAACCTTACGTCTGTAATTTCACTAACCTTTAACTAAAATTTTGCATTTCTATTTGTTACGAATGTAGGCAATGAACTACTATAGTAATGAGTAGTATGTGTGACCTCAACACAAGTATTTGCATATATTATTGCTGATGTATATTAAATACCATGTATGCTCCTCTCTACTTTGATGTTATGGTAGTTACTAGACAAATCCACTAGATCTTTTTATTAAATGCATTAATAAAGAAGCACATAGATCACTGTACTGCAAATTTTAAAATATGTTTATGATATAACTCATTTCCCTTTTAGTCCCATTTATCTTATGTTTTGCATTTAAGAACATTTCTGGGAAGGAAGGCAGAAGACTCATAAGGCTCCCAAAGTGGCTAGGGCCAGGAAAGGTTAAGAAACCCTGTTCTAATGCCAGTGAAAACATAGATGGAATAAAGACAATCCAACTATGGTTTGACTGGCATTAGAACAGGAGCCTAACTCACAGTTGACCCAGAAATGGTCTGTTACTGACCAGGTCTATTTTGATGGAGACTAGACAGGCAACATTTTGTTACTACTGTGTCAGAAATGTCTGCATGAGAAAAGAGGTCATCACCATTTGCTCTTTGTGGTTTCCCACCCCCCTATACATAGGTTAACTATATATCTTTGGACCTTCTTAGCAATAGGTAATTTATCTTTTAAAAAGCCACATAAGCCCTGACCAGTATGGCTCAGTTGGTTGGGTGTCATCCCATGCACCAAAAGGTTGCCAGTTGGATTCCTTGTCAGGGCACATGCCTGGGGTGTACAGGAGGCAGCAAATTGATGTTTCTGTCTCACATCAATGTTTCTCTCTCTCTCCCTTCCTCTCTCTCTCAAAAACAATAAAAATATTTGAAAAAAATAAAATTAAAAGCCACATAAAATGGAACAGTGAGCTAATTCTTTGTGCCTTATGTATAGGCATGAGATTTGCATGTAGCAATATTATATGCAGTGATTATGTTCTACAAAAGAGTAATGGCAATGACAATAATACCCAAAGCTGCTCTCCTTCATCTAAATGAGTGGTATTTGTTGCTTTAAAAATATTTCCTCATTAGATATAGCTATTTCCTTGCTAAGTGCTGACCAGAACTGTCCTTCCTTTTCCAAGCTGACAGAAGATTTCAGGTTGAAAGTAATTAGGTCTTGAAACTGAATTTCTAATCTGACCAGCTCCTCAAATGGGGCTCCTGTTCTTGGCAAAAATGTCCTCTGAATATTTCCAGAAAGTCATCAGCTATTCAGAGGGATCTTTCAAATGCCATCAGCTTAAATAAGATGTGCCATGACAGAAGGAAGCATGAATGGAGAGTATAAGTGAGTGGATCCTGCTGAAAGGAAACTCCCTGAACCAGAGCTTCAGCCCCAGGAAAGCTTTCAGCCCACGACTCAGAGCAGCTGGGTCAAGAGGCGTCCTGAGCGTTGTGAAGATTTTGTCCCATTTGCCCTGAGGTGGGTGTTCTGCAATACTGATTCTTTTTGTGTCTCACACTGTAGTCCCCGAGAAGCATTAATGAACATCACTTCTTTATTGAAATTGGATTCCTTCAATTGCATACTTGATGCTTTAATATTGATACAATTCTTTCAAAGTTTTAGTAAAAAGCTGGATATAAAAATTTGATTCCTCCCATTTCATTTTAATAGATATTGAGTGTCTACCATGTGCTTGGCATTATCCTAGCTGTTGTAGCAGATACAATGTTTGCTCCAAGAAAATTCAATCTAGAATAATTGATTGGACAAGGACACAATGATTGTAGGTGTTGGAGTTAAGGGGTTCATGCCTTAAGTAGAACAGAGAGGGGAGAGATGGTTGGGAATGATTTCTGGCAGAGGGAATATTATAAAGGAAAACAGAGAGTTGGGTAACTATGGTGAGTAGTTTAGTTTGTGTGGAACATCATGCTTGCATTACGGAGTAGTGAGGAGATAGATACAGGAGAGTAGACTAGGCCATACTGTGGAAGTTCCTCATTTAATTGGAAGTCAGGGGGTGGGGAATGGAATGTGCTTGAACTGGGTCAGAGCTGTGCTTAGGGAAATTAGTTTGGCAATAGCATGGAGAATGAAATGGAGAGTGTAAGTAGCATTCAAGAAAAAAGGGAGACTGCAGTAATCCAGCTGGGAAATACCATAAAAAGTCAGCAGCTAGTGCAGGGCCTGGCTCAGTAGAGCCAGTGAAGTTATGATGATATAAAGTTGGCCTGTGGCAGTGGAAGAGGGAGGCATTCAAGAGGCACAACTTATCAACCAAGCACCAGCTTTATAGGAAATAGAAGATGTCAAGATGATTTGGAAGTTTAAGGTCTAGGTGACTAGATGGAAGAGAGAAATAATAGACATGAAGAATGTGAGAGAAGCTGGCCTCCAGGATTAGGAAGATGGAGCCACTTAGGAGATCAACTTGGGGTGTACTGAATTTTAGTTGTAAGTGAAGCTTCTGAGTGGAGGTGACCAGCAGGCTGTTAGCAATGTGTGTATGGAGCTAAAAAAGAGATAAGGATCCAAGTATACATTTAGGCATCATTTCAAAGGAAGTAATTTTGAAACTATGGAAAGTATTAAGATTCCTAAAAAGATAATGAAAAGAAAGCTGAAGTTAGAACACAAGCAAATGTCAACTGTTGTTGTAAGGGTGTTAATGAAGGTACCTTAGGAGAAGGGTTTGGAAGAGCCTACCAGGGTCAGGCAAGTAACTTAAAGAGTCGGAGGAAGCCTGGGGTCAGAGCATACTTGCCCACTGTGTGTGAGGTGGGGCATGTAAGGCACCAAGGAGGTGGGCCTGCCTTAAGGAGACCACTGGGACTCACTTTTAATGAGTGGGTCTGGTGTGGTGCTGCCAGATCCTCTGAGTTTTCAAGAGAAGTCATAACTCGAGATTATAATGAGAATCATGGGATTGTAACACATGAAGTCAGGCTTTTCAAAAACACTGTGCAGAACAAATAGAACATATTTGTAGTCCTTGATTAGACCAAGGGTCACAGACCTCTCCTTCTGAAGTGGATAAAGATAGAACAATCGGAGAAATGGATTGGAGCCAAATTCCCATAATTCATAGGATTTACCAATCTCTATGATGCAATGGGAAGTGAGAATTTTAAGTACATTTCTTTGGGAAGCCATGGAGGACAAGATGTATGAATGGCGCATTGAGTCTGATCATTAGGAAGCAGTTGGTGACTCTGTAGAGAGCAGTTTCAGCAGCAAGGTGAAGTTAGAGGTCAAATGAAGAGAGAGATATATCCAAGAAGGGGAGAATTCTGATGAGTTTTTCTGGGTAAATGATCTTACATCCATTGCTATTGGTGGGTTGGCAGATGGGAAGTCTTGAGTAGCTAGGACCACTGATTAAGAACATTTCATGAGGAAAATAAAAAAAGACTTTACAAATTACTACATTATTATGAGTGAATTAGGAGAGCAATTTGATCACTTGGAAACTGCTCCTCTTTCAATAAATGTAAAATATGGATTCTTGCTGAGATTTCTAAGCTGCTTCATCTAAATTATATGCTAAAGTAGAGAAACAGATGTTAAATATGATTAGGACCAATTACAAATTCCACAGTACAATGCTGTGTTTTACTTACATCTGTCTCTCTGCTAGCTTAGGTGCCATCCGTTTTGCCTTTATTTCCTGTTCATAACTTCAGGGTAAGCAACATGGGGGATTTAAACAGTTCAGAGCGGAGCCTGACAGCGATATACAGATTCATATAGAATTTCCTCAGCAATTCTAAACTTCTAACATACGGTAAGGCTGGTTGGAGAGGGGGTGGGGAGTGTCCTTATTTTGCATGTAAAGTGGATTATCAAGTTACTGACCTGACATATCAGTGCTTGTACCAAAACAGAATTTTGACTCAAAACTGGGGTGAGATTTTCTGGATTTTTGTTTGTTTGTTTGTTTGTTTGTTTGTAATCTTTTCAATGGGTTATTGATATTTTGAGCACAGGACTGCCTGGAGCCTACATTTTGTCACCCAGGGTCTGGGAACAGACTCACTCAAATACTTTGAGAAAAGAGGGTTTTAGTATCAAAATTTTGATAGCCTGGGGTGAGAAGTGATCAGGAATGAGGCACCTCATGGGACTTGCTACTCTCAAGGCCTCCTCCTCTGGATCATGCGTCTCTGCTGGGTCACGCCCATGCTCCTCTTTTCTCCCTCTCCGAATGGATTCCTCTGTTCACTCACAGCACAATCTCCTCAGCTTCATCTTTTATATGGCACTTTAGCTATGCTGATGCCCCTTATTTTGTGGGCTTTAGCTCTCATATCAACTACTTAAGTCTCCTACAATTTGCTCCATAAATGTCCTGGGAGGGAAATCTCATGGTTTCTGCTTAGCTTTTTGGGGGGTCAGACTGATTACTGGCCAACTTTAGGATTGGCTGGCCTTGTGTCAGGTGACAATCAAGCACTTTCGATGGGAACTTGTGAGACATCTGATAAAATATGTCTGCCCCTTGAGCAAGAACTGTAGTCCTGGAAGATTTACTTGAATCGGTCTGTAAACGGTATACCTAATATGAAATTTATCTTGTTGTTCTTACTGTGTAACACAGGTGAGGCCCTCAATAAATATCTGTTGAATAAGTGACTGACTGACTGAATGAATGAATGTACTAGCTTTGTCTTATGTTTAGATGTGTGTGCATGTGTTTCTATGTGTGAAAAAAATGTTCTCACATTTGAGAGTAAGGCACACCCAATTATATATTCTTTAATTATTGTAATTGGAAAACTGAGTGAGGACAAAGCTCTTGTGCTGGAGCAGCATCTGATTTAAAAATAGCTATATTTCTTCTCAGGGTTTTAATGGTAAAACCATCCTAAATTCTTCTTAATCTCCAATCAGTCACAGGTTGTATGCTCGATAGCTCACTCCCTCATTCTATCTTCTTTTGGTGTAAAATAGGGCCAATAGAGAAATACAAGTTGATTTAAGTATATAGCTGTCTGTAAAATGAGTCAATTAATAGTTTAAGACTCTTGATTTCCTGGGACTCAAGTCTTATAATAATCTGATTACCATAATTCCTTTTCAGAGTCAATTCTCTCAATTCTAATTAGAATTAGAAGTTTCTGAGGAATTATGAGTACTTGTAATTTATATATATTATGAGCTATGCTTGAGTTATTCATTGGCTTATGTGGGAGCAGGCTTTCTTTAATGACCTCTCCTCAATTTCTGAATGGATGGACACATCAGTCTCCATTTTTCTTACCTTCCTCCAACCTTCTTTCCATTTCACATTATTATCCATTCCAAGGTGTTAACAGTGATAATGTCTTGTTTCTTTTATTATTGTAAAACCTTAGTAAATTATTTAGCATATTACATTATAGAGGATAAATATTGTACACATTTATTTGAAATGGGATGCATTCTGGAGTAATAAAAAATATTGTCATCATTTTCTTTGATACCATTTTCCCCTCTATCTTTAAAAGGTAGTTTGTAGATATTGAGAAACCACAATGCAGAAAAGAAATGCCGCTGTACATCTTGAAGCTATGCTTAGTGATAGTCAATGATTTTTATTTCATAGAGATAGGCTGATAGGCTCCAGTGGTAACACATGTACTGCAATTGCATGCTGACCCTTTAATGTCAAAGCAGAAGGTAATATTCAGGTTAAAAACACAGACAGCTGGCAAGCTGCAGGAAGCCAGGAGAGGGCAGCAGAACTGGAGAGTGGCAGGCCTTGGCCCAGGCTAATTTTCACTTATGGAGTTTGAGTCTTGAATGGAGTGTTTAGAAAATTAATGACAAACTGATAAATAATTAAAAGTATCAAAATGAGGGGTTATAAGAAGACATGGGACAAACCAGCTAGCCAGTGGAGATCATGTTATTTCCTCTAGAGTTGCCAAACTTGAAATGCAGCAGAGCTGGGCATTGATGGGCATTGAGGAATAGGGGCTGAAATCAAGAGTAAGGCTGACCACTCAAGAGTGAGGTATAGTGAACAAGTTAGTCAAATGCTTCATGGCAAAATGTTTGTTTCCATGACAGTCACTCTGTCCCCTTTAAATACTGGAACCCAGTTCTGCCTCAGTAGGTGCTATAAGGCTCCTACACTTCAGATGAGCTGTTTTCAATTGGGGCTGATATTGCTTTTCAGGGGCACTTGGCAGTATTTAAAGACAGCTGGCAGGTATCACTGGCATGTAATGGAGAGAGGCCAAGGATGCTGGGAAACATTGTATAACACATAGGATAGTCCTGCACAGCAAAGACTGATCTGATCCAACATGTCAACAGTCTCAAGTTTGAGAAAGTTAATGAAAGAAGTTATTCTTGAGGATATGTCTTCTGCATGTTGGCCTCATATTCATGTTGACCATGCTGATTGCTACCTCTTCACAAGCTTCACCACCACATCATCTCTTTCCTTTACTTCCCAAGCTCCCATTCATACTTTGGTTGACCTTTGAAATTTTCACCTAAAAGGAATCATTTTGGAGTTAATGAGTGTCTTGAAAATTCTTTTATTAATAATTCAACTCAATTTAGTTCAACAAACATTTGTTGAGTTTTGCTTATAAGTATTTTGCTCTATTTCCTCTACAAGAGAATTCTGAGGTGTCCTATAAGTTATCAGAATTTAGTGTGGGATTCAGAAATATGCATGATTATAATAAAGACAGAATGCAGGGGAGAGACCAAGATGGCGGCATAGGTAAACACCGCAGACTGCTGCCGCAAACAACCACTTCAAAAAAAAAACTAAAAGACGGAACGGACATCACCCAGAACCGCAGGAAGGCTGGCTGAGGAGAGACTCTTCAACTAGAAGGAAAAATAACAGCACACCGAGGCTCAGAGGAGGCGCAGTGTGGAAAATACTCAGGTGCGGAGGTGCGCGCGCAAAGCGGGCTGGTGGCTGAGAGCGCGGTTGTCGTTTTCGGTCAGGGGGGAGTCTCAGACTCTGAGCTCCAGATACGGGCGAATCGCTGGGGACTCGGACCCAAACGGGAGAAGCGGGAGTGTCTGGCATCAGTTGGAAGGCAGCTTTCCCTCCGAGGTTTGCAGCGGTTCCGGGGGTTCTGAGAAGCAGAGCCTCTGGGAACAGGACTGAGGGCACATTTTGCTCTATTTCCTCTACAAGAGAATTCTGAGGTGTCCTATAAGTTATCAGAATTTAGTGTGGGATTCAGAAATATGCATGATTATAATAAAGACAGAATGCAGCCCTGTGGGCATAGTGACTGAAGAATTCATAAGTGTGGGACTCCAACTTAGATCTTATGACACTAAATTATATTCTCTAGGGTAGAGCCCATAACTGGAGAGTAATTTAGTTGTCAGCTTGGGTCTTCTTGGCTCTAGATAGCATTGCCTCATATCTCTGATTCTATGGCTTGAGTATATATGAACCTTCTAAACATGTTTTTTTTCAAATCCACCAGGCTTAAACTACTATGCTCTGGTTCCTGTATTAATGCCTACTTTCTCCACCTGCTTCCTTCAGGACAAAAGGATTTGGCCCATATTGGTTTCCAAGTGTGAATCCCCATTCAAAGATTTTTTGCATTTTTATAGAATGTACCAATAATTTCAGGTTACTTGTGGAAGGATTTCATGAGTATTACTTAATCTGCTCTTTTAGAGTCCTCTACTCTACATCCCTTCCTCTCCCACTCTCACTTCCTTATCCTTCTGCAGAACCGCATATTTCTTCTATTGTCTCATGCCTAGCAGTTCTCCCTGTACCCAGGCCATCTGTGATCTTACCTTCTACACTGGTCATTTTGGGGATATTTTTTTTTTCCTAAAGAAACAATTCCCTTCCTAAGAGAATTTCTGGTGCCAGAAATTAGATTTTCTCCACATCATTATAAAAACATAATCACATGACTTAAGTAGAAGAAATAAACTGGGAGACGGGGTCAGGAAAGGCTGTCTAGGGGATGTGAACCCGGTGATCTTCAGTCACTATGCCCACAGGGCTGCTATTTTGAGCAGGAATTAACAGACAGAAGAACAGAGTATGGAGGTATCCCAGGAAAAGCAAACAGTATCAACATGGCACAAAGGCTAGAAGTGCTATGTTTGAGAAACCAGTATGGCAAAGGTACAAGGAGTATTCAATATGAAGGAATTTAGGCTTTTATCTGTATTTAGTGGGAAAACACTAAAGCATCTTTTTTTTTTCCTTATTTTATTTTTTTAAAATTTATTTTATTAATTAAATCTTTATTGTTCAGATTATTACAGTTGTTCCTCTTTTTCCCCCCATAGCTCCCCTCCCCCCGGTTCCCC
>NW_005364031.1:1266739-1294697 GCF_000412655.1 Myotis brandtii
AGGGTCTCAGGGAATCAACAGGGCAGAGCAAACAGCTATGACTGATCCTCAGCCCTGCCCTAAGAGGCCCTGGGTAATTGCTGCAAGCACCTCTGAGAGAAAGCTGCCCTCGAGTTCCGACTGATGCCAGACAGTCCAGTTTCTCCCCGTATGAGTCTGGGTCCCCAGAGACTCGCCCAGAACTGGAGTTCAGAGCAGTCGGGAGCTTGTGTCTCCCTCCCGATTGAAAAAGACAACCGCCTCAGTTGCCAGCCCTTTCCATGTGCACCTCCGTACCTCTGCACTTTGCTTCTGCACCTCCTCTGAGTCTCAGTGTGCTTTTCTCTTTCCTTCTAGTTGTAGAATTTCCACTCAGCCAGCCTTCCTGTGGTTCTGGATGATGTCCGTTTGTCTTTTAGTTGTATTTTTGAAGTGGTTGTGCGAGGCAGCAATTTCCAGTGTTTACCTATGCCGCCATCTTGGTTTCTCTTCAACACTAAAGCATCTTAGTGTGTGTGTGTGTGTGTGTGTGTGTGTGTGTGTGTGTGTGTTAGAGAGGATGGAGATGCCATGATCAGATCCATGTTTTAGAAAAAAATCACTCAAGCTACAGTGTGGCAGATGGATCAGAGCAAAGATCTGAGTAGTAGGTAGGTGACCCATCAATGGGCAAACACAATTGTTCAAACAAGAAATGACATTGTGCCATACACTGAATGTTGGTTCCCCACCCCCAACTCATTTGTTATAGCAGTCTGATCAGAATAAAGCACATGAGAGTGGAAAAGGAAAATGGAAAATAGTTTATTTAATTTTTCTTTGTGATACTTTCTAATACCATGTGCATGCATTTTCTCTTCTATGATATAGAGGGGAATAGAATACAATTTAGTGTCATAAGATTTAAGTTTGAGTCCCACATTTATGAATTCTTCAGTCACTATGCCCATAGGGCTGCTATTTTGAGGTGTCTCAAGTTGCCAGTTGGGTGGAGTATATTATTATTAACCGAAGAGAGGACTCCTCTTTGTAGGTCAGGCAAACCGTGTGGAGGTTTTATGAAATAGTTCCCTTGAGTGGGTTTCTCTCTGTTCTATAAGGTTATCTTTGCTTTCTTGAGATATCTCTGGTTCACTCACTTTGGTTTTTCCTTGCAGAGTTCACGATTTGTTAAGGCAAAACCCCTGAATGTTTCAGCCCTAATATCCCCTTCAACTTTCCCCTCGAAAAGTTGCTGCATAGTATTAACTTTTGGAAATTCAAATATGCAATACTTATTTGCTTGACCATGGAAAGGAGCTCTTTTGTAGGTATTTGGAATATTCTCCTTGAATATTTTTCTGGTAGTTTCAATCTCTAAATGTCTGCACCTTGTCCTCCTTCCTCTGCATGGTAACTTTATTCCTGTGTACGTGTCCTTTCATATTTCTTTAGTGGTTGCCATTCCGGGCTCCTGGTGCTTTTCATTCCTGTAGTTTCTCCAAAGAACTTCTAAAGCATTTCCTGGGTGGATCCAAACACTCTCACTTCTTCCAGGAACATCATCTATGTCCTCTGAGTCAGGGTAACTCTTTATTTTCTAGGAAGAGAAAATCCGGTGGATACACAGAGCTTGTCAGTTCAAATCTTAATTGGATCAGGACATCCTTAAACAAACATGTAGGAAATGAAACGTTGCTCAGAATAAAAAATGGTTGGCTGCCTGATAGTTGTGCAAACTTGGGAAAGTTACAGTGCTTCTCTATACCTTGAAGTCCTTGTCTTTTAAGTTAATATAACTCTTATAGGGTTACTGGGAGAGCCAAATGGGATTATGCATTTGAAAGCACTTTCTGAATGTTGCAATAGTATATAATTTTGGTGTTATAGTTATCTCACCTCACTTATTGCACATTGTATAATACTTCATTAATAGTGAACAGACAGAAAGCCCAATAAGTGATATAAGTGCAAATACCAATTTAATAGCTGTTGTTATGAGCTGAATGGAAGTAAGAAAGGAGAAAGCACCAACTTGTTGATGTAATTATTTTGTGTTTAACAATAGTCAAGGAGGGCCTCCTTAACATTTTAGCCATGAGCCTATAACTTAAATTGATGCCACCAATATGAACCCCTATTTTAGTCCAGGATGTAACAAAAAAATACATATCACTATATGACTACATATCACTATGACACAAGTAAGGCCACACAAGTAGAATTTTTAGATGAAAAGTTTTGAATTCTGACCAAACATTGCAAGAAACTACTACTTAGAGATTTTAATTATAAGGACTCAGGAGAGAAGCATCTCAACTTTTAGAAGATTAAATATATCCTGAAGTTCACCCACCTCAATTAAACCTGCCATTCCAATCTTTCACTTGGGACAGCTGGCCCAGAGACAATGACACCTCATCTGCAATGATTTTCTCTATAATTAAGAAAGAACAAACATTAGCATTTGAAAACAAAGAAACTATTCTGTGTTTTTTAGATGATCTTCAATCATTTGGACAAGTAGCTTCCTCCATAGTCCAAAGATTTCTCCAAAATACTACAAAGGTTGTTGTTGTATCTCATGCTATTTAAGTTGATTTTATGTTTTTCCCCTGGCAGTTTTTCACCTTCTTTTAAACTACTCCTAGATTATACATTTGAGAAGTAGGCTTTAAGGTAACTTTATTTTAGAGAAATCACCATAATCGCACATTGAAAACCATTATATGACTGACATCATGGTGTTTTGTAAATGAGGGGTTTACTGAACTCAAATGGTCAAGTAATGGGAAGAAGAAATGGGAGAAAAGCCTCAGGAAAGCATGTTGGAAATATGTGGGTACAGACTTGAGTGTTTGGCATCTATTCAACTGAATTTATAATGTGGGAGGAGTGAGAGAAGAGATGAATAGAAAGAATTCTTAGTTGCCAAGAAAAAATCTAAGAAGAAGTTAAAAAAAAAAACCCCAAACAACTGGTAGACAAAGATTAAACTAACTAAATAAGTCAGTGAATGTTTATTGAATTTTTTGTGTGTTTTTTTTGGATGATTTTTCCAAATGTTTGGAGGCTTTCTTATTTAAAGGCTTAGGGAAATCACATTCTCTACTGTTTTATTGATGGTGAAGAACTCACTTCTACCAAGGTGACTTATTAAAGCATCCTAAAGCCTTTGGCTTCCAATCTCTCCTCCTGAGAAACTATTCTAATTTTGCCAAGTGAGTTGGGAAGGTGAATTTGTATGAAACTTATTCCAGGTTTGCCTTGCTGCAAGTTATGTTCCTTCTTTGTTAGAAATGTCTAAAGATAAAAATACTATCCCATTCCCATCTGTTCAGTATATTCTATACATTTAGAAAATATACTAGAACAATACCTTGTGTATTAAATTTATCTTCCAGAGATGGGGTGGCCTCATCAGTCTTCAGTGTCACAGCACAGCCAGGAAGCCCATGAATAATGAAGCCACTCTTATCGTATGCAGGTGAATTCAATTTCCTCTCTATTGTAATGTCATATTTAATTCACTTTACTTTTATTTTTATTTTTAAAGGTTGCCTACTGCTCCAAGCCTTTTTTTTTCACCACTAACATGAACCATTTCTCAGAATTATCCAGTTCTGGGTCTGTTTGCCTTATGAAGCTTGGATAACAGCTCAAACACTGAACTCAGGAGTGCATTGCCTAGAAATATTTTCAGCCTATGAACGTTAGGCAACTACATGATGACATCTGAAGTTCAACTGGGAAAGTTACCATCACAGAAATTGTCTACTTGATTTGATTTTTGTTTTTGTTTATATTACAAATGCTGAAGTAGCACAAATATCTTGTGCCATGTTGGCAGTATCCTATACCCTGAATGGGGATGCACAGGTCACAACACAACCTGAATTTGAATCCAATTAGAAGAGCAAAAGATTCTGTAAGAATGAATTTGCCGTCTTTGCTGGTTTCCTCTTTAGAGAAACAAGACAATATGTCTACATTATATTTACCTAATGGATGAGACACAATCTATTAGAGGAGTTATAAAGTAAATTAAATTCTGTGGCAGGTGAACACCCAGAGGGCACTGCGGTTTTTAACACTATGTTAATATTCTTCAAGATCACTGCTTGAGCTGAGCAGAGCTATCTTCAAAATTAGCTTCACAGGCCACCTGCAGACTTCTCTTTTGCTTCCCTAATCAAAACTTCAATCCTCAGTAATTTAGCAAAATATTAAGTAAATAATTGCTTCAAAATATTTTAGGTTTAGGGACATAAATCTTATTCTTTTTACATGCCTACTGAGGCTAAGAAGCAGGGAAGTTCCAGCCTTGCAATTTCAGTTTCAGGTGAGCTCTGTTACTTTCCATTCTGAAAATTAAAGTTTTTCTTCAGACAGATGTAACAGAATCTTAGCTAAATTATAGTGGGAAGAGGATCTGACTTCAGGGATCTATACAGTGCATACTAAGGATCAAGATAATAAAAAAAGTGTGTAACAAGCGCTAGAGTTTTGGAGTGTACCCATGTGTACTTATGAATGTGAGCTCCTTTTGGGGATGGTTTTTGTTTTGTTCTTCCAAACCATTGCTTTCTAAAACTGAGCACTAACAGGGATAATGAGGACCTGTGGTGGGTGAGCCTCATAACTGTAGTTGTGGGTGGAGGGGGCTTCCTAATTAGACTGTGGCAGCTTAAATCTGTTGGTCTCCATAACAAAAAGTAGGTGTGAGAATAATGACAGCAATAGGGTGTGCTGTGTGTGAACAGGAAACCATTTGCATTTTGAAACAAGCAACCTGCTTTTGGATGTAGCTCTTTCGTAGTGTCCAAGTTAGGTTTAAATTCTGCTTTGGGTCTGTTGGTAGTTTTCCTTATCCTTCTTTTATCTCCTCTATCTATAGTAATAAAAGCGTAATATACTAATTAGACCAGACGTCCTTCTGGACGACCTTCCAGACGAAGCCAGGGCTGCAAGGGAAGCCTAGGTTCTGGGTGCCTGCTGGCAGCCAGAGGGAAGCCTGGGTCCCAGGTGCCAGAGGGAAGCTGGTGCTAGCAGCCAGGGGAAGGAAGGCCTACTCTTGCACAAATTTTGTGCATCAGGCCTCTAGTTTTCAATAAGATGATGGGGTTTTGTTTATTCCCTCGCACCAGCATCCACTGCCTTTGCTGGTTGGAAGGTTATTTCCTTTTTTACTCCTTAATGATTACTTCATACACACATTAATTTTTAAACATGTTTTTGACATTAATAAAGCCAAAGATTAGCCAATGTTCTGCTCTCCTCCCAAATGATATATAGACCTTAGAACTTAGTAGCTCTCATCACCTCTGTAATAGCTTGGATGTTATTGTCCCATATTTTAGTTTCACATAATTTTTAAAAACTCAAAATTAGCCACTATTATTAACTTTATAAGGTGATGCTTAGATTTACCCCCATGCTTCCAATTTTTTGCTCACCATTTCCCCTTGCACATCCCTTTCCTTATTATTCACTCTTCCATTCTAAGGCTAGCTTTGTCCCCCTGAAGTGCATCTTTTGAAAGATATTTTGTTGGGATCTGTTAATGGTTACTTATGCTCAGTTTTGTAGCCTGAGAATGTCTGTATTTTGTCCTCACTCTTCAATAATAGTGAGACTGGGCATAAAACAGTAAATTGACAGTTATTTTCTTTCAGCATTTTGTATTATTTTCTTTTTTTTTCTGGGTTCTAGTATTTTTATTAGGAAGTCCTTTATGTACTGTCTTTGCTTTCCAGATTATCTATTTCTTTTAAAACACTGTTTTATCTTTATTGTACTCGAGTTTCATTATGTACCAGGTAGAATTCATTTTTGTTTATCCTGCTCAGTAACAGGAAATAGAATTGCCTGAGGCCTTAGAAAGAAATTCTGTGCCGCCTTTCCCAAATTTCCATCTTTCATCAATTACTTTCACAATGTTTGCTCTGTCTGCTTACCAGTAGTACTGTCATTTATTTAATATCTTTCTTTAAATTGAATTAGTCCTTAAGTATAGTATAAATATAGAAGAGTAAGTCTGTGAAATCATGGATTTGATATGCCAATTATATACTTTTTCTAATGAAAATACAATGATTTAATATTTTATTTAAATAATTATATGTAAATTACAATAGAAAAGTTCACCTGTGGACCACCTAAAACATTTGTACACCAGCAGTGCATACATCCAATGGAATGAAAAATGCTACTTTAGAGTGCCATTGTTTGACTTCCTCCTCAAATTATGAGTATTCATAAGTATTCCATGAATGGCTGAAATAATTTCTGTAAGGATCTGCATTTGGATAGAGGGTTGATTATCTGATTTGGGGAATCTTGCTCCTGGCCATGCTGGCCAATAGAAGTGGCTAGAAGTAGTAAAGGCAGAGGTTACGAATGGGGAGTCCTCTAGAATCAGTATTCAACCCCTGCTTCACAAGATGGCCATATCAATTTGCATTTCAATGCTATGTTTGGGTCAGTCTCTTCTACCAAGGGAACTGAGTATAGCAAAACTTAAGTTGGCACTTCATAGGAAGTTAACAGAAGCAACAAAACACTGTACCAACTTACCACCACTCTAGTGAGTCGAAAGTGAAATAAATTTATGGACAGATTTAAAGTGCTTTGCTTGATCAGACTATTCAAGTATGCTAATTGAGGAAGAGACGATTCTTCAGTCATATTCCCTCTCCAACTGGGATATTATCACTGTTTGAAACACTGAAGAGACTATGAAATGCTAATAGCCTTAAATTGGTTCGCATTCAGATTTCTAGGTGGTTGGGAAAACTAAACATGCTTTACAGTAATTGGCCTCTTCTGTAAATGTGGCCTTAGGTACCACTTCTGGTGTTGAACAGCCACTTTTATGTTCAGGAGTGATGGGTTCCAGGCCTACTTAACTCAGTCTTCCTTAAGTAGATGTGGCTCTCTGCCATCTCACTGGGGGTGGGGGGACTTCCCCAGTGTGATACCTAACTGCCTAGCTGGTTATAATTTGGTCCTTTGTGGAAAGTTTTATTTAAAAACAATTATGAAATGGACCATTAATGCCCAAGCAAGTAAAAATTGGGCCAAGATAAAAAGGATGCAAAGATGCCAGTAAACTATGAATACTTAAAGAGAAACTCTAGAGAAGAAATGAAATCAACAAGTCTGATTCTACCACAATGAGCTGTGCTTAGTTTTAGAAAAATGTACACGTGTACATTTCATATAGGGGATTAAAGAATAGCAGACAGATTTAGAATAGTTTCTACTCCATTTATTAAGAAATGCATGAACTCAATGGTGATTCAAGAGGGCACAAATAAATACAAAATAAATGTCTTTGAGTAACAATAATCTCTGTTCCCAAACAAGAAAAAATGGAAAGAAATAAAAACAAATTTAAAATAAGGGAGAAAAACAAATGCCTAAAAGCCATAACATTGATGTTTTAAGTTGAAAAAAAAGAGAAGGCAGCTTTCCCCTGCCTGGTGGTTTCTCCACTACCTAGAAATACACAGAGGACAGTGAGCTTGTCTCCACATGAGTAGACAAGGCGGCCATAGGGGCTTGCATTTTGAAATGATATCAAGTGACAGGGAACTTGTGGATGAAATAGACAGGCCCCAAGGTTCCTGATGGAATCGTGTCAGTAGAGAGTCTCCAGATGTCTGATGGCAATCCAGTAACCATAACGGTGCACAGCTGGAAACTAGTAAGTAGACTTAGGACGCCAAACTAACCCTCTGTTGAAAAGTTGTTAACTCTTCAAGGTTGTTGAGGAAGGGGTGTGCATTAGTTTTCTAGGTTTGCCAAGTACCACAGACTGGGTGGCTTAAATGATAGAAAGTTATTTCCTTATAGTTCTGGAGGGGAGGGGAGGCTAGAAGTCCAAGATCAAGGCATCTACAGGGTTGGTTTAATTCTGAGGCCTCTCTCCTTGACTTGTAGATGGCTGTCTACTCCCTTTTTCTTCACATGGTCTTCCCTCTGTGCATGTCTGTGTCCTAATCTCTTCTTCTGATAAGGACACTAGTCATGATGGATTAGGGTCCACCCTAATGAACCCATTTTACCTTAATTACCTTTTTAAAGACCCTAACTCCAAATATAGTCACATTCGGAGATACTGAGGGTTAGGATCTCAACATATGAATTTGGGGTCGGGGGAGGGCAATTCAGCCCCCTCAAAGAGCGTGATTTGGTAAAATATCCATGAGTATCTGAGTAGAAATGAGTACCCTCTAAAAGTCCTTGACTGCCTGTAAATATTATTTAAGCCAAACCTGCTTTATGTGTTTTTTTAAAAAAATTAATAATTGAACAGTAAGGTATTATAAGAATGTTATAGTTTTGAAATACTCTTGTATTCTCAGCACCCTCCAAATAGAATTCAGGAATCCTGATTGACTATCAAGTGCTGAGAATATTCAATAATGATGGTATTAGTTAATAAATACTAAAACAATTCTGAACAAAATAAAAGAAACATCTACAATAATGTAAGATTCTTTGTGACCTAAAATAAAATCCATCATTTTTTTTATATCTACAAGAATAAAAATTGTGTTGAAATGGGATAAGCCAGTTTCAAACAACTTGAGTATTTCTGGTTGTGGAACTACAACTGCCTTGAGAAATATTTCCCATAATTTCCTCCACCCCTAAGCTGTGTATCTGATATTTTGGGAAAGGGTTCTGTTTCTAGTTGGTCAAGTATGGATGATAAATCATAAATAATGTCACAGTCTGATGTCCACAAATTTGAGATTTTAGAAAATTTTAAATGAGATTTAAAATGACATCTATACCTGTACCTGTATTTTTTAAAAAACATGTTATCTTTTGTTGGTTTCTTTAGGGTAAAAGTTTGGGTCTAAAAGTTTGGTAGTGTTGGACATGTTTGCCTCTCATGTGGCCTATTGGGCACTTTAATCTGCATCTAAATACTTATACATTTCTTTTTACAATGTGTCCTGTTAGAGCAGCGGTTCTCAACCTGTGGGTCGCGACCCCTTTGGCGGTCGAAGGACCCTTTCACAGGGGTCGCCTAAGACCATCCTGCATATCAGATATTTACGTTACGATTCATAACAGTAACAACATTACAGTTATGAAGTAGCAACGAAAATAATTTTATGGTTGAGTCACAACATGAGGAACTGTATTTAAAGGTCCAGAAGGTTGAGAACCTCTGTGTTTCAGGCTTAGAGACTCAAAGAGAAGATAAAGGGGAAATATATATGTTCACTAGGCTGTACCTCTGAAGACTGCAAAAGACAAAAGGAGACTACTCCCTAAAGGCCCATGTTTACATTCTCTCTGGGCTACAGAGGACTAGGAAAAGTTTCAGCTAACAGAGAATTAGGTTCACCAGTGATGAGATACTGTTCTCATTTTATCTTTTATAAGAAATAGAAAGTAAAATCAAAACAAAATATATGGTTAATATGGGAGGCATGATTCTAATATATTCAAGAAAATACAATGTGCTAGACCAATTTTATCTCAATAAAAATTGCTGACATAAAAACCATAAAAGTAAGATATTTGTTGGAACCCTTTGAATATAGATACATAATTCTTAATTTCATCTCTAAGTGTTGTTGGGACTCCCCCTCCCACCCAACTACACATTGACTTTATTTTGTTTGTTTCTTATTAAATTGATTTTACAAGTAGATACACTTAAAAACATCTCCCAAGAAGTAGTAATTATAATTTGGTACGGCAATTCATGACAATGCTTGACATCAAATAGAAATTTGCCTTTAAAATGATATGCATATATCTCTTGAACACCTCATTTCTTGTTTTTATGAATATTATGGAGGAATTCATCTGTGGTGAAGGTATTCACAAATCTGATAGCTATGCGATTATTTCTGATTTTTTATGTAGAGCTTTTTATCTAGTGATCCCAAAGTGCATTCCAAATGTAGCCTCATCTGTTCACCCTGTGCTAGCCACTCCTAACATTCTGGCTCACAAATGGAGAAAGGGAAGCAAGGAGGGGAGGCATGATTTTATTCAAATGTCCCTGATATTTGGAAAAACTGTTCAGGAGAGAGGATTTTTTTTCTGACCCCTGGGTTGCTCTTCTAGCACCCATACCAGACTTATTCCCACAGGAAAAAATGAACTATCTCACACAACATGTTTACAGTACAATATGTAAGACAAAATAGCAAAACACAGTTATGTCAATAGGAGAAACAAGTTAAAAAAAGGTCTCTTTCATAAAATCAATAGCATGGGAGAGAAAATCAAGATGAATGGGTGAGGGAGAGAAAGTAACCAGGATAACAAATGGGTGGAATCTTCGCACATGCCTGCTTGAGTGAGCAGAGGTAAACAATTATTCCCTGAATGTGTGCTTTCACTGAGTTAGTTGGGTCAACAGAGCCTGATAAAAGGAAGAGAGGATAAATTGTTGAGGCATAAAATAAAAATGTTTATCTGAGCATTTATCACCCGTTGATCTAATGTGGAATTCATAGATGGTGCTCAGCACGCGGCAGGCTCAACTCTTGGTTTATACATAGCCTCAAATCGTTCAGCAAACCATAAAACGTGTTTTCTCACTTTTCTGCTTGGATGATTTCAGAGCTGCTCTCTAGGGACCAATTTCTCTAATGGCAAGACCTAATTCAATTGTGTGCTCACTCAGTTCAGAGGGAAGGCCAGGGAAGGAAAGGCGCTGCAGACAAGCGTGTTTGGGGGCTGGAGGAATGGAGATTCTGTTCTGGACAGTGAGGGGAGCAAGTGTATTGCTTCTCACTGAAGAAGTTGGCCGTGCATCTCTCCAAATCTTTCTGGCTCATCTAATTAAGGCGAAAACCCCACTGTGCACAAATTACATACATTTTGCCTGATTTTGAAATGATACTGGCAGTTTCCCTTTTTCCTGAATTCTGCTTTTAATCCCTGTTATTTAGCACTTCAGGGAATAGACTACATCAGTTCACTGAGTTTTTCAACTTACTGTAGCCAGTTGCCATGCAATTGATTGGATGGCTTATACCCATTCTGAAATTGTCATTATGGTCCTCAAATACCACATTAATTTCATGTTGTCATTTGGAAAGACCTACAGTGTAAACTCTCATGGGCCAAGCTTAAGCTATAGCTGCTCACTTTGTATTGTTCATATTTAGTATTGTGCCCATGATATTTTGGCAAGTTATTAATACTCCCTTGTGATAATGAACTTATACGAGTGCCACATTTGCCTACAAATTTCCAATTTTCAGTGGTGTTTGTGCTTTGAGTTATTTGTATGTAGGAATGATAGGTGTGGGCCTCATTCAAATATCCTCTTCTAGCCATTTCCCTAGGAAATGCTAATTTCCTTTGTGCACTGAACAACAGGGCAAGGTGAACAGGCTATCTTGTACATGAGGCATTCTTCATCAGTTAAGACTTCCAACTTTTATGCTTAGTATCTTAGATTGAAAAGACCAGTAACCCAGGAACTTTTCATTTTCTCCTAGGTATCTGGTTTTCAATGGGAACAATAGAATTACAGAATTTTAGAAACTAAAGAGAGCTTAGAGACTCTCTAACACCCAACTTACAGAAGGCAATGTGAGATTTAGACAGGTGAAGTTACAAGATTATTTAATGGCAAAATCAGTACTTGAGAACTTGACTCTGTCCCTTTTATTTATTATAATACTAGAGGCCCGATGCACGAAAATTAGTGCAAGAGTAGGCCTTCCTTCCCCCAGCTGCCGGTACTAGCTTCCCTCCGGCACCTGGGACCCGGGCTGGCTTCCCTCTGGCCCCAACTTCATCAGGAAGGATGTCCGGAAGATGTCCAGTCTAATTAGCATATTACCCTCTTATTATTATAGATGGGCTTTCTCTGTAGTAGGCACTATATTACTGCTGTGGATACAGAAGTGGATGAAACTGACGTAGACCCTCAAATGACAGCTGACTGGGCCTGTCTTCTTTTTACTGGACTCTGGGCTAGATCAGCTTGATGTTGACTTCCTGGTGAAGCAGTCATGATTTAAAGCAAGGGTGGAGCCCGGCCGGCATGGCTCAATGGTTGACTGTGGACCTATGAACCAGGAAGTCAAGGTTCTATTCCCAGTCAGGATACATGCCAGGGTTGCAGGCTTGAATGAAGGAGGCAGCCAATTAATGATTCTCTCTCATCACTGATGTTTCTGTCACTCTCTCTCCCTCTCCCTTCCTCTCTAATATCAATGAAAATATATTTAAAAATAAAGAAAGGCACAGGTGGGGAACATCCAGCCTCTGGGCCATATAAGACCCAAGAAATCATTTGGTCTGGCCTTGCCAAGGATTAAAGTAATGTTGAACAAACAAATTCCTAGGTAACTGTTTAATGCTAGTCTGTTCTTCTACGTGTAACATTATGGTTTTCTAGGAGTTGTCTTAAGCTAGCTTCACTAACATATCCTCTTTCCATCCTTTTAGTTTGTTTGGAGTTCTTTGACATTATAAGTTCTGTTCCAGTAACTTTCTTTGTGCTGGTGGTTTCTTCTCTCTCCACTGCTTTCCAGTGCTGGCAGTATGAAAGGAAACCCCGAGTTTTGTAATGTAATGTAAAGAGAAGGCTGAGCTTTCTCCAGCACCCCACAGACTGCTCATCTTAAGGATCATTCCCATGAAGCTTCCTCCATAGCCAGTTCCTAAAGACATTTCTCAGAAATAATTTATTCTCTCCTCTCCATGCTTCTTTTCCTTTCTATGTTGGCAGATGCTAGAACAAAGACCTACAGCTTATGTCTGCTAACATAAAGCCTTGTTAATGGCTTTTATCTTATTAGCAAGAAATCATTGTCCATTTTCTTTATCTTTTCATTTTGTCTTTAATGAAAACTTATGTTTACAGGAAGCTTTACTGTTTACACAGTGCTTTCACTTATGCTACCTCATTGAGCCTCCAAGCAAATAGACAAGGTTGGCAGACTTTTCCTTGTCATCAGTGTGGAACCAGAGGCTGTGTCTCAGTTTCATAATCTATTAAATGAGCATAAAAATAGGCCCTGGCTCATAAACTTGTTGTGAAGCTTATGGGCACACATATGGGCACACATACACACACAACACACAGACCACACACACATAACCACACACCACACACACACACTCCACACACCACACACACATACACATACTCCACACACCACACACACATAACCACACACCACACACATACCAAACACTACATACACACCCCCCACAACACACAGACCACACACACACACACACATCCACCTCACACACATCCACTACACACCTACACATAACCACCCCCACACCCCCCCAACTCTACATCCCCCCACACACACATACCACACACACACACCACACACACACCACACACATACAGGATAGAACAAGGCCTGAACAGGGCACAGTGGAAAGGCAGGAGTGTGTGTGGTAGAGGTGGTGTTGGTGGCACCCTGGAGTCATCAAGACTTTGGAAGCCCAGAGAGAGCCAGGATGTCCTTGTACAGGTGGCAGGTTACTTTTCCTGCTGTGCTATGTGTGAGGGTGCAAATTTAGCCTCAGTGGAGGCTTGCAGGGAACGACGCTGGGCTCCTCATTAGCTGAGTCTTTATTTCCAGAAAAGTGATCAGAATAAGGACTCTGGAGAAACGCTCTATGAAAGCTCCCAACCAAGGGCAATGAGCCACACAGTGACAAACTTGGCCTCCACCCTCTGCAATGAGAGTTCCCCAATGAGAGTGACATCACAGAGAGGACCAGTGCTCTCCCATCAGCAGTTGCCAGTTGGGGTCATGAGATTCTGGCTGCCAGAGGAGGAGTCTTGGGAGGTCACTTAGCTCTGCTTTCTGGATCTTTTCTTCATGGAAAATTATTTGCTCCTACATGGCCTGGTCTGGAGTTAGGAGTGGGCAGAGGGGAAAGGCCAAAGCTGCTGCAGATTTGCTCCTTTAAATCAGGCTTGCTCTGTGAACCAGGTTCAGGGCTGCCCATGATGGGACGTTTCCCTTCCTATTTTCACTTTTAAATGCAGGATCTTTGAGGGCAAGAACTGAGCACATGCCCTGTTACTCTCTAGCACCTATATGGCATCTGGCATTATTACAGGTGATCGATAAATAAGTGGGGAATGAATTGAGAGGTGACATACGAGCTGACCTAGCTAGAGGCTGAAAAGAAATTAGGCCTCAGGCCTGATGCCTGGTCAATTGAGGTGTGCACCAGATCAGCACTTTTCAGATTCTGGTAAGCTCTATAGAATTCCGGTGACGCTTGGATGCAATGGAGCAGAAGGAAAGGAAAATTGGTCCCAATTTTTGTGGGAGAAACTCATAGAGAGACATTTAAGGAACTGAGAGAGCCATTGAATACAGTTTTAAAAATTCACACTAGTGTCCTTTATAAACTGACATCAATAGGGATTATTGTAATTTGCTAGAAAGGGAAACTGAGGCAAAGAAAAGCAATGGCCCAAGCCCCTACAGGAGAAGGCAATAATAGAAGGCAGTAATCCATCTGTTTTACATGTTCTGTTTTGTCTTTATGCTTTAAAATTATAAAATCCAAACAGCAAATGAAACCGCATTTAATTCTGGAGAGGAGACCTTAAACGATTTAGTTCCTGACAGGTGCAGTCACCTTAGGGTGAGGAGGGAGATCCAGGGCCTCCTGTGGAGCAGGGGGGCAGAAAAGATGTGAGAAGCCATTTTCTAAATGGCCGTGTGGATTTCAAAATCAATATGGGAAGCTTCAGGCCATGGCCTAATCCTTCCAGAAAGAAAGCCGTTCTGGTCTCACTTTGAGCTGAATCCTCAAGCAGGCAGCCTGAGGTGGAGGGTGTTTGAAACAAGGCATGACTTTCATTCCAGCAGAATCAGCTCAAGCAGAATGAAAAGCCAGCCTCAAGTTGTCCTCCCAGGATGTGTAAGTCTTCCCTGCTCCTCAGTTCAGACCATTTCAGGTACTTTCCACCTGCAACCTGCAAATGGCTTATGAAGAGTGTGTATAGTGACACAGTCTTGGTTTGCAAAGAGCGATACTCCTGCAAGGCTGGGGTGTAGGCTCACAGATTTTAGTGATTTCACTCAAGTTGGGCCTGGCCGGATGGATGGTCAGACTTCTGTGCTGGTTTCAAACACCTGTATTTTCTGAGCTGCTAATATAACAAACCTTTGCTATCGATGGAAAATTTTGAAGTCAACTTTCACACTGGTTTTAGAATATCAAAGGGAGTGTAAACCTATAAAGGTAATATTGGAATTCTAACTCAATGCTAAGAAAAATGTTTTAGTAAAGCTGCCATAAGCTGCAGGCCCTTGGAGATGGGAGCAGTGGGGAGTGGAAAACAGGAAGGCAATGTTTGGATTTGCAAAAAAATGTCAGTGAAGAGACTTTTCTTTGTTGTCTTTCTTCCCCTTCCCTTTTTTGTCAATGTAGTTCTAGCACTGGACATGTATTATAAGTACTTGATTTTATGGTACCCTGAGCTTCTCTCTCTTTTTCTTTTATCTTTTCATTTTTGTCTCTTTCTTGTTGGTCTCTTGAGCACCTTAAAATAACTTTTCTTTCTCTCTATCCCCACTTCTTGGCACAAAGTAGAACCTCAATAAATATACATTGCATGAAAAATAAATTCCAAGTATGTGGAATGACCAAAAGATAATGAAAAGGTTAATTATTTAATTTTCAGTTTTGTTTTGGGTTGTATTTTGAATCATATCTTACATTGGACTGTATGAGAGTAAGTCAATGAAAACTATGGACTACAGATTTTCTGAGTTTGACTCTTAGCTCTCCTGCTCACTGTCTGTGTACCCATGGAAAAATTACTTACCCTTTCTGTGCTTCAGTTTTCTCATTTGTAAAATGAGAATATTAGTAGAATATATATCACTGAGTTATGAGAAAATGTGATTTAATATATGTAAAGCCTTGGAACAACTCCTGGTACATAATGAGTGCTCTGTCAGTGTGAGTTATTATTTTATTATGCCTTGGGAGTGATCCTCAGAAACCCAGGCTACTAAAAGAGTTCTATCTTATTATTAAAAAACTCAAACGAGTTTTCCAGTCTCTTTATATTGTTTTAATAAGTATTCAAAGTGATGTGTGGTTTCCTCTCAGTTATTTTTTGGGATTTATTTTTAGTAGTTGGGAAAGTTGATATCTTAAATGATCACAGCTCCCAATGCCCATGAACTTGGCCAAGAATAGCCTTCTAAGAAATGCAATTTGAGGATTCTTTGGTCAGAGATGGGATCCAAGGAAAATGTTTTATGTGGAGTGAGAACCCACAATGCCAAAATAATATACTCCCCCAATAGTCTTTGTCTTTAAAGTTTGATTCTTGGTAGGGAGTACTTCTGGTTCATAGGACTTGTGTTAGCCAGTAGAAACCCGGATGAATTGGACAGTGTATATCTAAACTCATTGAAAACTCTTTCTGGATGGCTGCAGTTCTCAGAATGGGATGTTATGTAAAAGCAGTCCACTGGCCCACTGCAGGATGCTGGATACAATTTTATGGCATGTTTAAATCTCCACAATCTAAGACACATTACTCTGTTTTACCCCCAAATGGGCTTTTAGTAATTATGCTTTGGTTGCTTTTCCTTGTTGTTTGGTTTATTGTGTGTGTGTGTGTGTGTGTGTGTGTGTGTGTGTGCGCACACACACACAGCTTCTCAAAGCCTTAACTATGTGGGATTGTATTGAGAGGCACTAGTAGCAGAGTTGAATACCAATAAACATGGAATGGCTCATTATAGGGCAGGAATAAGGAAATGGAAAGTACTAGTAGTTAAATACGAGTTTATATATCTACTAAAAAAGATTCTGTTTTTCAAGTTACCTTTTGTGGCATATTAGATGTGCTTTCTTGTGTTGAAAATCTTGGCAACTCTTTCACATTAAATATTTCAAGATCATTTAGTTATTTATCCTTCAAATGCAATGAGTTAAAGCTATCCCAAAAGGAGGGAAATGGCAAATTGCTGAAATTACAACTGTTTTTACATTTCTAATGGAAGTAGTTTTAAAATCTATGGGGGGAAAAATCCAATTTGAAGGGAAGCAGTATTAGAAAGCATGCAATTATATATAGTGAATATTTCCTCAGTGATGGAAAAATTCAAAATACACGAAGAGAAGCCTCCATGACCATTTTCTCAATAAGGTGAGTTGATGTTGTGCACTGCTATTGGGGACTCCTGTCGCCAAGGAGGCAGAGTAGAAACTGATTTATTGTGTATTCTGGCCTGGGGTAAGAGTACAATATCATTGATAGAGATGAAAATCATGTTACAGAAGCCACATAGGAATTAAAAATATGCAATTTCATTTTCCATTCTGATTCTGCACCTGGGAATAATTAATAGTGATGATAATAGTAACTATTAATAATATTTAACTTAATAATACAGTTGTTGCACATGTTAAATGAGATAATTTTATTAAGTTATCAAGTTCTAATATGTGATGTGAGTCAAGCCCCTTAACTTTCACTCCTATGATAAAACAGGTAATATACTTTGCTTTTTTGCTCCCTTGACAATAGAGGGTGGCCCTTAAAGATTATATATATTGTACAATGAAGATTTAACATTAAATATAGAATATACTTACATTACTATATAGAAGTTGGTATAACTAACTTTGTGAATTCTTGTTGGGTACCTGTTGAGTGTGGTTTTCCACTTCCACATGCTGGTGTGAAAGTATTGAATATTTACAATTGCATTCAAGCTGGTGTGAAACTATTAAATAAGGAAAATGCGAAAATGACCCCTGGTTTTTTACTTAGTATGTGGGAAATGAATAGAGTATTGTGAAGCATATTCAAACTTACCCAAGTTGAGTGTGTCAAACTTTGAAAATATGGAATGGAGTTTCTACCATTTCATGTATGGGCATCCAAGGGTGAAGCATTGATGTTGTCATATCCAGGCTTTACCTCTCTAAACAGAAATTTCATATGGCTTATGGGAATGAAGCACTTAAAGAAATTAGATGAGGAAAAATAAATCTGGCACAAACCCTCAAAATAGAAAGGGAAGTGAAAGGTAACTATATATAAAAAATCTCCATTTCTTGTGTCTACTGTTAAATGGAATTATTTTCCCAGGATTTGACAATAGGGTTTATGGGCTACCTTTCTCAATCCTTATATTACACAATATGATATTCATGAGCTTTAGATATTATGCATTCTTGCACTTGTTTTACCCAGAACTAGATCATGCACTGTGGTAGCTCAGAATCCATAATGGCAGGCACAAGATATAAAAAAAAATGCATGATTCTTTTTAATCTTCTTTTTTAAAATATTAAAACACAGAAAAAGCTCTAAATAGTAATGCAATGAATAACTCTATTCACCACTCAGTTTAAGAAATAAATGTTACCAATAAGTTGGAACTCCTTGTATCTCTTCTCATCTTATCCCCTCCCCACCCCAACCAGTGGTACCCCTCTCTTAAGCTTGGTAACTGTTATTCCCATTTAAATCTTATTCTTTTACTAAAGACAGTAATATATAGAATACAGTGATAAATATGTATAAGAAAATGGGTGTGCATCTTTTCATTTTTTAATGTTTTATGTAAATGGAATCATCTATTCTACTGAAACTGGCCTTTTGAGATTGTCAGGCTATTTAATAATTTCTAATAATTTCTGATGAGTAAGAAATGGTATGTTTCTGTAGTTTTCATTTTTGTATCCTTATTACTAATGGGACTTAACATAATATCTGAATTTCTGTTTATATGTTTTGTCCACTTACCAATTGGCTTAATTATCCATTTCCTTCTATTCTTTTTTATTATGGTAAAATATACATAACATAAAAGTTGCAATTTTAGCAATTTTTACATGTACAAATCAGTGGCATTAAGTACATTCACCGTGTTATGCAACCATCAGCACTATCTATTTCCAGAACTTCTGTATTATCCCAAATAGAAGTCTGTACCCATTAAGCAGCAATTACTTTCTCTCCCCACCCCAAACAGTCCCTGGTAACCTCTAATCTACATTTTGTCTCTGTAAATTTGCCTACTCTAGATATTTGCGAAAATGGAATCACACAATATTTGTCCCTTCTTTTACTTAGTGTAATGTCTTCAAGTTCATCCATGTTGTAGCATGTAGCAGAACTACATTTCTTTTTCATGGCAGGATAATATTCCATTACAGGTGTATACCACATTTTGTTTATTCTTATCTTTTCATTTTTTAATGTTTTATGTAAATGGAATCATCTATTCTACTGAAACTGGCCTTTTTTGGTTTAGCATTATGTTTGTGAAATTCATCCATGGGAATATGTGTGGCTCTAGTTATTCATTTTCACATCTATGCAGTCTTCCATATGGATGTACTACAGGTAACTTACCCATCATTCTCTGGATGCTCATTTAGGTTGTATCTAGTTTCTGACTTTGCAAACACCTTGCTATGAGCACTGTTGTCCATGCCTTTTTATGTACACATGCAAGGCTTTGTCTAGGATACATGCCTAGGAGAGGAATTGTGAGTCCTGTTCCATGTGCTTTCACTAGTTATTGCTGAATTACCCTTCAAGGTGGAGAATACTAATTTACGTTCCCAGTAGCAGTGTATCATCATTCCTATTGCTCCATGTGCCCTCCCACACTTGAGATTGTCAGGCTATTTAATAATTTCTAATCTGATGAGTAAGAAATGGTATGTTTCTGTAGTTTTCATTTTTGTATCCTTATTACTAATGGGACTTAACATAATATCTGAATTTCTGTTTATATGTTTTGTCCACTTACCAATTGGCTTAATTATCCATTTCCTTCTATTCTTTTTTATTATGGTAAAATATACATAACATAAAAGTTGCAATTTTAGCAATTTTTACATGTACAAATCAGTGGCATTAAGTACATTCACCGTGTTATGCAACCATCAGCACTATCTATTTCCAGAACTTCTGTATTATCCCAAATAGAAGTCTGTACCCATTAAGCAGCAATTACTTTCTCTCCCCACCCCAAACAGTCCCTGGTAACCTCTAATCTACATTTTGTCTCTGTAAATTTGCCTACTCTAGATATTTGCGAAAATGGAATCACACAATATTTGTCCCTTCTTTTACTTAGTGTAATGTCTTCAAGTTCATCCATGTTGTAGCATGTAGCAGAACTACATTTCTTTTTCATGGCAGGATAATATTCCATTACAGGTGTATACCACATTTTGTTTATTCTTTCATATGTTAATTGCCATGCAGGTTGTTTCTACTTTTTGACTATTGAGAATAATGCTGAGCTGAACTTTGACATACAAGTATCTGCTTGAATCCTTGTTTTCCATTCTTTTGGTATATATAAATAGGAGTAGAATTGCTGGGTCATGGAAATCTTACTTTTAGGATGCTATGTTTTTAAAAACAGTACTGCCACACTGTTTTCCCAGAGGCTGAACCATTTTACAGTCCTGTCATAAATGTACAAAGGTTCCAATTTTCTACATATCCTCTCCAAAACTTATTTCCTATTAAAAACTATAGCCATACTAGTATGTATAAAGCAGTATCTCATTGTGGTTTTAATTTGCATTTCCCTAGTGACTATTGATATTGAACATCTTTTCATGTGTGATTTGTATATCTTCTCCACAGAAATATCTATTCAAGTCCTTTACGATTTTAAAAGTTGGGTTGTTTATATTTTTGTTGTTGAGTTGTAGGAGTTCTTGATATATTCTGGATATCAAACCATTATTAGATATATGGTTTGCAAATATTTTCTATTCTGTTGGTGGTCTTTTTACTTTCTTGATAATGTTTTCTTATGCATAAAAGTTTTTAATTTTAATGAAACCCAATTTTGTTGTTGTTGCTTGGGGAGTGTATTATCTTTTTCTTATTGATTTACAGCAATTATATATAGATTCTGGGTATGAATATTTTATAGTTTATATTCATTAAAAATAACTTCCTCAAGTGTGTGACTCGTCATTTCTCCTTTTAAATGATTTTTAATGAGCAAATGTATACATTTTAAGTGAGTTACATTTATCAATATTTTAATTTATGTTTATGCTTTTAGTCTTTCTTAAGAATTCACCTTTTTCAAAGGGTAAAAAGTATTACTCTATATTTTTTCCAAAAGTTTTTCTTTCAAATTTAGGCCTTTCATCAAGTTCCCCTATTGGTGTGGCTGGCAGCATTCTGAGCATCTCTTGATGCCACTATTGCACTCAGATGTCACCACAGTGTCCACAGACAGCCCTTTACCCCAGCTCCTGCCTCTCGTCTGGTCCTTCCAGATTGACCTGCTGACTTTCCTCACTGACTTCTTCTTTGTCCACAAGGATAATCATGGATTGGCCTTGTATTCTTTCTTCAATCCTGTTAGCATTTGGCAGAATTGGATTAAATCTTCTGGCTTGTGCCTGTATAAATATAGACTTGTTAAATACAGACTTATTAAATATAGACTTAATAAAAATATAAGTGTAAATATAAATGTTGTTTATAATTTCATTAGGAATCTAGAAGGTGGAAGAGTAGGCATCTGTATTGCTGCTGTCCCAAGACTCTCCAACGCTTGACTCAGTTACTCAGCCAGGAGTAGTGCTGCCTGGAAGCGGAAGCCAGTACCACTCTGGTCCTTCCTGACCTTGACATTTCATATATAAAATATCTCTTATTGGAGGCATGGCATATACTGCTTGTTTTATGAGATGAGAGTGTATTTTTTTTCTTCTAGTCAGAAGTCAGCTGGAATCTTATATCTTCATAAATTACACATTTTATTTGGTAAAGGCTAATCAATACCATTTCAGAATCCCAATATCTATCTTTACCTATATCTCGTATTGAGAGATGAAAATAATGGATAGCTCTGAACCTTTTAATCAGGGAGACAAATGATTGCTACTCATCTTCCCCGTGGCTGGCACGGAATCATGTGAACAGAGGAATAGAATAGGTAAGAATATTGATTTGGGAGTTTGCAATATCTACCTTTTGAAAATCATATAAGAAAACATGTCAAGGCAAGAACTATAGCTGAAAGAAGCATGACTGCCTGCCATTCTTTTTAATAAACTTTAATGCATCTGTGATTGAGAAGCCACGAGAAAAGACAGAGGGGTTCACCTGGGACTTAGGAGACCTGGGCATTCATCGTGGCTCTTCTCCTTACCAGAAGAGAATGTTTTCCACATGTTATCTCTGGGTCCTTCTCTCTTTGGGATAGTAATGCCTGTGTTGCTGGATTTTATGAGACGGTCACAGGATTTTATGAGACGGTCACATAAGGCAGTGCATGGTTCTCTCTTTGGGATAGTAATGCCTGTGTTGCTGGTATGTCAGGATTTTATGAGACGGTCACATAAGGCAGTGCATGGGGAAGTAGTTCATGAAACATAAGCACAGACCACCAGTTAGGGGTGATTGTCTAGCTGGTGAGATGGGAGCAGCCGGTCTTGGATGAGTCAAAAGGCACCTGAAAGCCACAACTAATAAAGTGCTATTTTTATATTCTCAAACTTTCCTCATATATATTTAGGACTTTGTATATCTAGCCATGACAAAAACACACACCTGACATTTTCAATCAAAGGTAAAATGAAGAGTTTACTCTATAGATACATGTGGAGAAAATGGGGCGTGTGGACCCTGAAGCAATCCCAGGAGTGAAGGAGAGCCTGGCATCTGGAATAAGATCCATCTTGGGCTGGACATCATGCCATTGCATTTCCCAGCCTTTCTGTGTTCCTGCCCATTTTTTGAGGTGGGTCCTTGCTGGTACAACTTGCAGTGGATTTGGGACTACACAACATAATCATTCTCAGCAAAGGGTTCCAGATACGTGGAGGACTGCTACAGAATAAGCCTGCTCTGCAGAATTATTTGATTCAAAATATGTCCCATTGCTAGCCAGAAGAAGCCTCCTAAAAATGTTTGCAGCATCTGCGGTCTCTGAACTACTGCAGCCCAAGGCTCCAGAGGCTGACAGGCATTTCCCTCTATTAAGTCAGTCTTCAAGGACTGCCATATGCACTTCAATCAAACCTTCCCCACACTTATGTTCCCATAAAATTGGTGCTCTGCAGAAGATCTTTTCAACCACACTCATGTAAATGTGGCTTTTTCTATGAATATAACAGAGTACATATAGGATCTGGCTCAACAATAGCACCTTTGTATTCCTCACCAAGCTTTATGCTGTGTGATGGGACGCTGATGCTTGATCCTTCGGAGATTGTCAGGGGATGTCTGGTCAGGCTTTTCTTGATGTCCGGAGTGGGTTCCATTATGCCACAGCGTTGGGGCTCAAGAATAAAACTTGTTTTATGGATTTCCGATCCTGAGTTTCATTTCTCCAAACTTTATAGCTTTTATAGTATTTTCCTTATATCCAGCAGAGGTAGGCAGAGCAGGTGTTATTATCCACATTATAAATATAAAGAAACCAAAGCTTAGTTATGACTTGGAAATGTTACTACATTTAGTAAGGTTTTTACTGTGTTATTTTATGTTATTTATATTGTAGCTTAATCTTTGAACAATGTCTGGCCAAAATAATAGGAGTCAAACCTATATCCTCTTGAACTCTCTGAGATTATAGTGAAATGGATACATACTATTTTTGGAAATATAAGCCAACATATATTTCATTACCCTTCAATTATTATGCCTACAAAAGGCCAGGGCAGATACCTACTAGAACAAATATATCCATAAGATAGAGAGGGGATATAACCTTTAGGATGTTCTCACCAAGTTGGAAGCAGAAGTGAAAGGGTAGAAGAGAATGTCCTGCTTCCCTAGCAGTAGCCTGGGGAGGCAGCCATCTGTCTGAGTAGCAATATGTTGAACCTGATGCTCATGTTGGCAGGATGTAATTTAGCCATGGGTTAGAGATGATCCTGGCACTTCTCAGTGTCTGAAGCCAGTGACTGGGGTGAAGAGGATCGCAAAGTTCCCATGGGCCCTGTTGGGGGAACAGACAGATGTAGAATGGGCAATCAGGAATCAGGGGGTCCTTCTCAAACAGAGATGCATAACCTTGTGCATGGACACCAGCTGCTGTCCCAGCACAGTGCTACCCCCCAGTGGTCACGGAACAGGACCTCAAGGCCCAGGATTGCCCTGCTGACAGGACCCAGAAGACCCTCTGAGGCTGATTTAGTCTCAACTTGTTGGCCCCATCACACTGAAGGTTTGCAAGCTACTCTTTATACCCACATGCCATGTTCTCTTAAAAAATGTGGGAATGTCATAAAGAAAACTAAAGACTTGAGTATTTTTCCAAATGAGACCTAAGTACATTTTTTAAAACCAGCTTAAATAGAGAAATCTTTAATTTTATTAATTTAAAATTTCTTTTCCAACTGTCTCCATTTCTACTTTCCCCATTCTCCTAATTCCCAGTGAGATGGAGATGTGCATGAGGGGTTTAGTTCGGTCATAGGGATACAAAAGAAGTTGCAGCATATCCGAGTTTTAGGATGTGAATTGTCCACCTCGCTATAATGGGAGAGGGAAATCTTTCAGTAGAGCTGAAGGCTATGTTAGAGGTCAGTGTATATGTGAATCTTGGAAACAATAGGAAACCATAGGCATTTTCCTTTCTTGTACTTGCTTTCATTTTGCTTGCCTAAGGATCTTTTATATAATGGACGTCAGCAAAAGTGCCTTCCTCCAGGAGCACAGTACCCTTGCCTACGGTGCAGGCCTCCAGGGGTCCCTTGGCTTCTCGATTTAATTACCGTAAGACCTTTTGCGGTTGCCCCATGGTGTTTCTAGGCTTTCCCAGAAGCTGTGCCATAAATCTTTCACCCCCGAAACCTTCTGTATATCCTTCAGCCAGAATAATTGGGAAGAAAATTATGTTCATGTTATTTCAGTTGGAGAAAGTGCTGATAATTCAGGGATCTGTGCAGTGGGACCTAGAAATCCATTACTTTTAGGGTTAACTGCATATTCCATTGACCTTGGGCAGCTCTCTGAGCCACTGTGAAATGGATTGGGCTACGTGATTTTCTATGTCATCATTTATGATTTGTTTGATTTGCCTGTTCATTTAACACATATTTATTAAGGGCCTACTATGTGCTCTCCTGGGTGCTGAGGTGTGGCAGGGAACCAGAGAGGCATGGTCTCTGTCTTCTGGTGCTTTTCATATGGATAGAAACATTGAGAAACACTGTAATAAGTTATCAGGTGACATTCACCACAAAACTACGATGCAATCACTAAGCCCTTTATAACCTAATTAACTTTTCACAGCAATGCTTTTGCTCATGATCTTCCTGCACATCCTTGACCAGCTCTCTTAACAAGCCTGGTTCAGGTAGGGTCCCAGAAAGGGCACTGGAGAGAGCATAACTGGGGCAAGATGATGGAAGTGACTAACTCTTTGTGAGGACCTATTATACACTAAGTGCAACACTGTGGGCTTAACACGTGTTATCCTGATTTGGGGATAGGAAACTATAGATGGCTTTCTGTCAGAGCTCTCTGTCTGCTTCACCATGACCTTCTCTTCTCATTTAATAAAATGCAGCACAAGAGGCACCAAATGGACTAAGTTAAAGAGCAGGGGAAACAGATCAGGGGACTTCTTGGTGAAGAAAGCGTGTGCATGGAGGAGAAACAGATGAGTAAGCATAATACCAGTAAGTTCACCTGTTAACTTCATAAGGAAAAGGCATTTTATGGCCAACTACATTATTTTGAAGTAATGAAATGTTTTCCTAAGTGGGAGATCATATCTGCTGTGCCTGAGTGACCTTAATTTAAAGAGAATAATTATTTCATGTGTTTTTATAAGAAACTTTGAAATAAAAACAATGACCAACAATCTGGTATACATATTGATTGATTTCAGAGAGGAAGGGAGGGGGGAGAGAGAGAGAGATATACATAAATGATGAGAGAGAATTATTGATCGGCTGCCTCCTGCACATCCCCCACTGGGATTCGAGCCCACAACCTGGGCATGTGCCCTGACTGAGAATCAGACCGTGACCTCCTGGTTCACAGGTTGATGCTCAACCACTGAGCCATGCTGCCTGGTATATTTTAAAAATCTGCTCTGGAACGTATATTTTACATATATTTTGGATTGTCATATTTTACTGCCAGTACCATGAATATAGGCCTATTTCAGAGCTACCTGTCCAGATGATTGGCGAAAGAGGACAGAACAACCTCCCCAAACCCCAACCCAGTATCTGACCACCCTTTGTTTAGAAAGCTTAACAAAATAGTGTCTCAAATGAGGGCACATACACCAAAAATATTCATGGGTAGCTCATGTGTGGGAAGGCAGCATATTTTCCTGAACCAGAAATAGTTCATTTTCTGAGAGTACATGGCTTTCCTTCTGTAGAGCAGTCAAAATTTGCACGCGATGATGTAGTTGGGGAAATAAGGACAATTTTATTTACTATAGCTACTCCTTTGCTTTTGAGTGCAATATCTGAAAATGGTGGTTAAAAACTTAAATTTGTAAAGATTTCTTGGTTTCATATTTTGGATAAATATTCAGTTAATTGAAATTTCAAGCTTTTATTACTGCTGTTTCTCGCTCTTGAAATTCCACCCTCATTTCCAAAGTGGGCCCCTGGTGTAGGGGAAGGTGTGAGTGGCCTCAGGCCCAGGGGCAGATCTCTCACCCTTGTGGGGTCTCCCAGAGGTTTCCCTTGACCTGTCTAGCTAGCCACTCATAGCTGTTGAGTGTGGTTTGTCCTGCCCAGCTACCTGCATGTTGTGTGCTAAATAGACTTTTTTCACCCCACAGTCAGGACCAGCTTTATAATTTGTGAGATCCTGTGCAAAATGAAAATGTGGGAAACCGTGTTAAAAAAAGTATTAAGAATTTTCAGGTGGCTACAACAGAGCATTAAACCAAGATGGCGCCCTTCTGAGGACAGGATTCTTTTTAAATTTTCTGCTATACTGCTCACCTGAGTAATTCTTAGCAAAGAGACCACTTTAAGTCCCTAGGAGATCAGGGAGGGAGAGAAGCTGAGTGGGGGCAGACAGATTTTTTTTTGTTAGTTGGAGTGGGTAAACACATGGGTACATACGTCTTGTCCTTGTTACATGCTTTGTCACTGAATTCTTGTTAAGCTTGTCAGTGGTTGTTGCATTTCTCTATCTCTAAACCAAAATCCCTATCATTCGCTTTCTTTTCTTGCAAAGGTTAGCATCCTCTTTTTGAGGTGGCTGCTTTCTCCATGTTGTGGCAAGGAAGGAACTTTAAAACCTTTATTGGAAAAAGTTTTATCCTCTTTGCATTCTAGCTGATCATGGATTCTCCTTTTGTGACTGTCCTGGTCTTTTCATGTATAATTTTTTTGGCCTTTCATATTGAAGCATATTAACCTCCATCTTATATAAAAACTGCTGTTTGAAATTTTAACCCTGCTATTTTGGCTTCTGTAAACACTTGCTTGCTCAAATAATAAGGAAAATAAGACTACTCCATTCCAAAGAGGCCATAAACTATGGCCCAGACAGAGTTGTCAGTGCTGGCGCCAGGCCAGGCCTTGAGATATGGTCTCATGGCCCCTTCCCAGCACACAGGGCTTCTTCCTCAGAAGGTCTTGAAGTCTCACTCCAAATTTGGAAGACAAAGAGCTGGAAAAAGTACAAAAAGGGAAGACTTCTTCCATATAGGGGCCCAGAATTTGAGAAGCAATATTCCTCTGGGCTCACTAGTGTAATAAAAGACTCCAAACTAATTTGGCTTATTGATTAAGGCGTCTTCTGTTTTAGCTCACTGATTTACAATATAACAATATGTACACCATCAAAACTTCTCCCTCTGCAGCTACCACCACACGCTCTGAGTCTAAACTAACAACAGTGCTTTAAAACGTTAATCTTTAATATTTACATTATATTTGTACTATATTTTCAATGTGGAGAGGAAAGCATTTCCAAAGCACGTATCAAGGACAAGACTTATTAACACGCATCCATTTTTTGCTCACTCCAACTAACAACAACAACAACAAAATCAGAAGG
>NW_005364031.1:1294833-1351056 GCF_000412655.1 Myotis brandtii
AACTTGTATGCATATATATGGATAACCTATGGACACAGACAATAGGATGGTGAAGGCTTGGGGCGAAGGGTGGGAGTGGGCTAGAAGGGGTAAATGGAGGAAAAAAGGGTCATATGTAATACTTTCAATAATAAAGATTAAAATAAGAATAATAAAAAAATCTGTCTTCTCCCATTCAGCTGCTCTCCCTCCTTGATCTCCTAAGGACTTAAAGTGGTCTCTTTGCCAGGAAGTATTCTGGCGGGCGGTATAGTCTGTATGGCCTTAGGCAAATCATTTAACTTCACTGAAGCTTCTTTACTTCATTTGTAAAATAAATATAATCATATAAACCTGCTGATGGTGTGTGTGTGTGTGTGTGTGTGTGTGTGTGTGTGTGTGTGTCTGTCTGTCTGTCTGCGTGTGCATGCGTGTGCGGGTGCATGTTTGGAAAATCAGAGCATGCTATAGAAATGTAAGGCTCATTCATTAGCCCATGCTAGGTGCCTGGGGAAAAACAATCACAGCTCCTCCCGTTCCAGAGCCTATAGTCAAATAGGAGTAGCAATAGAGACAATTAAATAGCACTTACAGTATATTAGCACCTGGACAGGGAAAAGGGGAGCACTGCTCAAGTACACCTTGTAGCCTTGGAGTGGCAATGGTCAGAAGATACTTGAGAAGATGTAACAGTGTGAATAGAATCAAGGGAAAACGTGAGGTTGGCTTGTTTGGACATCAAAAGAAACTTGACTATAACTGATACTTCCAGTGTGGGCTTGGAGTGGCTGGGGGGTGAGAACATAAGGTCTACAGGGCTGGCTACATAATTTGTGAGGTCTAGTACAATATGCAAATGTGGACCCTTTTCAAACAGCAGGAAAAAAATTTTCTGTCTTGACTTATTTTTTTAATTTGCTATTTAATATTCCCCTCAGGATCAGGGATACTTACAGAGCGAGTGCAGAGCCTCCCAGTTGTTCTGTACCCTATCCTACTTAGTGCTTCTATGTCCAACCTCAATCCACTCCTAGGACCCGTTGGGGCAAGATGGCGGCAACAGTTGCTAGTTGTGGAGCAGGGAGTATGCAGCTGAGAATTCTTGAGAGGTGAGGAGGCAATGCATGGTGGGAGATAAGCATCTAAGGTCCCAGTACATGCTCCATTGTCTTATCAGCCTTCACTCACCAAATTCAAAGATAAAATTATAGAGAATTTTAAGATGTTGACATTCTGAGTGTGGGATTTCATGTGACTGTATTATCGATATGGGATATTTTCTTTTGCTGTAGAGATAATGTATTTGAATTTGTTTGATAATACTTTATTTTTTACTTTTGGGCCAATGTTTATAACTGAGATGAGAAAACGATAGACTATTATTTTTGTATTAAAAATATTTTGAGAAGGATGCCATCAATAAGATGACAGAATAGGAGTTTTCTACCATCATCTCCCAACAGAGTTTACCCATTTTAGGTGTATAGCTTGATGAATTTTGACAAATATGTACAGTCATGAATCAATTACTAAAATCAAATATAGATTCCTCCACCCCCCCCTTTTACCATATTAAATTCCCTCATGCTCCTTTTTAATCCATCTTTTATTCTATCCCCAACCTTCAGCAACAACTGGTCTGATTTCTGTCTCTATGGTTTGCCTTGTTATTTAATTTAATTTACTTGCACAATGGCCAAGGAACATGGACTTTATTACAGTGATTCCTTGATATTCAATGAGATCTGCTTTTGGTGTATTGTGTGGCAATTATCATAAAGTATCTTTAGTGCTGAATTATTATGTGCAGAGTTTTATATATGTCAGTTAAACCAAACTCTTTTATAGTTTTTTTCAATCTCCTATCACCTTACTCATTTTCTGTCTGTTTCATCTATCAATTTTTGAGAGAGGTATACTAAAATTCCCCAACTTTTTCTTACAGTTTCTTACAGTTTTTTGTCTCATGCATGTTGAGATTAGAGATAAATCTTCCTCAGTCACATTCTTTAATGTATAAAATGTATTTTTATTAAATTATTTTTTCTGGTATTAATCCAACCTCTGGCTAATATTTAAGTGATACATTCTTTTTATAGCCTTTTATTTTAAGTATTTATGAGTCCTAATGCTTTTTTTTTTACAAAGCCCAAAGCTGTATATATTTTAAAATCCAATCTAACAATTTCTGCCTATTAACTAAATAGTTTAGACCATTTACATTTATTATTACTTAAACTTTTCATTTGCCTCATCTTGGACAGCTACGCACTATTTTGGGGGCTTGGAGGGACTTTGGGAAACTGAGGAGAAATCCTGAATCTGCTACTGCTCTGTGTGTGATCCCCTCATTTTAGGTTAGTTTCTATGTCCTTTGTTACTTTCAGTCTGTGAGCACTAAGCCAGGCTCACTTCAGATGGTACATTAACCTCCTTTGATACAATAGTCTCCTTTCCAACAATGCTGTACATTTACAATATGGATTTATAATTGTTATAATATGATCTGTTTAGATAAGACTTCAACTAGATTGTAAGCTCTTAAAGAACAACAATTTTTCTTGTACCTTACATAACTTGTATCACATTGCTAAGGAAGGTGTTAAGTGACTGAACACATACCTTTCTCAGTACACCTTGAGTGATCTAGCATAGAAATTCATATCTAGAGACTATTTTGAAAGTCAGTTTTACATCCATGAATGAAACTATCTTAGCCCTAATGGCCTATTATTTCAAAGAGTTTTAGTACTTAGTGACCACTTAATGTATGGATTATTGACTCATATTGCAGATGCTTTGAGCTGTCCAAGTCTGCCAACAGAAATCTGCTTTGCAGACTTTAAGATAAATGACTTAGTAGTCTTTAATGTTGCTGTTATAGATGGCTGTGCCTTAATTAATAGTTTAGAAGATTAACAGCTCACTGGATGGATTATTTAACTCTTCTATGGATTTTAGAGAATGAGTATATCTCTAATGGTTCAAGTCAAATCAAGCAAATGTTTGCCGAACTTCTACTATGGGCAAAACACTATCTAGGTACTAGAGTGCAGGTGAGTGGGTGGGAATCAACTTTAAGAACATAAAATGACAACAACAAAATGCATGCATTAAAACATCAAAATCAAATAAACATGTAGGCATTTATGATGATGGTCCAATTTAATATCAATGGAGCACTAATAAGAAATGGTATCGCCCAGCTGGCATGGCTCAGTAGTTGAGTGCCGTGACCTATGAACCAGGAGGTCAAGGTTCAATTCCCAGTCAGGGCACATGCCAGGGTTGTGGCTCGATCCTTAGTAGTGGGTGTGCAGGAGGCAGTCATTCAATGATTCTCTTTCATCGTTGATATTTCTGTCACTCTCTCCTTCTCCCTTTCTCTCTCTGAAATAAATAAAAACATATTAAACATTTTAAAAAGTCATTATTCTTAATAATTTCTTAAAACTGACATTCACTGAGTGTTTGCATAGGTACATTTGATTGTGCTAAAAGAGTGTCTTGTTGAATATTATTGTTTATAAAACATGAAATTATCAAAAACATTAGCAGTATTTGAGTAATTAAAAGATGTGTTGGCAGCAGCAATAGCAACAGTGGTAATTACGGCCATGGTTAAAAACACAAGCAAAAAACTTGTCAAACATTCTGTGTATGCTTTCTTCCTAGACAGTAATGTCAAGTCTAAGAAAGGATTTGTTGGAAACAAGGAGGATTCCTGTCTATTCATGAGATTGTGTGTAATGATTAAGAATATGGGCATTGCCACCAAACAGATCTTATTTAGAATCTCTAATTTGTCAGTACTAGCAATATGAAGGGTGGCAAGTCATTGATCCTTTTTGCAGTTTTATTACTTATGAAATTAGTGTAACACCTACTTTGCCATGTAGTTACTTTACCAGGTAGTTATAAGTGCCTGGTGTATAGCTTGTACAAAGTGTTCAATAAATAGGAATAATTATTATCCTAGTTACTTTATTAGTCCCAAATTTACATGTCTGCGATGACTATAAACATCTAGAACACCATTTACTATTAGGGAGCAGGTGTTTGAAAAGTCATTGTGAACTTTGACAATAAAGTGGACGTGGGGTGTAGCTCAGGAGTTGGACTGGGAAAAGACAGGCTGTCCTGGTGAAAGCGGGAGATGGAGAACTGTGGTTATAGAAACTCAGTGTGGGTGACTGTGTAGAGAAAGGGAGGATTATCACTGTAGTGTTCCCCCTTGAGCCTTAAGGACTGCTCATTAAATCTACTTTAAAAGAGAGAAACATTACCAGAAATCACACTGGAGTTTGCTCTTTTCAGCCTGACATTTCCTATAGAAATAATTACAGTTGCATTTTAATACCTAAAATTATTTCAGGACAGAAAGGATGATGCTTGCATTGAGAAGGATAATAGATAGGAAGTTTCTCTGAGAAAATTCAGAAATACTATGCAAATTACTTGATTATTGTCTTTCCTTGCACCTCTGTGCATTTTTTTTTTTGGCCTCCCAATCAAGACTTAGTTTTCTTGACTCTTTGGCCTTCCTGAATGTTACTGCAATATACTGGAAGGTCAGAGGTCAGAAAAATTCATGTGGTGCAGAAAATAAAGTGAAGAATGACTTTACTTTCTCATTAATGCATTTTACTTACATAAAGTGAAAATACTTCATAAATACAAATAAATCTTGGGGAGCGAGTTGGCAGAATAATAAACGCAAGTTTCCCTCATGCCTGTTAAAGGTGCCCTTTGGGTGCTAGAGACGAACCCACTTTCAGGCTGTAGCATTAGTGACTCTCACCGAAGCAAGCATTAGTGACTCTCACTGAAGCAGTAGCTGCGCAGCCCAGGGTGGCTCTAAGATTCCGGTGTCAGCTTATGGTTCCCATTAGGCAGGGTAGCCTTGTGATTCATTGCCAGTAGCCTGCCCCTGGAGGGCTGGTTAATGAGGTTTGAAGTTTCATTTAAATTTTCTTTTCAAAACCCTTTTCTTTCCATGAAGATGAAAGTCAGAGTTTCCAGATAAGCTTAGCTGGAGTGCATTCCATTTCTCTGAAGTTTAAGAATGGCGACGGAAATGTGGCTGGAAATGCAGGGACTGTGTCTGATTTAACTGGGTGGGACTGCCCCTGTGTACCTGCTGAGATGTTTCGTGGGCAGGTACCAATTTGCCTCAGGCATTTAGAGGTCTTATTTCTTTAGGTGGGCTGGCCCATTATATCCTCAGGGCACAAGCCTACTTTCCATTAGTGCTAATGTGAAGGGCATGCTCACTGAATCATGAGTGCACAGACGTGTGTGTGAAAAGCAGGACGGGCACTGTTGAAAGGAGTCAGCCCGGCAGGAAGAGGCTATCTAGGAATGGTGGCAGTCATTCTTACCTATGCATTTCTTGACATTTCTATTCCTGTCTTTAGAAATGAAGATGGGAGACTTTTAGGATGATAAAACAACTGTAGGACATGATAGTTTTTACCTGGCCCCCAGGTATCAGCAAGCAAAGGAGACAGATTTTCAAATTGCCAGATGCAAAGAACAAGGAAGACATTATAGAGCAGCTAGTCTCAGCCCAGCAAAGGAGTGAGGAAGAAAGAAGGACACACTGTGAGTACAGCTGTGGTTCACTGCAACAGAAACTCCTGACCATCTTGATGTAGCAGCGACTCCTCACCAGCCCTGCAGGGCCTGGGAATTCCAGGTTTGTTGCTAAGTAATAATCTGTCACAGTTGGAGGCTCTGATAAAAGCTGTTTGTGTAAATGCTGTTCTTTTGAAAAAAGTCAGAAAAGCTGAAGTGGGTATGAGTAGGGAGGATCTGAAGCCAAATTTCAGGTGGCTCTGACTTTGGCTTCGTAATAGCTTATTTGGTAACCTTGATTCTGTTTCCCTGGGGCTTTTGTGTCAGCCTTAATTTCACTGGTTCAATTAATAAATTCAACCAACATTGATTGGCGAGTTGACATCTCTGTAGCTAGAATGCAGTCCTCAGACTATAAGAGTAATTATGGCCATCCTGTCATGTCAACCACTAAACAGTAGGTGGGTGTTTTTGAAGAGTGAGCCCAGCCATCTACATCAGAACTGCCTGGGTGTTTGTGACAATGCACACTCCTAGGCCCCATTCCAGGTTAGTACCTGATGCACAGACATATACACACTCAGGGGACCTAATCAATCTAACCTTTGAGAACCACTGCTTTTGTTGCTATTTATCAGCTTTAAATATAGTCGGGTGACATTTGTGAGGCAGTTTTCCCCCCAAACATATCTTTATGCCAATGAAGGTGATGTAGCAATGATCACTTGGCATTTGTAGAGGTTTGAAACAGAAGACTTGTGCTTTCACAGGACTCCAAACTGGAATAACAAATATTTCATTATATATATATATATATATATCATGCCCAAATTTATATATATCATGCCCAAAACTAGGCTGATCAAACACATGTTGGTAGGTTAAATAATCACCTTGAAAAATTCTTAAAAAAGAAATGTCTTTTTCATACAGACTTAACTATTGTCATTTACAGTTTAATGTAATCACAGTCCTCCATTTAGGTTGATTTTAAAAAAATTTGAATGGTATTTCTATCTTTTTGGAACCACATAGTAGAGACATACTGTCATGACACATAACATGTGTCAAGCATATAGCAGAGAGCTTGTCATGCATGCACTGGTGCTCAGGAAATTAGTCCTGTTTTTGTTCCTTTCTCTGCTTCTCCGTCTTTCCCTTCTAGATGGCTCCAGGAATTGACATCAACTTTGTGGCAACCACCTTTCTGATTCACGATTTCTGATTTAAGCCACAGGCAGTCTATTCATCCTATTTATAACATTGGAGATAAGTAAAGGTACCATTTAGTTCTTAATTAGAAGCATCTTCTTTGCCTGACCTAATACTTCATGTAAACCTGGAGATGCAGTCTTCCTACTGTGTCCCTGCTCTCATCATAGCCAATGGAGAAAAAGGAGATAAATGTTGGAAATCCCTTCATGGAATGTGTTGGACTCCATTTCCTGTTTGTCCTAAATAGGGAAAAAGTAATTCCATTTTTCCTTTTGAGAAAATGAGTGAAGCTATATTCTCTCATTGGTATAATTGCAGAGTTTTGAACAAAGATTTTAACTAGAGTAAGGACATCTCTGTTGATCTCTTATGCTGACATGATTGCTGCCCCAGATTAAATATCTCTGCCCTTGTATCAGTTACCCAGACTCTCCTAATTGGGCAGCTCCAATTACAGGCTTTGAGAGAGAGCATTATACATTACCCTTTACCTTCATGTGTATAATCATATGTACTCACACGAGAGACCCTCAACCTGCACACTTCCTACTGGGTATGTGCCTGCAACCAAGGTACATGCCCTTGACCGGAATCTAACCTGGGACCCTTGAGTCCACATGCCGATGCTCTGTCCATTGAGCCAAACCGGTCAGGGCTGCTGGGGCAATTCTTGCTAAGTTTACCAAAGATATTGCATTTAACTCTCTTCTACAAATACTCCTGAAAGTTACTGTATATTTTTAGGGAACAGACCCTCCACCAACAAAAAGATTACAACTTGCTTTATTGTGATCTAGAACCTAAACCTCAAGGTCTCTGAGATATGCCTGTATATAACTGTACCTACACCTATATATTGTAATTTTAGCCCCATTCCAGGTGCTCCTTTATCTTCTTCATTTTCCAGAGCAGAGTTGCCCAAATGGCGAAGCGCGTCCATCTCTTTCACATGCAGCCTTTGCTCTTTGTGATTTCTAATTTATATGTTGGAAAATCCTATTAAACCAGACTTGACAGGGCAAACAATAGTAATTTGCTTTTTCTGTTGATTGCAAATGTGGCTTCTGGGTTACCTGAGTACTAATAGTTTCTTTTCTTCGCTTTGAGCTACACTGGGATTTTAAATAAAAAAGTCAATTTAATTTCCAATGCCATTTGTTTTGAAAAGAAAAAATAAAAACAACCCCAGGAAGTTGGGAATTTCTGAGGAATTTGCACTCTATCAGAATTTGAAGTTACAGTTTGTGGCCAGTAAGACTTAAAATTAATTTAGAAACAAAGTTAACATTAATGAAGAATTTAAAGAAAAAGACAGTGGGAGAACTCTGATTTTGATGTCAATATTGCACAAAGTTAAAATTGATTTTTACCAGGAGCCCACTGATACACACTCACTTACAAAGCTCACGAGTAGGTTGTGGATTGGTAGAGGTTGAGTCTCAGATAATATGGCTAAATATCAGGGATTCTCTGAATTTCATGTGCTTGAGGATGGTTACTTCCAATGATTTTTGTCCTTGAGGTCAATAATGAGTTGGTGGAAATTTGAGGTGTCATTACCTTCTGGGAGGACTAATTCTATTTGTCCCTTATAACGGATGCTTGGTGCTAGTTGCTTAAATCATATTAGTACTTGAGTAATGTCAACTCCAGGGAGTGGGCATTTTGGTTTGGGGGCAGAGGGAGTGAATTGAGAGAAGACATATCAAACAGAAGAGGAAGGAAGGAGAGGAAGGAGGAGGATGCCAATACTATTTAAATGGGAAGTTTAAAAGCAATTATGATCTACTCAAGAGTAACTTGAGTAAACATTAATAAGTGAAGAAGTCTGAAATAGGCACTTTACATTAATAAATTTGATTATTTATTACTCCTTTTACCATGATACTTCTGTTAATGTAGGAGAATTTCCTCAAAATAATTCTGAATTTTCAAAAAACAGATTCAAAATCTTCTTTGCTTCAGTTTAATCCATTGTTTCTATTTGTTTCTCCCTTGGCTCTGGGTTTAACCCCCACTTCATTTTTTTTGTTGTTAAGCAAATTTGAAAACCATAAAGTGACATTATTTAAGTTATTTTTTTTCTCTCTATTGCCTGGTCCCAAGTCAGACATATAGTTGGTTAGTTGCTGAAATGGTTAAATCATTTTGTTTTCAAAGATAAAATGAACAGGATTATTGGAGTATACCCATCTTTCCATACACAGCTGGAACATCTTGACCCCTTTCTCAGTGGGGACTCAGGTTCATTGCTTTGTATAAATGGTAAGCTATACACACACCTCTCTCTAATGGGGGAATCTCTCCCCTACTCTTCTTTATCTCCTTCATCTCAGCCTGGCCAGTGCTGCTCAGTAAGTGGCAATGAGTGAAACATTAAACAAAAACTGGAGAAAACAGAAAGAGCTCATGGGTGATTTGGCTTTTCCCAGTGCCCTCCCTTAGTTGTGAGGACTGGGAGGTGCTTCTACCCAAGGGGACTGAGAGCAGCTGCCTGTGGCTCACGTGTTGCTCTGAATATTATGTAAGTTTAATTCAGATGTTAAAACTGGGGTGGGGTAGGAAGAGATCAACCAAAGAAATTACATGCATAGCCCATGGACACAGACAATAGTGTACTGAAGGCCAGGGGTGGGGGGTTGTCTAGAAGGGGTCAATGGGGAAAAAGGGGACATATGAAATGCTTTCAACAATAAAGATTTTTAAAGACTATTCTTTAGAGTTTAATGGTTCTGGGCTTATTGCATTTAACCCTGGGAGGAGTGTTCGCATCATAATACATAACTTTTCTAGAGAGGGCAAGAGCTGGGAGTTGAATCCAGAGTATGTCGCTACCATTCCAGGCCAAACTGTTTTCCTAAAGTAAGGGAAATGTTGTACTGAGGATAAAGTGTCCTCTTAAGTGTTCTCACCTCTAGTACAAAAAATTCAATTTCCCTGAAAGATATATCACCACTCTTCCCTTCCTGAGACTTTAATCTCTGTATCACAGTGGAAAAGGCCCCACGGATCAAAGATGCCTTACAAATTACTGGGTCACGTTTTGAACCGTCCTTGTGTGGTCATCAGAACGTCTGGGAGCGAGGTGGCTGGCGGCAGGTGGAGAGCTGTGGGAGTGGCGGAGGAACAGCAGGGATGGCTGGTGAAATTATCTGAACACAGAATGGTGATTTTGATACTGTGTTCTGCCACCCAGCACAGGTCATTAGCTGTAAAAAAATCGATTTTCTTTGATAGTGTATCTATGTCTCTTACCTCTTCTCTGAAATTTAGGTGATGATCAAAGTAACTGTAGACAGTGTACTGTATGGCACATTATGTTTGTTGCATTTAGTTGCTCTGGACATTATAAAATCAATAGACTACGCTGCTGAAGCCAAATTTCAAAATGGATACTGTATTCTTCCTATCTCCCTTGTAATCTCAATCAGATAAGGTTTTTTGTTTCTTGTCCATAGCTGTTTGGGGTGAGCATTCAATTTCTTGCAAAAAGCTAAATGTAATATGTGGATATACTTCAATCTAATCACAACATATTTATTTAGTTCTTAATATGTTCAGAGTACATACAAGGTGCTGTGAAAGAAACAAATTTTGTATTAGACACAGCTCCCACACCTTTCCTCTCCTATGGATTTTACTCCCGTGTGTCATAAGGTTTTTACTCTTTGTTCAATTTATGTTTTTTTAATGATACACTAATATAACTACATTACCAACAAATTGGAAACAAGAGAATAAATATTGTCCATAAAGTGATTACCTTAACAAAAAACTACTGGCATTTTACTGTTTTCTTTTAGTCCTTTCTTTCTGGACATGTAGGTTTTCCCTTTTAGTTGTTATAGTGTACATATATGCTTACAGCTTTTTAAAAAAACATTTTATAATACTATAAACATTTTCCATTTCACTACAAGATTTTTACATTTTTATTGTGAAGGCAAGCCATTATTCTCAATTAATATTTGACAAGGAGGAAAGAGCATACAATGGAGTCAAGACAGTCTCTTTAATAAATGGTACTGGGAAAATTGGTCAGATGCATGCAAAAAATGAAATTAGAACACCAACTTACACCATACACAAAAACAAACTCAAAATGATTAAAGGACTTAAATGTAATACAGAAAACCGTAGAAAACATAGAAAACTCCATAGGCAGCAAAATATCAGACATATGTCATAGCAATATCTTTACTGATACAGCTCCTAGGACAATGGAAACTAAGGAGAAAATAAACAAATGAGACTACATCAAAATAAAAAGCTTTTGCACAGCAAAAGAAAGCATTGACAAAACACCAAGAAAGCCCACTGCATGGGATAACATATTTGCCAATGCTATTTCAAATAGTGCCTTATTTTTATAGCTTTAGTGGCAGCGTGAGATGGTGAACAGAGCATGGGCTTCATTTAGAAATCGGGCTTGAATGTAGGCTTAACAACTTCTTGTTCTGTGACCAGAAGCAAGTAATTTTTCCTCTCTGAGCTCAGTTTTCTCACCTGTAAAATTTGCCATGTATTTAGTGAATGCATGATCTGGGAATGGCAGTTATCATTTAGGCGCTCTCCAGATTTTGACATTATAAATAATGAAATGTGGAACATCTTTGCGTATACAACACTTCCAGATTTTGTATTATTTTCTTTGTCTAGAACTCCAAAGTGGAATTCCTGTGTTGATCCATTTAAAGACTGCTGACTTTCTTTGTCATGTTGCTTTCCAAAATAATTTACTAATTTAAATCACACCATCTAGGTATGAGAGAACCTCATCTCACTTTTCATTTTTCAGGCAACTTTAAAATTATCCTTAAAGTTCCTGCAAATGAAAATGGGTTTTTGATTGTAGTAGTCAACCTTTTTAATTGAGAACATTATAAGTCTGCTCATTTATTTCTATTTTTATAAAATTTTGTGTTTTTCATATAGTCTACTTTTATTAGCTAGAAGATGCATAAAGTTTTATGTGTCTTATTGCTATTGGGAATATACATATATCATAATTATAGATAATACTAGTATAGTTACAGATAATTATATAATGTTATTTGTATAATACAATCTGTATTTTTCACATTTCTTTAATTTTCATGCCTATTTGTCTGCTTTTACCAGTCAGAAGTTCTAAAGCAATATAAGTTGTAATATATAACAGGCATCCTTATTTTATCTGAATATAAAAGGAATTCCTTTAAGACAACATTTCCCAAACTGTATTTTGAGGGAACTGTGCTTTGAGCAGAAAAAAATTGCAGTCCATTGAGATGTGCAATTCTCACCACCATATTAATGTTTACAAAAAGTCCTGAGGTAAAAAAGTGTTTAAACTTTGTTCAACTCAGCATTTCCCACATTTATTTGGACAAGGAGTCTTCATAACGTACCCTCTTACCATACCCTCCCTTTTTCAGAACTGCACATATTAACATTTTAGATGGTTGTTTCTGAAGAAATCCCATTTAGGAAAAAACACTATAATATGTCCCCATGAAATATAATATCAGGATTAATTGGGAAAATATTTTGTTAATAATGTCAAGGAAGTAGCCATTATTCTTTTTAAAAATTTCATTAACAGGAATGAGGATTAAGTGTCTTATAGGTGTCTATTGAACAATTCAGTTTTTGTTATTTAGCCTACTAATATGATATGATATAGTATAAGTTTTTAATATCCCTCTTTAAAATCCTGGGATAATGACTACTTGGAATTGATGGGTTATTTTTTAATACACCTTGGGGTCCCAGACTGCGAGAGGGTGCAGGCCAGGCTGAGGGACCCCCCCCCCACCCTCAACCACTTCATGCACTGGGTCTCTAGTTTGTTTATAATGATCCATTGTATATTTTATAATTTCCTAATATTTTTGTGACTGTTTTTTATATTGTCTTTTTCTAATTGTGCTGCTTCTTTCTTAAGATTTATGTTTGAATATATGAATTAACTACTATTTTCCTTTTTTTATTTATGATTTTATTATTAGCATTTTTCTGTTTTCTGAAGCTACTTATATTTCTTTTCCTAAATTATTAATTTGATTATTTTTCCCTTTCTCTTTTATATTTTAAACAATAAGAACACTTGAACATAAATTTACCTAGAAGTAGATCAATGAATTTCATAAAGTTTATTGTGTTTTACAGCCATTTGTTATATCTAAATTAGCTTTCATTGTATTACTAGCTGGCCTATTAAAGATCTCAGGAAAATTCCCCTAACTGGGTCTAAGATTGTGGTCTGTCATGCATCACCTCTTCTTTCTCATTTTAACTTCCAGGTCCAACAGGCTAAGATGACTGTTCAGAAGCAAGGTGTGTTAAACCAATCTCAATACATCAACTGTTATGTGCCAAGCACCACTTTAAGCATTTTGTGAATATTAATCTGATTAATGCTGAAACAACCTTGCGTGATAGATGCCATTCACATCTTCACAGACAGGAAACAAAGGCACAGAGGGGCTAGTGAAAGCCAGGACTTGAACCCGGGGGTCTGGCTCCAGAGGCTACAGTCTGAACCATGAAGTCAAACTGCTTTTCTGCTTTGAAATTCTTCCTGCTTCTTCCTTGGATACAAATATCTCCATAAACAACTTAGAAAAAAATGCATCCCTCTGTACCTTATTTAAGGTACAGAGGTTATAACTGCATATCACCACAGACTTCAGTACCTGTCCCAGGAAAGCATTAACAAGGGTGAAGGGAGTCAGGATAAGCCACCCCAGAATATGGCATCTTTGTATGTTGGATAATTTAAGCTGAAGGAATTTAAGAAACAGCAGAAGCAAGGGCTCAAGGTCAGAGGGAAGGAAAAGAGGAGCATCTTTACCCGAGAAGACAGAAGGATGCTGAGAGGAATCCCAATGAGCAGGCTTTGCTAGTTTTCCCCAGCTTATCACCCTGAGCTCATGCCCTTTGTCCAGGCAGGTTTCCCCGAGACTTCCCACCCTTTATCACGCCTAGCATGAAACACCAGGCTTAACCTTCTTTTGTAGAAGATTTTCATTTCCTTATGACAGCTCCTGCATCGCCTAAAACTTACATTAAATTAAACTGTATACTTTTCTCCCGTTAATCTATTTTGTCAGTTTAATTTTTAGGTATAGCCAGGACTCTAATAAGAGGGTTGCAGAAAAGAGGAAACGTGTTCTCTCCCCCACAGGCATCAGAACACATCCCTCTGACCCCCTGCTCATGTCCCTTTGAGGCTAAGCTGCAGGCTACAGGCAAAACCTCTCTCTGCCCGTGACCATTACCAGGCCAGTCTGAACAGCTGCAGAGTCCAGAAAGTTCACACCAAAGTCCCCCGCCACTGACAGAGTGTGGCAAGCAAGGTGGACGATGCTGAGACAGTCCTTGGCATCACATTAGATAGGGAATAAAAAGAGGACAAACACAGATTAGTTGCTATTCTCGATTTTTTGTAGTTTCTGACTCAAACCAATTAAAAGAATGAAAGCAAGCTGTGGCTCCTGAGAACAAGTGGCCCCAAATTTGGAGGTTAGAGAATAATCAGAGACACCCAGTGTCTCAGGAGAAACACTGGGAACACTGCTTCAGATCCTGCATCACTCAGCCAGCTGGGTGCCCCTGGGAGCCATTACCTCCTGCCCACTTAACGCCTACCGCCTACCGGGGAGGGAGTCTTCTTACATTGTAAATGAAGTTGTGAGGTTCCTGTTGAAACTACTCTGCTTTCTTCACCAGGACATCAAAGTACACAAAGAACATCTCTCTCAACTCTTTTTTCACTGTTCTTCAGTTTTAGCTGCTCTGAAGGACATAGTTATTTCAATAGACGCTGCCCTGCCCCCGCCCCCAAAAAAGCAAATATCACATTTACTTTAATAGTGTATAGTTTACTTCAGACCATGCTAAATACAGCATTCAAATTCTGAAATACACACAGAAAATTACTTTTATTTATATTGATTGGTTTCCTCTTTGACCCAATTGTTTTAAGAAGATAGTTTTATTTCTATGCCCCCTTTGCTCCCCCTGTCCCCTCTACCCTGCTGCCCCTGTAAATGGAGTTTCGATTTAATTATATTGTTATCTTTTAGTTTTAGTGTGTTGTAGTCAGAGAATATGTTCTATTTTCTCTCTGTGTTTCTATATACGTATCTTTTGTTTTTAGTGTTAAAATGATTTAGCAAACGCATACATCTTTTTTTTTCTTTTCCCATTGACCCCTCACCCCAGGCTGTCACTGTATTATTGTCTATCCATGGGTTATGCATATATGCATATAAATTCTTCTGTTAATTTCTTCTGCTCTCTCACCCCCCCACCCCCCATATATATCTTTTTAATGAATGAGGCAGTGATACTAACTTCAACCACACTTACTGGCAATATACAACATAAGAAATGTTTCATATTTAACTAGTGAGGTTCTGCATCAGTTATTAAGCTGATATGAGCATATAGTTAAGATTTAGAGCATATAGTTTCCCCCCGAAACAGTTTCACTTTTTAGTAGGTCATTTGTTTAAGCTCAGGATTTACCTAACAACAATGTCACCTAGTTATAAATCAGCTGTGACATATGGAAGCTCGTGTTTCATAATAAAACAATCCTTTATTCACCATAAATTATATCACATTTCTTTGTGACTTTTTTGTATCTTCTTAAGTCACAGAGAACCATTCATCCATTTCAACCATGCAACGATTTCACTTACATCTTTTGGTTCTTTATGACACCTAATTTCTGAACTAGAGTATTCTATTATAATAGACTAGGGTGGGTAAATTATTGTCCTATGATTCCCTAGCGAAGAACGAGTGCTAACACAGTCCCAGGAACACTTGAGTACCATTGCCCTAGAACAGAGCTGCTCAAACGTTAGCAGGCATCACAACCACCTAGAAGGCTTGTTAAAAACAATGGTTATTAGGTTCCATTCCTACACTTCCGATCTGGCCCATCAGGTGGGGCACAAAAATTTGTATTTCTAATAAGTGCCCAGGTGATTTTGATGCTGTTGGCCCCAGACTACACTTTGAGAACCGCCACTCTAGAACTGCATAAGAAACACATAGAACCTTTGCTACCATATAATTCAGAGAGATATGGTCAAACTTGCCAAGTCCTAAATGGTCTCAATCCTCTGGTGTTGATGATAAGTCTAAAAATCTACTCTCCAATAAAAAGTGCTGTTCAGAATGCATCTTCCAAGCTTTCCGGTGGTGTTGGTGTTAATCCGGGGAGTTATTCTCAGACTTGGTAGCATGATCATGTGGCCAGTGCTCTGGCATGCTTTATTCAGACATCATTGGAGACAGGCAGACTCTTGCTCTCTCGAGCACCTGAAAAGAACTTCTTTATACTTTGATCTGTTTTCTTGCTTACAGGAGTGAGATAGACAAGAGGAATGCAGAAATGGCACAGCAAAGACAGATGCTCCTAGAAGTCAAACAGAACAAGTAAACGTGTTTCAGGTTGTCCAGGCTTTTGCTGTATTCCTTTGAATCTCTCTTGCCTCTGGGTGTGCACATTCTTTTGATGCTCAGATTATATGAATTTTTTTTCTATTCTAGACAAGGGAGAAGAATTAAGGTTCCTTTTGGGGTCTCCTTGCTTCATTACAATATTACAATATTTCTTGAACTCTATGGAGAATTAGGAAGGGTTCCCCATACAAATCGATTATGTGTCATCAATAAATCAGGTTACAAAGATTGACTTTCAGGTTATTTGACTAAGACCTTCTTTAGACATATTTAGGAACAGAGCTTCCAATCATCTTAGGTACCCCATTTTAGTATTAATTTATCCTATATTGATGATGTTCTTTTCCTTATTTTGTAGAAATCCTTAAAATTTAAGCCCATTTTTTTTTCTCTATAGAGATGGAGAATAGGCTAGGTGTCTCCTCATGGTAACACAAACACCAATTAAATCACACCTTTTAAGGCAAAAAAATTGAAATTCTTTAATTTTTTATGGGTCTGGTTTTTAATACTGTTAATATTTTTTTAGTCTTTGTTATCTCCTTTAATATTTGTAAGCTTAAACTTTTACTTTAATAATAACATGTTTTCTTAATTGCTATAGGTCAAAAAGTGTTTTAAACATTTCACTTGTCATTACATGCTTTACCAAATTAGTAGATATGCATTATTGAAACCTAATACATTTCTGAAAAAATAATTTTGCGTAAAGATTCAGACATTTCTCTCAAGTGAACAAAAATAATTTTTTCTGGTCATTATTTTTTGTTTTCCTATCTTGTAAGGGTTCTCTGGAAATTGATTTTTGGTTTGCACCAGTGGTTTTAATATTCTAGTGTTTTCTAATTCCGTCAGTATTAGTAGCTTTGATGAATATTGCAATTTACTCTGGCATTCAGGGAAGTTCAACATGCTAATTAAAAGATGCTGATCAGGAGATGTTAAATTTCTTTTAGGGTCTCAGTTAAATATAACACAAAGATTTCTGACAGAAAAGAAATGGATGATAACAAATATAGAAGCAGGTGGCAGAAACTGTTTAAAAGATCGCTAGATGTCATTCTGGAAGATTAAGTAAAATAAGAATACTCTCCTGAACAGAATAGTTTAACCCTTGATAATTATTGAAAATCTTTGTGCCTATCATAGGAGTTTGTTTATTCATTTGGTTGTTCAAGCAACAGACATGAGTATCCTTTGCCGTGCATGTGGCCCTGTGCTGAGGTTGGGTACCAGGAAGAGTCCTGCTTCTTTTTTTTGAGGAAAAAGCCTCAAAGGACAGAAGGGCATTTGCAACATTCACCTCACCCATGCACGTCCTGTACTGAGAAGAATGACAAGGGTTGCCGACTTAAAATGCTGGAGAAGGCATTTTCACTCAAGACGTTGTAACTGAGAGCAAAAGGGAAATGTCCTCAGGGGAAGATACTTTTTCCCACAGGCCCTTGATAGGACAGAGTGTGAGGAATCCTGGTGGCTGTCTGTCGGTGTCCTTGGAGGCTAAGGAAGGGCCCCTTTCCCAATCTAGAGCTGAGAGGGTGACCCAATAAATACTAAGTGAGGGGGCAGCATCTGGTCCTGAAAGTTTGGGGGCCTTGAAGCCAGGTGGTGTCTGGTATTTGAAGTGGATGATGATAAGGCTCATCGTGAGCTGAGACCATCATACTCTGTCCATGTTCAAGTAAGGGTGAGAGCTCATTGCTGCTTTCTCTTAAAAAGACATCTTTCTGCCTTGGCTGGTGTGGTTTAGTGGTTAGAGTGCTGGTCTGTGCCCTGAAGGTCTCAGGTTCGGTTCTGGTCAAGGGCATGTACTTTGGTTGCGAATTGGATTCCTGTCCCCAGTTGGGGTGCCTGTGGAGGCAACCAGTCAATGTATCTCTCTCACATTGATGTTTCTCTTTCTCTCTCCCTCTCTCCCCTTTCTCCCTCCCTTCTACTCTCTCTGAAAAGCAATGGGGAAAATATCCTCAGGTGAGGATTAACAAAAATAAATAAAAGTAAAAAAATATTTTTCACATCATTTTCTTCGTGTGTTTGGTGAGATTATTCTGAAAGATGGAATTTATCTGGTTCAGTGGCAGCCTCATCCTCTCAAATAATGCAACTCCAGATCTTCTGCTGCCACAACTCTGGCAGTGGATTCATGTAAACATCCAGTAAATTACCATGTGCTGTCACTTATGATGCCTTTAAACTTTGAGTAGGAATTCCATAAATTGAAATGCATTGCAGTATATAACACAACATAACATAAAATAACACAGCATAACATTACATTCCAGTTAAATCCTTGTCAATAAATGATACCAAGATGAAAAGAAATGAAACTTTATTTTCTCAGTGATATCAAAGTATAAGACTTAAGTACATCAACATCATTTATTCTCAGGCATAATGCATTTCAGGTCTCCCTCTCTCTTCCCTGTCTTTGCAATTCATCTTCTGACCACACTTGACAGAATTCTAATAAAGAGGGAATATGCTAATTGACCCTCATGCCATCGCAAAGATGGCAGCACCCACAGCCAATAAGGAGGGGATATGCTAATTGACTGCCCCGCCCTCAAAGACGGCAGCACCCACTGCCACAAGATGGCAGCGCCCAGTCCCCTCAGCCCTGCCGGGGCGGCAGGTGCGCAGCAAGGCCCCCAGTCCCCTCAGCACCCCAGCTGCCCAGGCCCGGCAGGGCTCCTGGACTGTGAGAGGAGGCAGACCGGGCTGAGGGACCCCCCCTCCAGTGCATGAATTTTCATGCACTGGGCCTCTAGTATTTATAATATTTGGAGGAGCACCTACTATGCATCTCTTATGTGCTGCATATTTTGCCTATACGGTATTATGACTAACACACAGATACTCTGTCAACATTGGCATTTGGACCTCTTTTACACTGAAATCAGAGATATTTGTCAAAGGGGCAGAGGAGGGATTCAAACCCAGGTCTGAGATGTGCCAGAGCCAGGCTCTCTCGCCTCAGTGCACAGCCTCCTCGGAGAAGTGCTTCCTGCACATGGTAACAACACACCTAATCGGGGTCGTCACAAACTGTCTTCAACAATGGGTAAGGTTTCATATATGGTTATAACTATCAGAAGAGCAATTTCATCAGCAAATACAGCACTGAAAAGGGAGAGTAATATTATTAAAAATGATAATATTTCCTAAGTATTGTGATTTTAAATTACCATTGCTCCTGTGTGGCTATATTTAAGACAGTGTTAGCAGGAATTCAGTAGTAGTGCCAGGGATCAGATTTGACATTTACTTTGGAACCAGAGTACATGTGGTTTGGTTCCCTTGCCGACTGACAAGCGTTCATGTCTGGCCTAAAGACAGTTGGCCTGCTATCTGCACAGATTTGTCCAGAGCGGCCGGTCTGGGAGATCTAACTGTGCCCCCTGCTCGCAGGCTCCTTGGCTCCTGATGTCTCCAACTTCCAAATGCGGCTCAGCTTGGGCTGTTAGATCCATCCTCCTACGTTTTGTCAGAGGAGGCAGGGAAGTCATTTGGAAGGTCTTGTTCCAAATCCTTGCTGCTGGTACTAAGCATAGATGCAAACACAGTGAAGCTGCATGGAGCTGGCGTTGATGCTTGCAGGATGGTGGATGGAGCAGGTTACTCAATGCCAAGGATTACCCACCAGTCACTTTCCCAGAGGCACAAAATCAGTGTTGTGGTCTTCCGTGCTCCACTTCACTGCCACCTGCGGGTACCCTGGATTGAGTGTCATCTGAGCCAGCAAGATCATGCCCGCGTCTTTATGAGCATCTTTCTTTGTGTATATGTGAGGGCCAGCCTCTGTGCCCTTGCATCACAAGCTAATACTCCCGAGACAAAAATACCTCGGGAGTCAAATCACTGCTCTTCAGCTGCACAAATGACTTGGCAGAGGTAACCATTGAAATAGAGCCATCAGTATTCTTTTTTAAAGGAAGAAAACAGCATGGTAAGGGCCAATGAAACAAGTGCCTGAAGAGGTTTGGCCTTGTAATATGTGTGCATCACACAAGGTGGCAGAATAAGCACAAGGCGCTCCTCCAACCGCAGGCTGAATGCTGTGCTGTTTGCAGGGCAGGGAATGGTTACCAGCGCCTACCTTCACAGCAGCTACAGCTGCTCTTTCTCTCTGTGTGTGCTCAACCGTTTGTGTTTGAGTCGAGTGCAGCACCAGTTTAATAACTCACCAGCCCTCAAATCCTTTGCTTTCCACGAGAAACTGTGTTAAATGATTAGATTCATTGGTTGAAAAATGCACTGACTCCTGGCTCCGATTTATATGCCTCCTTTTTGATTGAAAACACAAGCTTATTCTCCATCGGCATTCTAGTTTAACTCAAGGGCATTGTAAAAGCTCAGCACATGACAGTTTTATAACCTATGATATCAAATTTTAACTTTTTTCTTCTCCATATAGGATGCGAATGTGAAGTTAAATATTTTATTAAATATTTGTCAAGCGAATTAACTCTGTTTTTCTCCATAAGGAGAATGAAAAGTCCCTGGGTTTTTGAAATTTAAGTGAATGGTTAATACTTAATTCTAATCATTATTAATTCAGTTTTTAACATAGTCATTTTTATGGCTGAATTAAATATTTTACCGGACTCAGGCTTGTGACCAGGCCATTAGCAATGGACTACATGAGTGCCACACCATACATCAGGAACACTACAGAACATGTTTATTTGTACTATTAACCTATTCGGAACAAAGAAATGGGCCATCTCTCCAAGTCATGAGGAAAACATGGAAGCTATGCATATGCCTCATTTCTCGTATAAAGTCACACATCTTAGCTTCAGAATTTTTTAACAGATACAATTTATTTTCCCAAGTTTTCTTATATAAAATATTAGAATAGATTATGGGAGAATAAAATTCTCACCATCAATAAAGTAGGTCAGGTAATTCACAAAGATAGACCACCAGGTAGGCAGCTGACCATACTGGTCATTTTTGGTCACTTCTTTCTCTTCCTCCTCCCCTATGATCATGTTTTCAATGGCTTTCAATACTTCTGGCAAGTTCTATTGGTTTCTGTGTCTGTGTAACTCTCTTAGTTTAAATTGTAATCCTTACTTCTAGGCCCCTTTCACTTGGCTACATCTCATCATTTCCTTGTCTACCTAGTGCCTACAGCACTGCACTAGAGCTAGCTCATACTGGCTTGGGAGAATCAATTTTGCACATCTTTTCCTAATTCCAAGGTTCTTGACTTCAGGTTGATAGCTTGGAATTGGCAATGGGGGTAGTATTTACACCACAAAAATAAAAACACACACACAAAATCCCTCTCTCCCCTGAGCCAGTCTGTCTCCACACAGTGGTGTAGTACCATAGATTCATACGAATGACCCCAACTCCAAGTTGATGGCATGTTGTATGCAGTTACTCTCCAAAGTGTTAACCACCGTAACTGGGAAATAAATATATTTATTCATAGAACTGATGATATTCTTGTCCACGTTTAGGAATGACAGATGACTGTGTCACGTAGCTGGCGTGTCATTTAAACCATTATGCACACAGCAGTTGGGCAGAGATTTAAATGAAAAGTGTTTCCACCTAGAGACTGTGCCAAAAATGAACTCCAAATTGTCTAAACACCACACTGAGTTTAGTGAAACGTCTACCACTTCTTTGATTTGCTGGCTACTTGTAGGGAGCCTGGCACTGTAGAGCAGTACAGAGAGTTGCAAGGTCACAACTTTGATTTTTGAGGGGCCTTATACTCTATCGTGAGGGTTTTTTTCATCCCAGCAAAGAGGTGACTTCCTATGCTAATTGTGAATCTTATCACCTAGAATGCAAACAATCTGGCAGAGTCCTGTTAAAAGTATTTAAAAATCCATGGCATTTTGAAACCTGAAATTTAAAGCCCTCTACAATGTTTTCCCATCTATTCCCCAGTTTGTTGTTCTCTGTGATTTCCAGCCACCCTGTTCTTGCTCATACTGTGTCTTCTGTCCAACGTTTCCTTTGTCCTCTCATTTTATTCGAGCTTTATCCTGTTTCAAGACTGATGTGAAATTTCATCCCCTCCATAAAGCTTTTCCTGATCTCCTCACTTGGAAATATGTTCTCCGCCGAACACTTACATCATCATGTTCTACATAATGTTGGGTTACTTGTTAATTTTAGCTTTATATTAGCACACGTGTTTTATCTTTCCTATTAGATTTGGCAGCAGAAGCCAAGTGGACCAATTATTAAGCTATTGAGGCTCAGCTCCAATGCCCTTTCCTCACTTTGTTCTGTGATGCTGGGGCTGGGACTCTGCAAACCATCCATCTGCTGTGCTGGCTGCTCCCTTTAGACTCTGCCATTAGGGGCATGAGGAGGAAGGGCTGGTAAGGGGTGAGTGAGGAAGGACTTGCTCCTTTGTTTTGCTTGATGTTCCTGAAATGTCCCTGGATGGCACATCACCTCATCAGCAGGAGGTGCACCCAGTCTCCAGAACCCACCTCTTGGTGTCCCTCAGAGGCACCACCAGCAGCTGTGCAGCCCCTTCTTCTCGGTCATGGCCAAGCCAGCTCTATGAGGCCCATCTCCAGTTCCCTGAGTGGCCACTGAGTTGTGGCCCCTTCTCAGACATTGGAGCCCAGAGGAGGGGTGACTTCTCTAGCTTCTAGGTTCTTCTCTGTGTTTCCTCAGGCAGAGGGAGCACTGCTTCCTACAATTAGTAACTCTGTCTTCTCAGTCTTCCATCTAAAAGGCCGTTTTAGTCCTCCCACACCCGTGTCACCAGTTGCCTCTAATAAATACCCTATTGAAATGTCCAGGAGGTTTCAGTGCTCCTGACTGGACCCAAACCACTACACAATGACTGGGGATCTGTGTTTCCACCTTTGCCCAGTCTCCCAGCTCCGTTCCTAACAGTGTGGTTTCTGGATTGGGACGTGAAAAATGCTTGGGACTGGATATATGGTGCACACATTGGAATGTTAAAATATGGACCCCCTAAGTCCCTTCCTCCTCCCTTTTTAGTGCTACATCAACTTAAACAACTTTAATGATCTCATTAAAGTGCTGTTGAGAAAATTGCTTGAATAGATATTACAATGGTAGTAGTGTGAATGTTTTCACTGAGTGTTCCACTGATTTTGATAATTATTAACATACAAACAAAGCCAGTAGCCTAGTGAACAAAGAAAGCATCATTAAATCAGTCAAGGGAAATAAGCCATACCCTATGCTCTTTGTTCTCATCTAGGCTGAACCATTTGGGAATCATCTGAAAATAATTTCTCTCCAAAAATGTGAGTTTGCCTAATATATGCTTTGCTAAATATGAACAACCTAGAGGTAAATTGCAGTTCAGTGATATTGAAGAACTTTTCCTAAATTGTTTTTATCTAATCTTGAATACCTACCTATAGTATAGATTTTGGATTTGGGTTATTTTTGTAACCAATAAAATACAAAGAAACTTTCAGAAATATATGGTTTTGCTTTTTAAAAAGGATAAAGAAAATGCATTCCGAATTGGCACAATCAAGTGATTTGGGGTATGGATAGGAAACACATATGTTTGTCCGTACATCAGAGTGCGTGGTGCAGTCTAACAACCACAGGCTTTAAGTCAGTAGAACTGACTTTCGGTCTTACCTCTTCTGCTAGTAAACCTCAGTTCCTTCTAAAAAATGGGGATAACAATATTTTCCCAACAGGTTATAGTGAGGACCAAATGCTCTTGCCTTCCTGAAAGTTCCTGGGACAATGTGTGGCTTGCAGTGGATTCTTAAATAATCTGGCCAAGTTGGCATAGGCGGCCATAGTGGGCCATGCGGTGGTCATCATTGGTACCCAGATTCCTGTCTGGCCTTAAGGGGTAAGTGACCACTTTCTCTCTTACCTCCGGAGCCTGAGATCAGGTGTGAAAATCAGTGGGTACAGAATGGGGAGCAATGAAGGTAAACCTGGGGGCATGGTCTCGGAGCAAATGAAACATGGGGGGACTCACGGAATCATTTCCTAGCCATTAAAGTCCCTCAAGTAAAAACTCAGGCCTGCTGCTGCTATCCCACTACCCCAGCACCCTGGTGTCTTTCTCTTGGGTCCATGTTACTAAAACATCATACCTCACATCTGAGCCATGCTTTGCTGTGACAGAACTGTCTGTACCTATAAACCACACACTTCCATGCACTTTGAGTTCTAACTTTTATAGCTCTTTTCTACTTCTGGACTGTGTACTATTTCTTCTCACCGTGGTAAATTTTCTTGTCTGAGTTAGTCTGTGTCCCTTCTTCAAACTTGCTATTTCTAATAAACTATGAGATGAGCAATCTGATCTCCGCCTTCAGGATCACATGGACCATAAACATCAGTGAGTGATGATGAATCCCTGGTGGCTTCCCTCTGGGACAAGTGCCTCAGCTTTAGTGCCTGGAGTTTGTGACATATTTTGGCTGCTTAGAGACCTCTTTACATTCTCCCCAGTTTGTAGCTATTTTCTGGAAAGGCGTCTGCTTATTGTAGAGTTCTATATGAAATACGATTGTATTGAGCTTAATCCTCTTCTGGGAATATAGGAACAATATTACCATCTCACTGGGCACCTTTTATGAAGTGGAGAGAGGCCACATTTTGTGCTGCCTCATTTTTCAGGGCACCTGGTGTTGATAAGAGGCATTCAGAAGAGCTCTATACAGACACTAACTTATCTAGTCTCCTTGGCAATTGCTTGTGGATGAATAGGCAAGTCAAGTCCTCATAAAGAAAGATCAGGATGAAGGTTAACAAATATATTTTTGAGGTTGGAAACATGAATAAGCAGAAACTGCCAGAGGTTGAAAGGGAAAAGAAAGGAGGAAAATGGAATTCAGGACCATTTTCAGACAAGAGAAGAGAAAGAAAGCAGACAAAGGACCTTTCAAGGGAGGAAGCAGAGGAAGAATTAACGAATGCCGGCCTGCTGACCCTCCACTGCTACAGGAGCAGCAGGTGGAAGAAAGCGTGCCCCGGCTAAGACTGATCACCGAGCAAAGACACCGCATACAAGGTCCTGCTCCAGGAGGGTCCGAGGAGAGGAGCACAGTGTGATTAAGATGCAGTTCCTTCCAAATGCAGACCTGGGGAAGTGGAGAGAAAGCGAAAGGTGAGTCAACAGGAAACTGTGAGCACAGTGGTGGGGGAAAAAAGGGGAGTCACAAGGTGGAAGAGTAGTTTCAAATAAACTGTTCAGCTTAGCATGCTGGGGGTGGAGGGGGAGTAAGCAGTGGCAAAGAGTGATGGAATTTTCTGGGGCTACTTAGCTTACTTTGTACTGTCTATAGCTTTTTGGTCTGAAGATCAATTCTATTCCATTTTAGCATTCTAAATCCCAAATGAAATCCAAGAAGTGCAGTTATACATAGACAGAAACAGTTTTAGCTAAGAGGAGAATAAATATGTTTTTGCTTCTCCAAATGTAGTCTTGGTTAGCATCTTTTTAAATTATGGTTTAGAACGTGCTAGACTTTCTATTTCTTGCCTTAAACTTCCCTTCCTTGTAAAAGATCAATCTCACATGTCTCCTTTGTGCTCCTTTAAAGAAAAAAGCCGATCTGACCCTTTCTTCCTCCAATTTCCAGTTCCTTCATGGGTGGAACTTGAATAAGCCTGAAGGCTGACTGGGACACTCTGACATCTTGTTACTCCATGCTTCAGTGGCTGTTAAATTGATAGTTTCAGAGTGGATATCAAACTATCCACTCTATCAATGTTTTTTAAAAAAGGGAAAAAGATTACAGTCTGTCTAAATCAACATGACACTTCTCTGACATGAGTCTTGATCGCTTTCTCCCAACACAGCCATTCCTTTTGACTATCTCCATTTCTCAATGGCTAAGTCAAAGAGGGCTTGTCATTTTATGAACATTGCTCCCAGTTTTGCTTAGGTTTCTCTTAACTTTCTCTCCTTCTGTATTTATCTTAGGGCCAAGGATTCGCCAGGAGCCTTACTTCCAGCCAACATGGGTTGGAATTTCACAAGGCAGACAGAGCCTTGGTTTCCCCTTCAGTTCCTATTTGCAACACAGGCATTTTCTTTGCTGAATTTCCAGCAGCAATTCTCAGTAAGGGCAGCTGCTGCTCTGAGCCTCTTTGAGTTTTTCTTTCATTCTCTCTTCACATATCGAACTCATTTTGTCTTGAAAGGTTCTCAGTCTCCACTGGCCTGGGGAGGGTGGGACATATCACAAGTTGGCAGAGTTGCAGTGTACTGGGCTTTGAACTTGTAAAATTCTTTGTAAAAGTCTAAATCTTTAGAGGAAAAAAGAGAAGTTTCTGGTACATTTAGACAATGCAATAACTGGAATGACCCGAGTTTAAAGATAAGGGTTAATGCTGTGATGTCAGTTCTTGGGCATAACTTCCCGGGAAACTTCAGATTGGCCAAAGCTCTCTGATTTCAAATGCCTTACAAGGTAATCTTTTTGTGTCTGAAAAAATAAGAAAATAGAAAGAACAGGATTTATGACTCTTTTGGTAATTTCTCCTGCAGCGTATAAACATGACATTCTGTGCTCCCACAAGCCGCTTTTCAGAGAGAGAATTCGGCATCATGTGCTGCTGCTATCACTGCTGCCCTTCCAGTCTGACACTCCAGTTAGAAAACTGAAGTGCCATGAAGATGTTCATTCTCTTCCCTCTCAATTAAGATGCACAGACTGCCGTAACCGATTTGGATCAGTGGATAGAGTGTCAGCCTGCAGACTGAAGGGTCGTGGGTTTGATTCCAGTCTAGGGCAAGTACCTTGTTTGCAGGCTCAATCCCTGGCCCAGTTGAGATGGGAGGCAACCAATTGATGTGTCTCTTGCACATTGATGTTTCTCTCTCTCTCCCCCTCCCTTCCACTCTCTCTATAAATCAATGGAAAAATATCCTCCTGTGAGGATTAACAAAGATGCGCAGACTGTTAGCACATGCAACAGTTGCTTCACACATACCCCTTGTCCAGCTTTGATTATAGAATCACATCCTGACTGCGTGTGATTTAGCTCAACAACCAGGGAATATAAATGGTGCCAGAGTCACTCTCTCTCAGCTTACTATCATCTTCTGAAAAATGAGTGTAAAAAATAATATCATAATAGTCATGGGAAACAACGTAACTTTTTCAAAAGCACATTGCATGTGTGCAAATCGGTTCTAAACGTATGTATGAAGGAGAGATTCTTTCCCCATCACTCCTCCAAAGCCCCTGCCTTTTGCTCCCTATATGCTTGTGGACCTCATTCCTCATCCACTTTACACATCTCCACCATCCATCTCTGTCAATGTGCTTCTCTTGGTTATATATCGAGAGAAAATATTTGATTGCATCAGCTGACACTGGTGTTGGGTTTCTTAACCTGGGGTTTATGAGCCCCTAAAATGATATGCAGGATTCTGTGTTTGGGGACCTATGTGCCTTATTCTGTAGAAAAGGTCCACAGCGTTCATTTGATTCTTAAAACATCCTAAGATCCACCAAATTATTAAAATCACTGGGAAAATGTTTTTTATTAGCAGGCCTGCTAATTTAAAGCCCTGCATGTTTAATGGTGGCATTTTGGGAAGTTCAAGGAAGATAGTTTGAGGCATGGGGCGGGGGCAGCTTTCCAGTCCTCCTGTTAGCTATACTACTATTGAACATATTCGTTGTTCTTTAGAATCTGAAACTTGCTCCATTTTAGGACACTTTACTTTGAGAAATTTTGTGTGGAACATGCCCTGAGAAAATGTCCCTAGTTCTGTCAGACTGAGCCCGTCCCTCACAGACCCAGTGGTGGGCACACTGAATCTGTGGACACTGCTCTCCTGCTACAAACTTCTGCTTAGCTAGGAAGTGAAGGGTTAAAGGGAAGAAAAAAAATCAATTTTTATTCTGTTTGTCAATTTGGGGAGCAGTTATTTTGCCTGAATTACCCAGTGGCTAAAAAAATAAATCAGTATTTATCTTTTAAATAAACAAAAGAAAAAATTGCCTGTGTTTATATTTTGTAGGTTTTAAAGTATATAAGTCAATACGAATGATGAGAATCAATTTTTAAAAATTTTACCCTTCTTTTGATGGAAAGGGTGGATACAAATTAAAGTCCAGAGGCTGGGACAACTGATGCAGCTATGCAAACCACAAGAGCGGGGAGATTGCTTAAGGGCGGGATACTCAGAATGGCTTCTGGCCTGGTGACTCCTGAGATAGAATGCCTGGCCTGAAAAAAAAAATATTAAAGCTTATTCTGGCCCCATACTAACCACTTGAAGAACCCTGGAAGGAAGCACTATTGCCTCAGGAAAAGGAAGTATTCAGGTTTGACTTTTAACAGGGAAGGGCTGCCTGCCAATACCCAATTCCTCTTTACTTGTCTCAAATCAGCTAGGGTAGTTTAAGGACTTTGTCCTCGGGCAAATTAATCCGAAGTAAAATGAATTGGGGGAGGATTGACTGTTGAGTCAAAGATATATAGTAATTTCCCATTGAGGTAATTAGCATACTTATTCTAGGACAAGTAAACTGCCTCGAGAACGTTGGTCTTCACTCATCAGCATACAGCTCATGTCTGGCGACATGAATGCTCCTCCAAATAATGACTGCTTGTCAGAGAGACGGCATTCCCTCCCTCCCTGCCTTTTGCACAGAGTCTCCGTTTACAGACAAGTTTCACAAAAGCTTTTGCTGTGTGATTTACTTTGAAAAAAGAAGAAAAAAAAGCTTGTCTCTTCATAGTTGGCTGAAAAAGGAGATTCAGGAGAGTGGAGAATTCTGTCATATGTTTCATAGACATTCCAGACAAGCCTGGAACAACAGCCCATTTAAATAACCACTCTATGGATCCATCAAGCTGAGCTGAGACATGCTTCAGCAGCCTCTGTCTCCTTTAAACCAAGCTTTCAGTTCATACCTGGAACTTCTCTCAAATGAGGATGCTGGAAAACGAGTCGCACAGCACAGGCTGTGACAGAGGAGCTGAATTTTATCTCTGCTTTTACACAGAAGCATATGGTCTCCGCCCACAGGAAAAATCTGCTTCTCTCTGGGCTGCCACACTAAAGCATGCATGAAGGGGAAAGGCTTTGCTATCAAATGCATCTCCAGGGTTGGCATCTGTGATTAAAGCTCTGTGCTTGCCCTGCATCCCTCCTCCAGGAGGTTTAAACAAACTGCCAAAAGTTGTACCCATTTTGCTCAGAGAGTGGACAGTTGGGTGCTTGTTGTTATAGCAGTTAATAACATAGCTATTGGTTGGGTCAATGCCCTGACTTCATTGATCCTTTAATTCTGCTTTTCTGCTAATGAAATAATTAGAGGGCAGACCTAGAACTTGGAGTTTAATAGAGAAGCCTTTCTATGGTGATTACGGGTGGCAAAATGTCTGGTGAGGTTGACCACAGATAAGGGAATTTTTGTCTCCAGTGTTACTTATCGAGAGGAGCGATCTTAATAAAAGGAGCTGGATGTACATTCTGCTTTCTCCATTTTACAGATGGGAACACAGAGGCGGTGTTACTGGAACACAAATGTGAGAGGACATGAAATGGCTCAGTAGTTGTGTTTGGTGGTAGGTGTTAATAGGATGCCAAGGGAAGAAAATATAATGGTGGCTTTAAGGTAATGGAAGGAAAACTCTTTTAGTCAGAGCTCAGAGCAGAACTTTTTCTCTTCCTTCCAAAAGCCAGAAAGGCTCATTGAAGCCCCCCTCCTACTGCATAGACACAAGACAGGAGTTGGTATTTGTAGTAGGCACATTTCATATTGAACTTTTAGGGCAAGAGTCATGTGCTCTGGCCTCCTAGTATCTGCAGAAACCCCTTCATTAACATAACATAAATAATGTTTTATAAATGAAGTTGACATAAACTTTTATCTTTATGTTGGATCTTAGAACAATTGTCCAGAGAGAGACCAAGAATTCTCTGCTGCTATTGGCACCAATACAAGGAAGGGGCCTATCACCTAGTTGACACCAGATGCCTCTGAGCTCTGTAGCAGAAGAGCATGAGGCAGTGATGGAGTGCCAGCCCAGAAGGGACTGTAGGCAGCTCTTGTTTGGGAACTGGAAGCAGTGGGGAAAAGAGAGGTGAACACTTTTCTCTCCCATAATTCTTTACAGGACTAGGGAATTCACTGATGCCCTCCTGAGGAAGGCACACAGATGGTCCCAGAGATACCTTATAATTAGATTTGCAAGATACTTCTGGTTTGTTTTTGCACAGGTTAATTCTTTGGTTGACTCTATATGGTTCATTTCAAAATTTTCTCAATTAATTATCTTGGCTGTCTTTATAAGTTTCCAAGTCAAAAATTTGGTTGTTAAGGAAAAGCATCTGCATCAGTTGGACCTCACATTGACATTCAAGTTAAAAATGTGTAGAGTGGACCAGGCAAGTTGCATCACATACAGATGGGAGCTGGAACAAGGCCTGAAATTATGATCTAGTGGTAGGAAGTAAAGGGAAGAATCACCACTTATCCCAATGCTGGAATTTTTCAGAGTCAAATTCTATATATTGATTTTGTCACTGTCAGCAACAGCCTTCTAATAGTTCTGCCTGTCTCAACTTTTGTCCCACTGCGGCCTCAGTAATCTTGCTAATTTCTTTGCATGGCATAAAAGGCTCTTCAGGGTCTGGCTCCTGCTGTCATTTCCAGCCATTTCTCCCTCAGGTCTCTAACCCTGGTGCTCTATGGCCCATCAATCCTGAAGTACATGGAGTTTTCCCAACATGCCCTGCTATGCCTTGTCCTTTGCAGATGTTTGTCTCTGCCTGGATTCCTTCCCCCTTTTCCCATTAGCCACCTGGCAAGCATCTGCTTGATCTTTTTTTTTAAAAAAATATATTTGATTGATTTCAGAGAGGAAGAGAGAGGGAGAGACTTGGTGCTCTATGGCCTATCAATCCTGAAGTACATGGAGTTTTCCCAACATCCCCTGCTATGCTTGGTCCCTTTGCAGATGTTTGTCTCTGCCTGGATTCCTCCCCCCCTCACTTTCCCATTAGCCACCTGGAAAGCATCAGCTTGATCTTTTTTTTAAAAAATATATATTTGATTGATTTCAGAGAGGAAGATAGAGGGAGAGAGAGATAGAATCATTGGTAGGCTACCTCCTGCATGCCCCACACTGGGGATCAAGCCTGTAACCTGGGCATGTGCCCTGACTGGGAATTGAACCGTGACCTCCTGGTTCATAGGTTGATGCTCAACCACTGAGCCACACCAGCTGGAAAAGACTGCTTGACCATAAAGCCACAGTTCAAGTATTTCTCTGTCTATGAACCTTCTAGGCACATGTGGTTGCTCAATATATGAATGAACAAGTATATAAGCAAATAAATGAATGAGAGTGAACCAATGGGCTGACTTTTGTTATTTCTCTTTACTAAGATTCTACAGAATTCCCAAAGGCAGTGCTGCCTGGGTAAACAGCATGATAAATTTATAATTTTGGGGTCCAATGTTTTAAGTGTGGGAGAAAACATGGCACTTACTAGGCCAACATTGACAAACTGCTTTTCTCATTCTGCTTCAGAATGACTTGAAGATTGATTTCTTCATCCTCTCTAATATCACTATCAGCATCTAACATCTAACCTCTACAAAATAAAAACTAATGAAAACTACATAATCCACTGTGGAGCGCCTGCAGAAGACAAATGGATTGTGTGCAATATGTTTGGTTGTGTGGGTGTAATCTATCTCAGTAATTATTTGTGTTCATGAATAGCCTCTAAAATCTCTGAAGACCAGGCTTTCACAGATAAGTCAAAGGTACTGTTTTTTATTTCCTATGTGAAGAATATATCCCTCAATCATTCATTTTCTTTCTTTAAAGATGCTCAGTTAGGGAAACTTTAGGATTAACTGCAGGGGTGCATGTGTCACTGAGCAGTGAGACACCAGATATTCTGAGGAAAGGTGTGGGAGGGAGGTGAGTCCACCTGTGATGAAGAATGCTTTAGGACCGAGGGTGTGCAGTAGCAGCTGAGGCAGCATCTTCTCCTCTTCCTCTCATCCATTACAGTGTGATGCCCCAGGGCCGGCTGCAGTGTTTGTTTACAAAGATGTTCCACAGGTCAAACTGTGATCTCCATTCCTCATATGCCCTTTTGTGCCTTAGGGGTTACCTGTGGAACAGTAAGTCCTCTATCAATGTTCTTCCTTAACATAGCACGCTCCCCGGGTGGGAGCTGGGACAAGGAGTAGTCTCCAGAATTTCAAATATTTGCTACAAACTAATTTTAACAGCCAAAATAAAACACGTGTGAAAGGGGTGTGGATAGTCACGGTCTCTGTTCAGGATGCCTCAGAATAGGTGCCGGATCCCACCCTGCTAGGCATTTGAGCTCCATGCCTTTGTCCTGGGCCTATGGGATATTATGAGCTAGTGGTTCTTTGCTCAGAGTGAATAGGACGGGGAATGAGCCCAGTCCAGGCCACAAAGAGGCAGCACTCCTACTGGGCAGTGCTAGACCAGGAGCAGGCTGCTCATGAGGGGCCACCCTTAGCCCTGAGTGCAGGAAGGACCCCGTGCACTGGGCCTTGGGGAGGATGATGCTCCCTCCAGTGAAGAGTAGGCAGTCTGTGGAGAACTACTCTGCTCCCACTTGGCTCTTGGACAATCAAAGCCCCTCTGAGAACCTTTTACTAAGTGTCTGTTGTTCTTGTCTGCATGGCTCCTCAGATCTTGCCCCATCCTTAAGTACCCAAATCTCTTTATTTCTTCCTTCTCACCAACCCAGCTGAAAGTCTTATATTTTGTTTATCTGGTATAATCTCTTTACAGAATTTAGTCTTCTGGAAACTAAACCATAAAGTGACCTTTATTATTATTATTTTTTACCATATTTCTCCTCTAAGGCAGGGGACACAGGATTAAATAGCTGTTTTAATAGGCAAGTTGGTGGGAGAGGAATCATTTTGCTCAGAGTGAATAGGACGGGGAATGAGCCCAGTCCAGGCCACAAAGAGGCAGCACTCCTATTGGGCAGTGCCAGACCAGGAGCAGGCTGCTCATGAGGGGCCACCCTTAGCCCTTAGTGCAGGAAGGACCCCGCGCACTGGGCCTTGGGGAGGGTGATGCTCCCTCCAGTGAAGAGTAGGCAGTCTGCTCCCACTTGGCTCTTGGACAATCAAAGCCCCTCTGAGAACCTTTTACTAAGTGTCTGTTGTTCTTGTCTGCATGGCTCCTCAGATCTTGCCCCAAGTCTCTGTTCAGGATGCCCCAGAATAGGTGCCCGATCCCACCCTGCTAGGCATTTGAGCTCCATGCCCTTGTCCTGGGCCTATGGGATATTATGAGCTAGTGGTTCTTTGCTCAGAGTGAGTAGGACAGGGAATGAGCCCAGTCCAGGCCACAAAGAGGCAGCACTCCTACTGGGCAGTGCTAGACCAGGAGCAGGCTGCTCATGAGGGGCCACCCTTAGCCCTGAGTGCAGGAAGGACCCCGTGCACTGGGCCTTGGGGAGGATGATGCTCCCTCCAGTGAAGAGTAGGCAGTCTGTGGAGAACTACTCTGCTCCCACTTGGCTCTTGGACAATCAAAGCCCCTCTGAGAACCTTTTACTAAGTGTCTGTTGTTCTTGTCTGCATGGCTCCTCAGATCTTGCCCCATCCTTAAGTACCCAAATCTCTTTATTTCTTCCTTCTCACCAACCCAGCTGAAAGTCTTATATTTTGTTTATCTGGTATAATCTCTTTACAGAATTTAGTCTTCTGGAAACTAAACCATAAAGTGACCTTTATTATTATTATTTTTTACCATATTTCTCCTCTAAGGCAGGGGACACAGGATTAAATAGCTGTTTTAATAGGCAAGTTGGTGGGAGAGGAATCATTTACTAGCATCCCATGATATTATTCCACCTTACAAAATTGAAAATTTCATTCTGATAAAAACGTGCATCAGAATATAAAAGTATTTATATATACTTCTATAGAGTCAAGGATGAATAGTTTGGGTTTTAAATTTTGTTTTAGATGATTGGCACCTATGTGATTGATTCATTGAGAGATATCTATGTGTTTCCTTAAATAGGAGAAAAGAATCTGATTTTCAATCTTTATGTGGTTGTCCCCATGTTCCAGTTTTACTTTATGAAGAGGCAGTGCAAAAGCAGAGATGTGCTCATGGTCTCCAACATTACATTCTGCATTCTGAACCTCTCTCTTACCATTTCTAAGGCAATTTTAATTGGTAGCCCTAAAAAGACCTACTTTTGAAGAAGCTGGGCCTTTGAATCCTAGAGATTTATGTCAGAGAAACTCTGGTATCCTTTAGTCTCTGTGAAGATACATGTTGAGCAAGAAAAGAGAGATTTTCTGTACATTTTCTGCTGAGGGAAAATATATAGTTTCTTAGAAGAGAAAAATTGGTGAATACGTTTAACAAATGCGCACTCTCCCCTGTAAAATAAATCATGCTATTTAGTAAACTACCTTCAAATACATCTCAGTATGTTAAAATATGAAAATTAATGGCTAGTCATAAAAATTGAAAGAAAAATATTTTGAGCAAATGATCTATAAAGAAAAGATTTTGCTTAACTTTAATAAATGGGATTTGGAAGATGAGTTATGCTCTTACGCAGTTTCTTGCATTTATAAAATAATAGGCTTATGAATCTTCTTTTGCTTGACAGGGTCAAGTAATGTACGGATTTCCTTTCCTCTTTATTTCAGCTATTTGGGGTTCACTTGAACTGTCCTGGTTGCTGTAATGGAGAGTTATATCTCATGTCTGGTGGAAACATGAGAACTATAATACCCTTAAAAACAGCATTCCAGAATTTGTCCCAAATGAGTCTTCAAGATACTCTCCCTTAGGAGACTTAAATACAGTGTAGGTTTGAGGAGTTTTTTTCATGAGGCAAACTGGTTGATTGTGGATTACGCCATTTACACTCTGGTTTCTTTTTAAAAAGTAGTCATCTTTAGAAACATAATAAACCCTCACCACAAAAAGTTGCTCTCTAAAACAAATATATAAAAATCCATTTGTTTTAATATATACATTGGAAAAGAAAAAGTATTTCTCTATAGGAAAACTATTCTGGTGGTTATTTAAAACTAGAATGATAAGGTAATTTGAGAATTTTAATGATTCAGACGAGAGTAAAAAAAATTGCAATTATAGCATATTTGAGAAATGCAACCACATCGTTAATTGCTGCATACAATTGTGAAGTGAAGGAGAGGAAGATGATTATTATTTTGATGAAGCAGTCTTAATTATTAAGATTGACTTTTCCCTAGCCATATATCATCCCATACCTGAAAAGTGTATATAGCATCAAAAGTAATTCTGCTGATCTTGCATGGAATGCGGAATGTTGCAATATTATAGTATTGATTTCTTTTTTAAGATCCCATGCATAACCTTGTAGTGTTTTGTGTTTTTTTTTTTAGATAGAAAAAATGTAAACATTTAGTTCTCCTTCAGCAAGTATACACCCTTCCTCCCATTCCACAGCAGTGGCCTTTGCTCCTTTATTTAGATCAAATCCAAAATAAAATAATTCATTTTATTTTCTTCTGGACTAGTTGGGAGACTGCTCTGTTCCTTACCAGCTTTAGGCCTTCCCATAGCCATCCTTGTTAGCATCTCTGTGAAAAACAAAATTCGTTTTCTCAGATTTCCCATAAAGAAAATCAGTGTCATGAGAATATAACAACCACATCTTGGGCTTTGCACTATATTCTGTCATTCTCTGAAGGCTCTCTTTGAGCCACACACTCATCGGAGTATTCTTAACCTCAAACTCATTGTCCCTGAATTCTGCCTGAGTTCTCAGTGTGAACCACGTAGGGAAGTTGCTTCTTAGTGTGTCTGTCTCACAGCTCTCTCTGATTTAGTAAGGTGCTGTTTTGATTTCAGTGCTAGGAAGGCTTAGGCCCTGACATTGTAGCTCTCTTCAACATTTGATTGAGTTTTTCTGTTTCTAGCAATTTTAGTAGGGGATACAGAAAAAGTATAATGGCTCTGAAATAAGAGTTATAGTTTGAGCCAGTGGTGGCTTTACAAATCAAGAAGTATGTTGTATTATTTTTAAATTAAGGAGGTCTGTAAGCATATTGAATGATATAGCTCATTCAATAAGTATGATATTCTTGGTGCAAAGCATCTTGTTATTTCTCTGATCCACAACTACATGAAACATTAAACCTTAGATAAAATAAATATTACAATATACTGGATTTGAGGACTTTTTTTTCAGTATTAGAACCTTTCAAGAGTGCTTTCTTTCAGAAGTTGTAGGGCCTTTTGAAGTTCTTTTTTCTTTCAGTCCCACTCAAGTGCATATAATCTATATAATTATTCATCCAATACCATTTCCTTTACTGTAAATGAACACGATAAATAATAATAACTGCCAATGATTTTATAACAATTCAGAGCTTTGGGTGGATTTAACAAGTTCAAAAATGGATCTGCCTACCCAGACTCATTTCATTTGTTTAATTTCTTGGGAGAGAGTGATTAGGAATGTTTTTTTTTCTTTTCTTTTTTAAAGTTAGCTGGTAAATCTAGGCACCTGCTTACAAGTTTCAAGTCAGGGGTTCTAGGTGCTACACGATTTGTGCTAAAGTTTATTATACTAAAAAGTAATAATTGCTACGAGTAGGGATTGAATTGTGCAATAATACCTACTTAAAGTGAATTAGTTATAGAATTAGTTTTAAAATAGATTATTTGGTGCCTCAGGCTTTAATTAAATGAAATGAAGGTCCCTGTTCAGCAGCAGTGAAATAAAATGTGAGCAGTTGTGTGTGAGCTTGTATGAAGGGAGTAAGGCCTCCATCACAGCTGGAGCATCTGGCCTTGCAAATCACATTCGTGATTTGGGTAGGAAGGGTCAATTACATTCCTGTGGTAGCCACTTCTCATTCCATATTCCATCTCCAGCCTCACATCATAACCCTTTGTCATCTATTTTATGCTACTGAAACTATTGGTCACTCTTTACATAATTCCAATTTTCTGACTGATCAAGGCAGGATCATGTAAGGCTAGTGTTTAAAGAGACTTCTATTGAAGTCTTGTTGAACTGAAACTATGGCTTATCTCTAATACACAATACTAGTCAATCTAAGGAAAGATCATGTGCTTGGAGACATGGAAGGTAGGATGTGAATCCTGGCTTCATCTCTCTGGATGTGAGACCCTGAGGAAATTATATCTTTTAAGTATCAGCTCTACTCTAAAATGAGAATACTGATACCTCATACATTTTTAGAATTAAATAAGGTAATGTAGGTAAATTGACTGGTATATAGGAGACATTGGATAAATGTTTCTTGATGCCTTTTCAAACGTTGGACTTCAGATTCCCCTCTTGAACCTGGGCCAGAGTTTTTTCTTCATTTGGGGTGCGTGTGCTACAGCGGTAAGGGTGGGAAAGGCTGGAAAATGACTGTGCTCATTTTAAATGGTTTAATTCAAAGCCCCCAATATCCTCATTAAGTACTTGATTACATATCATTCTGTTTCCTATGTATTAGCTTCTGTTGTCCAATGGATTCCCTGAGGATAACTCTGAGTCCGTCTCCTAATGTAGATGTGGATACTTAGCATATCTTCTCTTACTTGGCGGGAAGCTGCTCATTGGGACTTTGATAAACATGAAAGACTCTCATTTTTCTGGAAAGGTCATGAAGCCCACTACATAGCCCTCTTCTGAGAATAACACCTCCAGATAGCCTTCTTTGAGGAGTGATTATGCTCTAACCATGCAGTTTTAGCATCCTAGTCTTGCTATGCCAGTTCATAGATGATTGCCTGCAGGGTCTGGGCACTGTTGAAGGCAGCCATATAAGGGCTGATCATCTCAGATAGCTGCCTCTGAGTGGGATTGGCATGACCTTTCCCCTACAAGATGGTGGGAATTTAGACCTTTGCAAACTTCTCTAAACTTCAGTCTTTTTTGTCTCTAAAATGGCCTAATATTATCTATCACATGGCATGTTGTGAGGATTAAGTAAATGAGTTAATTCAGGATAATGTTAGGGAGGTAGATGGAGTAGTTGGCTTTGATTCTTCACAGCCTTCTGTGTGCACAGACTACCCCTTACTTTCAGGGTTGGCTGCATGATTCACTTTGGCCAATGGCATATGGGTGAAATTGACTACATGCTAGTTCTGAGTCGAGGTATCAGACGTCTTGCCTGTTTCTGCCTTCCTTCTTGACCACCACTGTGGAAAGAAGAGGTGCCAGTTTGCTTTCTTTTTCAAGAATGATGAGAGGCACAGGGAGCAGAGCAGCCCCAACCCATAATGAGAAGTGGGGTCACTCCAGCTTTTGCAGCCTGCAGCAGAGCTCCTGGGGAGCCCAGCTTAGATCAGTTGAACTTCAAGTAATGCGCAGATGTATGTGTGATAGTAAATGGTCATTGTGTAAAGGCACTGAGGCTTGGGTAGTATTATTACTATTCTTTTTGAGCCAGGCGGTGGCTGTGAATGAAGCTGGGCCTCCACCCCAGGTCCTGTGCAGTCAGGACTCCGGGGACTCTTAATGCTCCTGAACAGACAAGGCATTTTCCAGGCAGCTTCTCTTCCTCCTGTGTTCCTGCAGTCAACTCTCATCACTGTGGGTGTCATTTTCTTGTGATCCCAAGGATCTTGACTAATACACTCATAAAACGTATAAAAAGAATGGAAAACCACTTATACAGGTTAATTTGCATCCCCTTTCTGTTTTTAGTAGTTCTTCTAAATTACGACCTCGCTGCAGTGGATGCTTTTTTAAAAGCCTGAGAGTTGAGGCATTTGTTCTTGAAACCTTTTCTGCACTTAGTTGGGTTTCTTTGTGCTGCTGCTTCTCTAGCTACAGCTACTTGCCATCACCCCGCTTCCTCCCAGGGAGTTGGAGGGGATTAATGAAACAGTGTTTGCAGAGCACTGTGAGTCACTCTGAAGAAAAGGCACAGTAGTCATATAAGTGTGGGTATCTGGAGTTGGCACTCATTTGTCCCTGTGTATGTATTTCAGATCATTTGGAATCTTTGAGGCAATAATTTCGAAGGCACAACCTCATGCCCTTCTCTTAGTAAAGGACAGCGTTTTGCTTGGAGCTGAGATATTTTTTCCACCCTTTTGGCCTCGCCGAGCTTTTTAATGATCACTTCCATGCTGCCTGTCTCTAATCTGCTGAGAGATGCTGTCGGTACAAACTGTACTGTGAGACTGTGAGAAAATTACACCACAGCCCACATGGAAGCCCTGCTTTAGGTTCCAGGATGTCTGTTGGGACCGCTGTTAAGAATACGTGTCTAAAGAAGGAGCTCATTCTAATTCTTGGTGCACAGGTGAGTTAATAAGTGTGTGCATTGAGACCAAGAGCTGATGTATCAAAGATGTGGCTCTCTATCACCTCAGGGGTGTTCTTAATAGTGGTGCTGGGTTTTTTCCCCTTTCATTTTCTTCAAAATGTATCAAGGGCTGTCATTGCTTCTCAAAGAAAGCACTTATTAATATGTATAAGGTAAGACTGCTCCTTTCTAAGAATTAACTTTACTCACAATCATTACATCCAACCATAATGCATGTGGAGAAAAAAGGCAGCACACACACACACACACACACACACACACACACACACACACACACAACAAAAGAGCACCATAGCCATGAACTTTTCCAAGGCAGAAAATGTTATACATTAATGCAAAATAAAATGCAGTCCTGTGCTTATTTTCCTCTCTGAAATTGTAGCATTTGCTAGATAATATTTTTTGTTTCTGAGTCTAAACATGCTTCATTTTCTATGATATTTTGAGGATATAACAATAGATAAATAATGGTATGTGAATGTTGTTAGAGCCCCATTTCCATTTATTTTAGATGGACCGCTCCTACTTGTCTTAGGCTATGACCTATATTTTATTTTCACCTGTTTTAACAGCTCAATGTTCAGTAATTTAAAACGTCTACTTTCAGGCAGCCACATGAACCTATTTTTCATGAATATTATGTTTTAATTTCTCTTTTGTTGAAACTGCTAATCCTAGGGACATTTAGTCGGCCATGTATTGGGAATTTATTGGATGAAGGTGCCTTGAGGAGTCACAAAAAGGTAAAGATCCAGTCTTCATTCTGAGTAATAGTAACATCAAATAATCATTGCTGCTCACTAGGTGGGTAGTTCTTTCTATTATCTTGATTAATTCTCATAACAAGACTTTGGGCTAGTATTAATTATTTTTATCCATATTTTATGGATGAGGCAATGGAAACAGAAGGGAAAAGCCACTAGTCAAAAGGTCTCTCTTGGGAGGAAGACTCAAGTTCCTTTCTTTGGGGCTTGCTTTGGTTTTCTGGAGCTACCACAGACTGGGCGACCTAAACAACAAATTTATTTTCTCAAATTTTGGAGGCTAGAAGTTCAAGATCAAGGTGTCAGCAGGATTGGTTTCTCCTGGAGCCTCTCTCCTTGGCCTGTAGGCGGCTGTCTTCTCCCTCTCTCTTCACATTTTCTTTCTTCTGTGCGTGTCTGTGTTTTGAATCTCCTCTTTTTTACATAAGAACACTAGTCATATTGAATTAGGTTATTGGGGAATCTAGGTTCTGAAGTCATCTCTGTCACTAAGATGCTGGGTGATCTTGGGCTGCTCACTTACATTTCCCGTGCTTCATTTTTTAGGCCTTAAAAATGGGGCTTGTATGAGACCTGCTTTCAAGTGTGATGATAGTGATTAAATGAGATAACAAATGGGCAGATATTTTAAAGTTTTGACATCAGAGTGAAGTTCAACTGAAAGGACTCTTAGAAAGTTTTGCATTAAGGTCATGAAAGTTTTGTTTCCTTCCTAGTCTAGCTCCACAAAAACGTGTTTTCCTTGGCTGGGGATATTTCCCACCATCACTCAGGATTGAGGTTCGAGCATAGAAGTGAAGTTAGCATACAGCCAGGTGAGTCCTTGGGATCAAGATTAAGATAAACACCCATGCTGTCAGACGTCAGGATTTCCTGTGGCTGGGTAATTGGTGTGGCATGCAAAGAGCCTTGTTTTAGGCTATTACACCCCTCTCTGCATGTTTCAGAACATTTGAATCTCTGGCCTATACATTTGAGCAATACTTTTCTATCACTTTTATCTGGACATGCAAATTGAATTTTTCCCCATTTGTTGTTTTTTTTGGGGGGAGGGGGTAGGAGGAGGGTGCAAATTCACTTGTTAATTTCTTTCTGTTCTATTTAAGGCAGATGAGGCAGGACATGGGTTATAGGCATCCTTCTAGTCTCTCCTCTTCCTCTCCCTTAGTCGGGAGGTTTTTTTTTCCACCCTTGATCCTCTTTTCCGTATCAACAACTATGAGGCCTGTTATTCCAGAGGAGTTGTAATCGAACCAGCCAATGTTATCAGTTTACTACACCGTCGTTCCAGAGAAGGCTTGGCAGGCTCCTGGACAGGGAAGCCTTCACTGACACCGAACAGATGGATTTCAGAAGCAAGTCTCTGTTTGGTGGTGCCAATAGCCAGCTGTGTTAGGATACCCTTCTGTTCTCTTCTTTTTTGCTCTAACCTGGGAGTCACTACTCTGGTCCTAGGCCCCTGCTGAGATGCAGTGCAGAGTGCAGCAGACTGGGGATGCTACTTCTTCCTGGAGTGGCATTGAGAACCTGGACTGTGCCCCGTGGGGATTTTGCTTTGTTCCAAGAATGCCTGGGGCACCTGGAAAGCTCCAGGACTTAAGGCTGCCTCTGTTCTGCTCGAGATCTCTCCTGGGGTTTCCAGAGCAGAGGCCTCACTGACCCAGGACGGGCCATGATCATGACCTTACAGGAGTTTTATATGTGGCCAACACCAAGCTTTTAGAAGTGTCCAGACTGAAGCTAAAACTCCATCACTCACTCCTTGCTCCTCTTCAGACACCCTAGGTAGCATATTAGGACTCTCTGAGGGTCAGGGGATAACGTGAAAATCGTTCTGTTCTGCCATGTGGTGAAATGGGCAGCTCTTTTGGTAATCCTACAATTTCAGTTATCAGATTGCCTTCATGATCCCTGCTTTCTTGTGGTGTGCATGCGACTCTCTTCCAAAAACATATTTCAAGGCTTGGGGTGAAACATGAGAAGCAGAGTCATCTAATATTTCTCAACTTCAAAATAATGATGTCAAGTGATTACTTGAGGTAGAGTTTCTCAGTGCCTAAAGAGTCATAAATTTGTCCATTTGTGGAACGGAGGCCACCGGAGACTATGTCTGGTGGTTTGTAAATTCAACATTCCTATGATGATCAGTAATTCATTTATGACTTCTCCCCTTGGGCACACTGCAGTAGAGAAACGATTACTCAGCGGGAGATATATTTAATATTCTCCACTCTCAAGTGTCAATGGCATAGCATTGTCTGTGGCCTCCTGTTCCAGAACTTCTTCATTTAGTTGAAAGGAAAACCTACCCACCTACTACTGAGTACACAGTGGGATAGCTCCCCATGCCTGGGCCCTTGTCCCTGAATCAGCTGGAGAGAAATATTTCCTCTGATGGAAAAGGCTTTGAAATAAATGTAAAGGGACCCGAAGAGTAAGATTTTTTTTTCATGTTTTTTGGAAACTTTTTTTGGGTGTTTATTTCAAAGACTTAAGTGTACTTTGGGGGGTCCCTAATCATCATAAGCCCTGGGAATTTACTTCTCTGCAGCTGCTCCCCCTCTCCAAGCAGCCCTGCATGGAGCAAAATAATTGTCTGTTTCTGCAAGCAGCCTCCTGTGCAGATGGAGGCTGATTAGCATGTGCGCTTGCAGCAGTCCACTGCTCTAACCACATTCGGAAATCCAGCCACTGAGAGAAACGTGGACTTGACATTCATTAACATTCTTTGGCTCCCTGGGAAATACACATAATAGGGTAAAATTGCCATTAAGGAGAGCAACACTTGAGGGAAATATCTACTCAATAAAGACAGAGATTCTTCTCATCAACAGCTGAGGAAAAATTCAGTTGCCATTAAGGGTAAAAGAGGCAGCCTCTTAATAGGAATGGAGATGGCCTGAGTTCAGCAGGTCTGCAGCTCTAATGAGTCCCATCGTCCTGCACTGGATCACAACTGACTTATTGGAATGCAGATGTTTCTCAGGCATATTTTGGTCTTAGCGGATCCCAGAGACAGTTTAATGATTTTGGTCCCCAAGGCTGTCTGTGTTAAACTTAAGAAAAGGCAAACATGGGAGGAACAACTCTGAACACTGACATAGAGTCCTTAGGTTAGGACTTTGTCTCCTGTGGGTTGGGGGAGTAATATTCATGGCTATTCTCGTTGCTGGGGACTTGAGGTTCCTAGTAAGATACTGTGAAGTAACATGTGCCATGGGTAATTCCTATATCAGACCTAGATCCACCTTTACATCCCTAGGGTAATTTGATTGGAGTCTTTGGTCTCCATAGTCCTTTGAATTTAAATGATACTATATAATGAAAGCCTAATATGCTAAGTGTCTGACCATTCATTCAACCAATCAAAGCATAATATGCTAATGATATGCTAAGGTCGCTCAACCTCTCGGTATGATGTGCACTGACCACCAGGGGACAGATGCTCTGACCTGTAGGTTAGCTTGCTTCTGGGATCCGGCTGACTGGGACTGAATGAGATGGGCCAGACATGCCCTGGAGCCCTCCCGCAGTTCCTTCCTGGCTGGCCAACTGCCCATGTCCCTCCCCGGCCCTGATCTTGCACTGGTGGGATCTCTCAGCCTGGCCTGCACCCTCTTGCAATCTGGGACCCCTCGGGGGATATCAGAGAGCCAGTTTTGGCCCGATCCCTCAGGCTAGGCTGAGGCACCCCACTGGTGCATGAATTTGTGCACCGGGCCTCTAGTAGTCTAATAATACCAGAGGATTGTGTGTTGTATGTGCTGAAATGATAAAAGGAGTTGTTATTAACATGTAGAAAGACTGTCTAAGGAGTAGCACTAAGAGTGTTTAAACCAATCTAGGTTCTTGGAAATTTTAAAATTTCATTTGAAGAGACGAGATTATATCTGAGTTAATTCCTTGTTATTGACAGACACATGGGTAGATTCATGACACAAAACCTTAAAACCCATTTTTATTTTATCCTCATTTGACCAATGAAATGCTCCATACAGAAGTTCTTGCATCTATTGTCCTTGACATAGCTGCAAGAATGAGGCTCCTTGCTGAGTCTGTCTTGCATAAATTATTGATGTATTGAATAAGTTATCTAAAGCAGCAGGTTTCTTAATGTCTGGTTGAGCAGTTTTAAACTCCTTCGTGGGATATAACACCAATTTGTGCACATACTATTTTGATTCTTTCATCTCCAAATGGCCTTAATTTGACGTTAGGTATCTGTACTGTATTTCAATTTCATAAAAAGCAGCACCCTGTGCTCTTTGTTAATAACAACAATACCTTGTATTTGCATAGCAGCTTATAATTTTCCATTCATTTCACATGTACTTTCTAACATAATCCTCACAACATGCCTATGTGATAGATTGTATTGCTCTAATTTTTCTTAGATGAGGAAACTGAGGCTCGGGGAATAAATTGCTGAAGTGTAGCAAAGTATAATTTGGACTTGAAGCTACAAGCCCTTTGTAAAATACAGAGCCACCTCTCTTTGTGAGAGAAACTCTTTTCTTACAAACATCAAGTTGTTGATGATAATCAAAGATATTGCCTTGAATATCTGCAGCTAGGTTTGGCTACAGGTAGCTGAGTTTAACACGTTTGCTGAGTGTGCAAATATACTGAGGTCATAAAGAGTGATTTTTTTTTTTTGGCCACAAGCCTATGATTATTAAAAAGAAGTGTTTCTTAATGTACTGAGGTCATAAAGAGTGATTTTTTTTGTCACAAGCCTATGATTATTAAAAAGAAGTGTTTCTTAATGGGCTGTAATGCTAGTACTGTTGGTAGACTGGAGTAGCTTGATACTATTTAATGCTTATACTAGCATCACTCTCCCTTGAGATTTGGTGATGTATAGGATGTATTTTCTCTTTAGGTCCAATGACATAACTTGATTCTGTAGTGAAAAGTACTCATCATAATATTGTAAATGATACTTTTATTGGATTTTACTCTTATGATCAACCCACAGAGAAAACATTGAACATTATAGTTATGCAGCAAAGTGTGACTTTTATAAACCCTGACATTGTGAAAGTTATGGTAATGCTGACAGGAGTCAGGAGGTGAGGATGGATGGTGGGAAGATGTGGAAGGGATGGGAGGGTTCTAATTTCTTCATCTAACAATGGAAAATCAAGAGATACAATTTAAAGTAAATGGAACATTATATGAAAGGTTAGCTACATTATTTAAAGTTATGAAGTTAAGCAGTGGAAGGACTAAAAGTAATATTACTAATAAAACTTGATGGGGAGGGAAAGGGGGAAAAAGTATAATTTAGTTACTTTTCTCAACTTTAATGTTTCAAAAGAGTTTGGGCTTTTGGGTATCATTGAGTCAAAAGTTAATGTCTATAATTAAGAAATCATGAAAGAGATACTTTACATATTTATGACCACTTAACTAAACTGTGACTACAAAGGGTGGTGGAATGCACAGTGGAGAGTGGACTAGAAAACACTCTTTTTCATAATATTCTGTACTATTTGATTTTTAAAAAATGTACATATAACACTTAAAATTTTTTTTTAATCAACAAGGATTTTACCATTTTGTTTCTGCCATAGATTGGTTGGTGTATCTCTGTGAAAGCCATAGTGACTGTGTTAGATGACAAATGAACAAGGCAGGCCAGACTTTGAATAGACTGATGAGATATGACTTCAGCCCTACACAGACTACACTAGCTCAGCCAATGGACTCAGCAGAGCCCTTGACCATCAGATGCTAGCCTGAACAGTGAGTTAGCATCAATATGACACACCCACAGCATGGACAAGGTGCCAGTAGATGACTTGTTAGTTGTGATTTCACCAATAACTCCTTGTGTTACTTGGACCAGTTTGAGGCCTCTGTTTTCTCTTCTATAAAAATTAGGAGTTCAATTCTTGACTCCCTCCTAACTTTCACTTACTATCTATACATATAAAAGGCTAATATGCAAAGTGTCCCCATGGGAGTTCGACTGGGAGACCTAGAGTTCTATTGCTTGCTATGACGTGCACTGACCACCAGGGGCAGTGCAGAATGAGGGAAGGCCCCGGCTGGCAGCCAGAAGGCTCCGATAGGCCCTAATCTCCAGCCAGGTCTAGGGACCCCACCTGTGCATGAATTTTGTGCATCAGGCCTCTAGTTTTTCTATAATTGTTTTATTTTTATTTGTAAGACATGCATAGTTATAAATCTTTTGAACCTGGCATCACAACTTTAACTAGATGATTTAAGAGGTTACTTTACAATAATGATATATTATCTGTAGAAAATCTTTGTGTTACCAAATAGCTATCAATCATGGTTAAGTCCTGAGCAGTGTTAATTGACTCAAGAATGTGTTAGTTTATCACTAATAGATTTCTTAATTAAACTACTAAAATGTTTCAAAAGAGTTTGGGCTTTTGGGAATAAGATTCAGTATACTTTCTTTTCCATCAATTTTTAAAATTTGAACTACTTATTGCTTACTTAAGATGGTTTTTAAATATGTTGTCAAATTTCCTTAAAACAAGCAAGAACTTAAACTTTACAGAGAGCATGGTTCAATGCTTGATCGTGCTTAACAAACAGCTTTGCTCTACCCCATATTGGAATTGACCCAATCACATTTTCTTCAAACCTTTTAACTTGTCATATGCTCCTGATTTTAGTGATAAGACTTTCAGTAATACATTTAACATGTAAGGAGGTGAAAAAAGTTAGCTAAAATTTTTTTATATTCTTTCTTTGCTTCTAGGTAATCAAGTCTTAGATCAATTATTTGAAAGTTTGAATTTAGGTGAGGACAGCAAAGCTGAATGAGCAGGATGATCCCCACCCCCCCAACCCCGCCTCAAATTTATTAGGAACTTTTAATGTTTGTACAATTGCTTAATGTAGTAACTTGGGAGATGTAGACTTGGCGGAGTTGGTTTCCAAATAATGAAAGACTTCATTGCCCAGTTTTTTGACCATTACTCGGGTAGCTGAAAACTGCTATGCTCATCACTGGATGACTTTGGTCCTATTCCAGTAATTCTGGTTGAATAAACATTGATTGTCATATATGCTGTTCTCCTTCTCCTGGTCTTTGGTCTCCATTGGTACTTAGCTTCCTCAGGATCCAGATATCCATAGATCTTTAAGTTGAAATGTGAGCCAGGGCCAGAGTATGGGAGGTTGCATAGAGAGCCCCATACTACCCAGGTTAGGCAGAGGAAGACAGAGGTCAGGAGAGCAGGAAGCTGGTTGAAGCAGGAAAATGGTTTTTGTGGGTCTGAGAATGGATGAGGTTGAAGGAAACAAATAGCAAATCCTTCAAATAACTCTGTGTCAGCCATTAACATACATGAATACTCACAGAAACTTAGGTAGATATTGAAAGTGATAAGTCTAGGTCTGAGGAGGTTAAGTAATTTGCCCAAGGTCATGTAATAAGTATTAAAGCTAATATTTGAAGTCAGTTCTACCTGAATGCAAAGTTCTTACTCAACACTACTTTATCATTCTACCTGTTATAGTGACAGGCAACTGGGTGTTGAGGATTGGTCAAGAGCTCCTGTGTATTGAGGTTGAGGTTGCAAATATGAGGTGTTTTTCCCCAATGACACTAGATCTCACTCATGTTTACCTAGCTGCTTTCACAAATTGCTGTGGCAAGCCTCCATTTGCAAGCAAGAAACATAATCTGTGTTGGAAGGCCTGGAGAGGGATGGGAAGTAGGGTGGGCAGGAACAGCTCCATTTCCATTTTATCCCATTACAAAGCTTATCTTAATGCACAAGAAATACTTGCTTCTCTGGAAACCAAGTTAAGGGCCCTTTGTTACTTTTTTCTTCTGAATGAAATGAAAATATCTGATTAAAAGGAAATTTTTCATTTCAAACCATTGAATGCCATGGTAATTTCAGCTTGTTAAATTTAGGATCTTGAATTGAAATCCCACACATAAATGTTCTTTGGGCTCATGACATTTCCATTTGATTGTGAACTGGATTAATTTTTATTATCTTAAACACTTGCCTTTCATTCCTCTTTGTTTTGAGATCCTTAAGCAAATGTTGACAGTTATGGTTGACTTAATAAGCTGCCTCAGTTATGTAAATGATTTCTGTCAGTTATATTATTGCTAGCTGCATATAGCTTTAAGTTTCCTGGCATATTTTTAGGCCTTACTAGTAAAGCATTCCTGACACCTTTTAACATTCTTTTGCTTCTTCAGGCATCAAGTTGACCTTTTTTTTTAGTTGCCTTTAGCCCTACACTTCCTTTTTGAATCAACTGTTTGCCTGACATGAAAAATGAACTTATGCAGTTATAGACCCAGTGGCCTTTTCTCAGTCCTCATTCTTCTTGGCTGTTCTGCTGCAATTGACACTGCTGCTTCTCCCCTTTTTTGAAATTTCCTTGTCCTCTGGCTTCCATGACACTGTTTTCCGGGTTCATTTTCCCTCCAATTGTTCTTTCTGCTCTTCATCTCCTCTATGATCTCTACTGGAGATCCATGCTTTCCATTTTTTTTTGGTTCAAATTATAATGCTTGTAGAAGATTGTGCAGCACATAGGAGTTTTCAGGTGAGAAGTCTGAAGGTGACTGGAGAGTGGGGTGAGGACATCACTCTCTTGGCACATCTCTAGCCCAGTTGGGCAGGTCAATGTGCTTCTGCATATCAGCTGGGAGTTTTGTTACATTCATTACACAGACCTGTGTTGTTTACCTCCATATCATAGTAGATAGAAGTGAATAGTATTGACCTAAACAAAAGGTAAACTAAGGCAAGCTCAGTTTATTATAAAAGATAAGCTTATTGGGGAATAGTAGAGGAATTGCAATTTGGAACAAGCAAACTATAACAAGCTACAGGCAAGTCCAAAACGACAAAGCAAAGGTCAGCTTTTATTAGGTTTTAGGAGGAAATTGGGTTGGAATGTTTTGAATGAAATCTCATTGATGGAGAACAAGGGTTTGAGATTGTGGTGATTTCTTGTTGGCTGAAAGTGGTGGTTAGTGCATTGCTACAAGGGCAGGTTAGTGCATTGTTTCTTCTTTTTTAAGTAGGAGATGGAATTCCCATGTAAAAAATGTCTTCCCTTATTAAAATCCTTTTAATATTTCTTTTTTCTGCTTATTACACAGGCTGCGATGAATGGTATATGTACTAGTATGTGTGAGAGCTCTCCTTTCATGGCTTCCCCACTCCACTTTGAATAAGATTTCCTTTACCTTTTTTCTTTTTCAATAGAATCAAGGTATAGGTAAATAGTGGGAAAATCTGGATTCCAAATGATGAAGTATCAGAAATAGGAATGGGCAGAAGGTCCAGAAAGTTTAAAGAGAAGTCAAGGAGAGGACACTTAGCAGATGTGAAAAACAGCAAGGATTCAAACACCAGGAGTTTTAACATGGGCCCAGGAACATCTGTGACAGCTGTCAGATATCAGGAATAGAAGTTAGCAGCCCAAACTCTCAGTGTGCTTGGCTGGAGTCCAGGGAGATACCAGGACATGGGTGAGCAGCAGAAATCAGAACACAAGTGGCAGCTCATTAAGAATCACCCTCTGGTGTCTGTGAGAGTGGTTCTGGGCTAAGGAAGGGAGCAGGTTGATAGACTATGGAGTGAAGAGATTTGGATGCAGGTGAGATGCATTCTGTAAAAAACAACTTAGGGTCCTTGACTACAGCTCCTTTATTGTCACATTACCTCTTGAGGATATCATTTACTTCCAACTCTAAGGTAATGGTGTCCTGTCCTGTTTCCTTATTTAAACTCTGTCTGGTTGGATAAAACTGAACTTTTCTACCTAGTGATCTTGTGATCTCAAGCTTATGTCTTTCATATGTGAACACTGGCTCCACTTCCCACTTCTTGGTTTCTTCATTAATCTCTTGGATTCACAATCTTGTAAACATCTTTGATTCCTGTCTCTTCTTTATTCCTCATCATCATTCTGTCATTTTCTGAAGTGTCTCTCACATTTATCTCTTTCTCTCTTTAATTCAGACCATTATCCCTAATACTCAGATCTCTTCACAATTGCCTCCTCTGTGGGTCTTGCTACCTCCAGTCTCCTCTTTCTCTGAAGCATTTGGTGCTCTGTTTCCTGATTAGTCTTCCATAAACTCAACTTTTATTATCTCACTCTTCCGATCAAAAGCGGAGTCAGGGATTACACATGTCCCTTCTCCTCAAGTAAAAACATATTTGGTCATTTCAAAAAATCTTGCTACTTTTACATAACCTGTTAAGCTACTGTGCAGTTTAGAACAATCTTTTCACTGGTTTGTAGGTGTTCTCACTCACTCACTCACTCACTCATTCAATCCCTCCCCAACCCACAACCCCCCCCCCTCAGAATAACAGCCCACAAAAGTGTCTACATCTACTCTTCAAACCTGTGGAGATATCTGTTCAATGGCAAGAGGGAGTTAAGGTTGCAGATGGAACTAAGGTTGCTAATCAGCTGACTTTGAGATTGGGAGAATATCCTTGATTATCCAGGCAGGCCTAACAAAATGATATCAGAGTTCTTAAAAGTGGGAGAGGAAGGCTAAAGAGAGAGAAAGAGAAGACAAAAGTAGGGTCTGAGTGATTCAATGTGAGAAAGACTCAGCCTACCATTGTTGGCTTTAAAGACCACAGAGAAGGCAGGTGTGAAGAGATTAGAAGGGGGGCCACACCCTAAGGAATATGGTAGCCTCTAGCAGCTAGAAATGACAGGGAAACAGATCTAATTCAGAATCTACAGAAAATAACATACCCCTACCAGTACTTGATTTCAGCGTGTGTTAGATTTCTGGTCTACTGAATTATAAGGTAATAAATTATAAAATAAGAATTTTAAGCCACTGAGTTTATGGTACTTTGTTACAGTAGGAAATTAATATACCACTCACCCAAAAAATAGTTTCTGAGGTATTGAATGCTCCTTAGGAGCCAGACACTCTACTACCTGCTCACAAAGAGCTCATAGTTGGAGGAGTTCACCATGGGTGATGAGGAGAGAGAGACTCCCATCAATCTAAAACTTGTTCTATTTCATTCATTGATTCACTCATTTAATATGTGACTGTTATATACCAGGCACTATTCTAGGCACTGTAGAATGGTAAAATTCTTACCATTTGGAACTTACAAACTAGTTGGAAGACACACAATATAAAAAATAAAATGTCAGTGGGAGGTAAGTGCTATGAGGAAAAGTAAAATAGGTTATGGGAATTAGAACTGAAAGGAGTAGTTACTTTTCATAGGGTGGTCAGGGAAGGCCTCTCAAAAGAAGTAATATTTAAAAAATGCAGAAGAATAGCTCTGATCACAAATTAAATTTAAATATACATTGTAAGTTATATATAAGATAAATTCTAAATTAAATACCTGATATAAAATGTGCTTTATGGGTTTCTGTGCTTTAAGAATTGCCACTCTTTATGAGCTTCATCATTTTCCATGCACTGACATTCTAGGTCTTGTGCACGTGGGGACAGGTGACCCTATTATCTGCTGCTACAACCTGAGGCATTTCTAGAGTTTGATTTAGAGAGTTGTAACTTAATGCTGTGATTTCTGACCAGAAGTGTTCATTATGTAGCTTTTTCTTCAGTACCTTTGGCAGTCTCTTTACTGGTAGTGGATGAGAAGGACTTTATTTTCAACTTCATCCTTCATGCAGTAACCAAGGTAGATGGACAGCTAAGGAATTATTCTACAGAAATTAAAATTCAATTTCCTCTTTTGACCTCATGTTGGAAGAGCCGTGAGGACACGATTTGTTGTACACAGTCATGACTAATAACGACATTAATCTACTGTGAATTCCTTAAAGTTGGTCTTTGGGCCAAAACTTTTATGTCATGATGAAATATATTATATATAATGGAGTATCTGAGTACAGCTGCCTTTTTATTAAAATTGTTTTTTATAGATAAAGGATCTTTTAGGGAGTGAGAAGGGTTGGTTTCAAAATTATCTATGCTTTATGGACTTTATTGCACCCTGAGGTGCTCTTGAAATGCAAGTGTGGCTGTTCATTAAACAGAAATGGTTTCAAAACTATTATGCTCTTGTATGTTAATGCAGGTAGAGATTTGAAAGCTTCCTGCCTTTATTATTTTTTCTCTTACATATTTTTGGGAAGGAGGTATTGGCTAGAGAATATGTATGAGTCAAGCAAATGCTAAAAATCTCTCAAGGGAATGCATTTATACCCCAAAATAAGGATGCTCTTTGACTCCCTGGTCATGCTGGTACAGAAGTCACACTACACTCCTCCCACACTCCTCCATAAACTCAGGGTGCAGGCATGTGTTTTATAATTAAGTATCTATTTCAACAGCTGCTAAGACATTGTTTAACAGATAAAATAACCAGCCAACCATGTGTGTAATCCATTCTCTCTTCCCAATGCTCATAGCAAATATTTACAGGACTACAGGAATTTCAGCTCTGATTCTTCCTGCTTTTCATTTCTGTTCTCATTGCTTCAGATGGATACAACAATGTTTTAACTAGACCTAGGCAAGCCATTTGGTCATTGGTTGGATATTTCTTTTGACATGCCTCAGCATGCATATAATTATATAGAAATGGTCTTTGATGTTTGTCAGTTTACAGCTAGAACAATGCTGAGGTGAGTAGAAAGTGTTAGAAGGATATCTTGATGAATTGCACACTTAGTACTCAGATTTATACCTTAATGAAAACGAAATACTCACCCACTTAGTGTGATATGAATGATGAGTCATCTGAAGATGCGTAGGACATTGATGTCCTAGGGTGCATGTTTTATTATCCATTATCACAATCACTATTACTATTATGGCCAGATAATTACTATTACTATTTGGATATGCCAGATAACTCTGAATTGTCATGTTTTGGTCTAAGGTACATCATAGTGCTGTTGTAAGCATTAATTTGGATATAGTGCAAAAGCAGATCTGGTTGTTGCTTTAACACTGCATAAAAATGATTTTGCCTGCTTGCTTAACAATTCCATGTTAAGAGATCTAATTCTTTTAAAAAAAGACATGTTACTATATAAAGTAGTGTTCACTTGTACTCATAGAGCCATAGCTACACAAAATTACCTATGGAAAACATTTCTAGCTGTAGAAATTGCAGTACTTGTTAGTCAATAACTTTTGGAAAATGGATTCATTTGGAGGCATACCTCCCTTTTTTATTTTGTTCTTCACATATTTCAATGTTGCATTTGTTTATTTGGTCACTGTTTTACAATAAAAACATATGAATATGAAATATATTTTTTATATGAAGAACTAAAAACAAAGGATAAAATAGAGTAAGGAACCTAACACAAAACCATAAATGAGTGAGGTGTGCAAAATAAATGCCAGTAGTCCTCTTTCTCTGCTAGAGAAGTTGACTTTAGCATAATAAAAAACAAGGCAAAGCGAGAACATCTTCATAGTCATTCTTTGACTATGTAGTAATCCCCTTTTCAGTCTTCCCCTACAAAGCAGATTACTCACAGCAGCCAATTAAAACTTTTGAGTTTATTTTATGATGAGAAGATTTTGCTGGACAGTGGGCCATGCAACTAGCCTTAGGGAAATGGGTTCTCCATGATCCTGCCCTAGTCTGCCTTTTGAGCTTTTTGTCAGATTCCAGTTGAATGGAATTAGTTGCCTTTCCATGAGTGCACTTTGTTGCCCTGCCGAGTCCCCACAGCCAGGATTTATTTTTCCCAACTTCTCACTACTATCGCATCTTTGTTTGTTTTTCTCTTAGCACATTTAACCTATTATGCTTTCTATTAGTGATATATGTACAGGTCTTATTGCCTCTGGTTATAAAATACTGCATCGGAAGTGCTCCTCGCCATCTAATTCAATACTTTACATATAGTTAGTGCTCAATACATGCTTTTATGAATGAATGAATGATGAAAGAATAAATGAATCTTAGCAGGTAGGATTTGAGATTCTCCATAAACTGAAGTGGTTTGGCTTTCTTCCCAATGTGGAGTGAGCTATTCTTTTAGAGTTAGATTTGATTTTAAAAACAGAATTAGGGGACTATAAAATAGCCTGCAATGAGTTATTTGAGCAGTCTCACTGTTTTTTAAGAATGGTAATGTTCCTTTTATTATGCTTTTCATTTACAGCATGGCCTTGCAGGCAGCTCTTTTTTGAAACACAATCCCATTATGACTGCTGCCTTTTGCCTCAAACAACTTCCCACACATTAGAGGTATAATATTGCAAGAATAGGTTCTGACAGAGAGGTTTCTGGGTTGCAGTCAGGGGGATACAGAATGTCAAATTGCTCATCATTTCTGGATCGGAAGGGAAGTAGTTTGAAGATTTTATTTTACCTGTGTGGTTCCAGCCAACCATGTCATGGAAAACATATTTCCCTAAATAGGACAAGGAAATGGCTCAAATCATTCTCACACTTTGCTGAAATCCAAACATGAAATGGGAATGATTTTGTTTTCTTTCATTTCTTTGGATGATACAAACAGAAAGAGTACAGGTAAGAAGAAATAAAAGGTTTAAATTCATTTTGAGAGTTCCTTGTTGAACTTTTAAAGAGTTATAGGTATGAGCCTTGAAGATTTCTATACCTGGATGTGTAACCTGTGGGGCACTGGCAAGGGTTTAGGAATGCCAGAGGAGCTGGCAAAAAAGGTGAGTAGAAATAGCAACTATAGAAAAGAAAGGAAGCCAAAAGGCAAAATCTGTGTTTAGGTCCTCTTGCCTCTATCTGCTTGGGCACCTCTGCCTCCTGGGCCCCTTTGACATCATCCCATCCATTTAAATGGACTTATTCTCCATCTAGTCCCCTTAGGGTCAGATTCTCTTTGTATTACAGGACAAAACTACACCTTACCTGATAAACTAAATTGGGAAAAATATATTGTGCATTAAATGAAATAAAATAAAATTAAATGAAAACAAAGAATTCTTTGTTTCCTGAGAGAGAGAGAGAGAGAGAGAGAGAGAGAGAGAGAATTTTATGCTGGTGTTAAGGTAGTAGCAGAAATGGATATAAAAAGCAGGGACTTTGGATGTAGTCATTCATTAATTTACACCCTTATTCTGCCATGCACCTATGTGGGGCACTGGGCATGTTAATTACCTTCTCAGACTTCCTGTTGCCCCTTGCCCCATCTGTAAGACTGGAAAATTGTTGTAAGGATTAAATGACCTATCAGTAAAGGGCTGAGTATTGTACTTACCCTAGTAAGGGCTCACTGAACACTCCTTTCATTGCTTAATTTTATGTGTTAACTTAACTGGACTAGGGAATGCCCAGATAGCTGTAAAACATTATTTCTGGGTGAGTCTATGATTAGCATTTGAATCACTAGACTAAAAAAGAAGATTCACCCTCCCCAGGGATTGTGGGCATCCTCTAATTTGTTCAGGGCCTGAATAGGACAAAATGGCAGGGGGGAGGTGAATTTGTTCTCTTTGCTTTACTGGCAACCATCTTTTTCTGCCCTTAGACATCAGCACTCCTGGTTCATGAGTCTTTGGACCAGGACTTACATCATCAGCCCTCTGATTCTGGAGTCTTTGGACTGGGACTGAATTACATCACAGGTTTTCTTGCTTCTCCAGCTTGTACACAGCAGGTCGTGGAACATCTTGACCTCTATGACCAGGTGAGCAAATTTCTATATTACATCTCCTCTTATATCTCTTATATACTTGCCTACAAACGTCAGGTGGTCATAATAATCTGGCCACTCAGTGTAATCCTTGAGCTGTTCAGGATGAGGATACAAATGTCAATTTATGACTTTTCTAATTCAAATAAGCACATTAAAATTTTGTAGCTATTAAAATGAAAGTAAAAAGTGTAACTTCTGAGGTAGAGACAAAGTGGAAGAAACAAAACTTTATTGGATTAAGCAAAAATACATACATATATATGACACATAGACATGGACAACAGTATGGTGATAGCCAGAGGGAAGGG
>NW_005364031.1:1351156-1379017 GCF_000412655.1 Myotis brandtii
ATAGCCAGAGGGAAGGGGTGGGGGGGGGAGGTGGGAGTGAGCAAAGGGGGGAAAATGGGGCTGGAAAGAGACTTGACTTTGAGTGGTGAGTGCATCATACAGTATGCAGATGATGTTTTATTGAGTTGTACAGTAGAAAACTGTATGATTTTATTAACCAACATCTCCCCAATAAATTCAATAAAAACCCACACTAACATAAAAAAATAAAAGGGTAGGAGATAATGTATGTTATACTTTTTGCTGTTATAATTAAAGCTGCAATAAATCTCCTACATGAGTCCTAGTTCACATATGCAAAAATTGTAATAGAAATATAGTTAGAAGTAGAATTTATAGGTTATTGGGCATATGTATTTTTTTTAACTTCATGGGATATGATCAAGTTGTTGTCCAAAGTACTTCAAGCATGTAGAATTCCTATCTTACCCACATTCATATCTATATCTATATCTATATCTATCTATCTATCTATCTATCTATCTATCTATCTATCTATCTATCTATATAATTACCTTTTGGTGTGAAATGTCACCTTACCATTGTTTTAATTTGCATCCCCTGCTTAGATGGGAGGTTAAGCATTTTTTTTAATGGTTATTGGCAATATGGGCTTCCTTTTCTGTGATAGCTTCTTCATATCTTTTGCCCATTTTCTGCTGGTTGTTCATATTTTGAATCTATGTGTAGGAGTTCTTTAGATAGTCTGAATTCTGGTCCTTTATCAGTTAGATGCATTGAAAAATCAACCCTTCCCCCTCCTCCCCTCCCCCCCCACCAGTTTGTGTCTTGTCTTATCTTTCTGGTTTAAAAATTTTACATTGTTAATCTTAATAATTTATCCTGATGAATAGGGTTTTTGTGTCTTGATTTAAAAATTATTTCATATGCTGATATCATAATTTACTCTCCTGTATTTTCTTCTGGCAGTTAAAAAATTTTTTTCTTAACTTGGCTCTTGGTTCAATACTCTCTTGCTACTTCTAAAGCCATACTAATGGGTTCATCATGGAGACTGAAAGCACAGCCAACTTCAGCCCTGAAACCAATAGATGAAATTTGTTTTAGTGTATGATGTAAACTAAAAATCTAAATTAAGATTTATGTAGACAAAAATCCCTTTGTTTCATTACTATTTGTTACATAATTCCAACTGAATTATAATGCCACCTTGTCATATACCAGGTTTCTCTATAGGCTTTGGTTTCATTGATCTAGCATTCTTTTTTTTTTTTTTGCATGAATAAAACTTTACAAGTCTTGAAATCTGATGGAAAAGCCCTATTTTTAAATTCTTTTTTCTGAATTAACTTTGATTTTATCAGACTTTTTTCTTCCATATGACTTTTAAAAATTGGTTTGTTCATTTCTGTTTAAAAATCCTATTGGCACTGTCTTGTGTTTTATGGACTGGTTTGGGGAAGACTTTATGTCTTAATAATTGTTTTCCTGTCCATTAGCATAGTACATTGCTTAATTTATTCAGGTCCTAATTTATGTTTTTTAATAATATTTCACAATTTTCTCTGTAAAGATCTCTTGTACATCTTCGTTAGAGTTAGTTGCAGACAATTCATTAAAGTTGTTACTTATATTGCATATAGTATCCTTGTCCTTTTAGCTTTCTAATCGATAAGTTACTAGTGCAGGCTGGCTTCATGGACAAGCAGTAGCTCACAAGGTGGCCCTAAGCATAGGTTTAATGCTCTGTGGTGGCCGTCTTGAAATCCTCAATAATTTTATCTTTGAAATTATGTTTTCTGAGTGAAGTCTGATGAGAAAATGGACCATGCACCTGGTACTTGGACAGCTGACGATGCATGCTGCTGCCTCGGCTTTTCACCTTTCCAGACAGGTTGCTGGCCTGCCCATGCTTGTCCCAGCGTAGCTACTGCTGCCACTTTTCACACATGTGGGGCCTGGATATGGGAACGCCCTTTCACCTTGAACAGTGAGTCTCTGGGCAGGGTCTGCACTCTCTGTAGGAGTAACTCCAGACCAGAAGGAGTATGACAATATAGCTAATAGAAAACATCATAATAGGTCAAGAAAATGACTGCCAAAGAAAGGAAGAAAGCTTTTTTTTTTCTGTTCTTTGAATGAGAGAACCCACATATTCATTTTGCACATGCCTGGCAAATTATGTAACCTGCACTGTGATGGTGTTTGGGAATACTAGAATTTCTATGGTACTCACAATCTCATCTCACTCATAATTTTATGTTACAATGGGCATATGTAATTTCCATACACATTTTAAGATGAAATTTTGGTAGCCATTTGAGAACACCTCTTGGGGCCAAGTGCCTTTGAAATAATTTAGTTCATTGCAACACATCAAAACCTGATGGAATTTGGACATATTTTGTAAAACTGCTATTTCAGAGATGTATGTAGCTCAGACATAGGGATCAAAGTGACTTGTTCAAAGCTAGCAATAAAGTCCTATTCTTGTTCTTATTCTTAATTTAAGCAGGACTCACACTATTTTTGTTTTAAGGTAAAAATGAAATCAGTGCTGGGAAACTTAACCCCCAAGGTGAGCACATTTATATGTTTCTCACAACCCTAACTCTTCTCCCACCAGCACCCCCATGGGGTGTCCTAGTATTAATGAGTTAGTGTTAAGAGGTTATTTATAGACTCTGGTATAAAAGTACCATAAAGAAACATGCATATAGTTATTATCTAGAGTCAGTAAATTAAGATTTGTGAGAACATAAGGCATATTTAACATATATATTTTTCCTCCTTAAGGGAATATTCAGAAAAGAATTTATTGAGTTAAATCATCTTTGGCTTTATTTTCTACACTTGTTTTATATCCCGAAGCACCATATCAAAATATAGCCTGCTTCATTCACCTCAGACCTTTGTGGGGAGAGGTGCATATGAATATATAGCACATTTCACAGCCAGAAATGGGGAACAGTGCATGTGGCCTCATTCTTGACCTCATCTCAAAGCCCATTATAGACATTGCTTGAGACTGTACATTCTAGAAATAAAAAGGGTGAGACTGAACTTTGATTCAGAGAATGATAAAATTTCTTAAGTTTTTTCGTTGTTCTTCAGATTCTGAACTGAAGAGAACTTTTTTGTTTATTTGATCTCTTTTACATACTAATACACAACATTTACCTATAAATAGTACTGTTGCTCTAGTAACAAACAGTTATATTCTTGAGCACTGAAACACCTCTCTACCTTTTCCAAGAAATATATAGCTATTGTCTAATATCTGGAATTCCATAATGAGAATTTCAGTCATTTAGATTATTCTTAACTACAAACATTGCTTTTCCTTTTCTAAAATAACCAGTGCCTTTTGGGAGGTTATTTACTAAACCGGATCTGTCCTTTATACTTCAGAATAAATGGTTTACCAGATCCTTCTCAAAGGACATGTTTAATTGGTGGGGGGACAGGGTGTTTCCTGGGACAATACTAGATAGGATTGTAGTAAAGAGACAGAATAGGGGAAAGTAAGACTGTCTGCTCTGAAAAAAAACAAAAACAAAGCCAACAGCCAGGTCACAGATGCTTAAGGCAGGAGTCACCCATTTCACAATGTTGCCTAAGCCTCCAAAATTAATAGAAATGTCTCTCGCTCCTATCTTTTAAAAATTTGTTTCAAAATGATTCTAAGGAAAAGATTTAAGACAGACATGGCTGACTCATGGGCAGTTACAAAATGCAGAGAACCACTTAGCAAGTTCATGGCAGAAATGGCAAAAACAGTCTCTTGCAACATTGCCATGAATAGCCATCATTGTCTGTTTCTCCTATCGAATTGTAGATATAGATTGCTGCATATAACTTCTGGCATTCATCAAGCAACTTCAACCTCTAACAGAAACATGGGAACTGAGGTGCCAAGGGTCCACCAGCATGAACATTTTCCTGTCATCTGAAAGATTGATTCCTTACTAATGGTGCTAAGAGTCCATGTTGAGAAAGAGATTCAGAAATGCAATTACAAAATTTGCCTCATTTAAAAAGAATATTGTGTGCTGTTAATGCCTATCACATAACTTACATCAGAAACATTTTCTTCAAACTGTGGGCTCGTGCCTATTATCAGCTTTAGAGAGATGTGTTAGGCATAACCTTCCTGAAAGTACGTACTGGAAATATTTCTGATGCAACTCTATAGTAGTTTGGGGGATCAAGGCTATAATCAGATTTCTTGGATGATGGTTCCTTTTTTTACTCTTACAATTTATATTGACTTTGGATTTTTTGTGTAATAGGAAAATTAAACTAGGTATTGAACAGATAATAGAGAACTAAATGTCTAAATCCTTGCTCACAGACTTCTATATATTCTTTGTAACATTTTTTACAGAATTAACCTCAAACATATATCTTTATTATTAATCATTTATCTCAGGTTTACCATGTAGAAGTTTGGGCTAAATTATATTCAAGGATCCTTTTAGATCTAATATTTGTAATCTAACATGTTAGAAATAATCTGTGATCACACACAATTCCCTCAATTATTAACCCAAAACTTTGTTTAAAAGTTAACAGAAAATCTGTTAGAAAATTATGCCTTACTTGAAAGAAGAAAATGTCCCATGTTTCTTGCAGAAAAAAACCCCCACACAAAACATTGACTAGAGACACCCATACTTATTTCTGAGTTCTTGTCTTCTTTTGACCAGCATAGGGAAGGTAGATTAAAATTAGACAGTACCCTTTTATGAAACCATAGTTCATAATAGGCTTAAAGATTTCCAAGATATAGTCATCTTTTCAGTGTCTCTATGTTATATCTGATAACTATGGCTGACCAAGTTGTAATTTACACCCTCAATATTTATCCTGGAGTTCTTGGTCACAGACATTCTGGGGAAACGATAATGAGAAAATAATATAGGCTTCTCATGGGTCAGTATTTTCAAATCTACTTCTTGGTCAATAAATTCCATGAGCTCCATATTTCTTATTGAGTGAAATAAGGGCTATGGACTATGGAATTGAAATAAAGGCTAAAATAAATTTTGGGTAAATGACCTGGGAAGTACACCAGAATCCATACTCAGTCATATACTATTCTCTAGGCAGAAACAGAAAACTAGCTCAGTATATTTTTGAGACAAAGAATAATGGGGATTTAAGAGAGATACCATGAATCACGAGAATATTGTAAAAAAAAAATCAGAAGAATAAAAGAGAAATTGCGGAAATCAGAAGATAAAGCAACATTTTAATATAAAAGATCCTCAGATAATACAAATAAAATATTCTAAAAGAGGAAATAAGAATTGATATCTGAAATTAAGAAATACCTCTAAATGTACTTGTCCCAATTTAATCAGTAACACAGAATTAACTTATTAATGAGTGCATTGCGTGGCTTACCTCTTGCACTTCTTTCTAGTGGGTCAGAGCAGTGACCTCAGCTCTTATACCATGATTGATGTAATAAAATAGGGAAGTTACTGCACTGTTTTATTGATGGCCACGAGTTTACAAGAGATTAAACTTGGCTCTTCCCAATTAAGCTAACAAGGAAAAATATAATGTATTTTAAAAGTGATGTTATCTTATATGTACAACTTGAAAATATAGTAACTTCTCTGTATTTATATTTCAAAAAAACCCTGAATGATAAATGGAGAAGGTATTATTTTTCTAATCTAATAGTTGGAAAAATGTAAGCAGAAGTTTTATGGAAATTTCAAAAGTCCTGAAGTTAATTAGAGGAATATCAATATTAAAAATAATTTATTTCCAGCTTCACAGTACTTTCTTTCTCCCATATCAAAGCCTAAAAGGAAAAATAACCTCCTTAAATATTTCTTGTTTTCAGCAGACACAGAAAGATTTAAGAATAGTTGGCTAAAATCCAAATATATCTACATATAAAGAAGACCATAAGCAAGAAAGACTGGATATTAAAAGATAAGCAAATGCATTGTAAGGATGTACCAAAAGAAGAGATAATGATTAAATCTTATTAGGTTGCCAATGTTAGAACTTAAAAATTAAATCCATAATAAAGCTAGGAAAATCAAATGAGAATAAGGATAAAAGTAAGTAAAGAAATAATGAAATAGAAAAAAAGGTAGAATAGAATGAAACAACAAAGCCAAACTGACCATTTGAAAATACTAATAAATATAAACTCAGGCAATATTGATCAAGGTAAAAAAAGAGAGAGAGAAGGCACAGATCTATAGAATGAAACAGAAAACAAGTTAGAGCAGAAAGACTTAAAAAAATTAAATCCATAATAAAGGTAGGAAAATCAAATGAGAATAAGAATAAAAGTAAGTAAAGAAATAATGAAAGAGAAAAAAAGGTAGAATAGAATGAAACAACGAAGCCAAACTGATCATTTGAAAAGACTAATAAATATAAACTCTGGCAATATTGATCACGGTAAAGAAAAAAAAAAAAAGAGAGAGAGAGAGAGAGAGAGAGAGAGAGAGAGAGAGAGAGAGAAGGCACACATCTATAGAATGAAACAGAAAACAAGTTAGAGCAGAAATAAGATAATATTAAAATACAAACATTATTTTATTATTTTGAATGAATTGAATATAGAGCATATAGGGAAATTCCTGGGAAAATATAAAGTATGTATTAAAAACTGACATACATTGAAAGGGTAAGTTTTAAACAGTCTTTCCTAAAGAATATTTAAAGCTTACTTGAATCTTTTCCAAAGAATGAAACATCGTTCAGATTCTGTCCAGTTTTGCATTCACAATGTCCAACGTTCAATAAATACTGCTCAGGCATGTCAGGATACAGAATTAGGTGAATAAAAACCAAGACAAAAACAGACAATAGGAATATACTCAGAGGTGGTCCAGATACCATTATTATTAGAAACAATTCAAAATATGTTTTAAAAGGTAGATAAGATAATTTTATTATTTGTGACTAGTGACAATTTTGGTTCCTCTTTTCTAATTCTTATACCTTTTTTCTTTTTCATGATGTTGCTTTGCAAATACTTTCCCCCATGTCTGTAACTTGTATTTTCAATCATTTAGAAGTATCTTTTATGGAGCAAAAGTTCAACTTATCAGTCTTTTTCTTTTATGGACCATGCTTTTGTTTTCATATATATAAGATCTCTTTGCATAGCTCCAGGTCATGAAGGTTTTCTCCTATGCTTTTGTTTAAACGTTTTATAATCTTTTTTTTTGTTTTTAGAGTTTTATTATTTTTTAAAAAAATATATGTTTATTTATTTCAGAGAGGAAGGGAGAGGGAGAGAGAAATGGAAACATTAATGATGAGAGAGCATCATTGATGGGCTGCCTCCTGCACGCCCCCTACTGGGGATCGAGCCCACAACCCGGGCATGTGCCCTTGACCAGAATCGAACCTGGAACCCTTCAGCCCACAGGCCGACGCTCTATCCACTAAGCTAAACCGGCTAGGGCAAACTTTTATAATCTTAAATTTTCCATTTAGACCTATGATCCATTTGGAGTTAATTTTTTGTATGAAATGTGGGGTTTAGGTCTAAGTTTATTTTTTTGCATATGAATATCCAAATGTTCCAACATTATGTGTTGAAGAGCCAGCAGAACGCTGTCATATCATAATATGCTTTAATTATCTCTTTCCATGCCTGCTTTCCCATTAAAGTGTATGTTTCTTCTGCACTGAGTCTGCAAGTTATCGTTGTATCTGGGAAACTACCTTAGATCCTCAAAAAGTCAAAGTTCAATAAGTATTAGTTGCATTAATAGATAATAAAATATTTACTTCAGCTTTTCTGTCATGGTAGAAACATTCAGAAATCTATGTAATGGAGATGTCTGTTATATTTTTGCTTTCTTCCTTCCCATCTTAAAGAGCATATCCCACTCATGTCCCATAATAGAGGCAGTGTATATATTGTTGACTTTGGCAATAAGTGATTGGACCAGAGACATAAACATAAATCAAACTGGGCCAACTAGTTTTTCCATGCCAAACTTTGAATTGAGACATGGATAGAACAATTCAGATTGCTCTGGGTTCTGGGTCTGCAATATTATACAGGTTCAAGGGCTGAAATCACAGTGTTGAGATGACAGTGATATACCAAATAGAGGCAGAAGAAAAAATTGAACAGTCTCTTGAGAAGCAAAAGTAGGGACAGGAACAGAGGGGTAGATGTTTGACTTTGCAGTTTCCTTAGCCTGGGCTGTCCTATTTGAATATATTTAGTTTAATTGGGAGTTTGTCTCTTTGCAATTAAACAGTCTAGCCAAATCAAGGTAGTAAAAGCAATGCAACAAATAACATTTAATTTTTAAAATATAACCCTTGCCTGGCTGGCATGGCTCAGTGGTTGGGCATCAACCTGTGAATCAAGTCACAATTCGATGCCCCAGTTGTGGGCTTAATCCCCAGTGTGGGGCATGCAGGAGGCAGTGGATCAACGATTCTCTCTCATCATTGATGTTTTTATCTCTCTCTCCCTCTCCCTTCCTCTCTGAAATCAATGAAAATATTTAAAAAATAACCCTCTAGATTAGAATTTATGAGATCTTTTTGTAATTCCAACGTGACTTAGTATATATAAAATTTTCTTAAGAATAGTTACAGCCTTCTTATAGCTAATACATAGAGCCGTGATGTTTAATTTAAATCACTTCAGTGACATCGGGAGTAAAGGAATATTACACTTTTTGAAATGGTTTCTGCTCTTCTAAAGATTCATTTAACCAGTGAGTTAGTCCCAAGAAAGCACTGGATGCTGGTGATAAAAATATGGACAACAAAAGAGTCTGCCCTTGATAAGCTCAGAGTGCAGCAGGAGAGATGGGAATCAACAAATAATAATTTAAGACTGATATAAATAATCAAGAAACAATAGCAAACCATTCCGGATACCACACAAAGCCTGGAAGGAGTATGAACACTCTTAACAGTGGGAGACCCCAGACCTTTGATGTGGTCAGGGAAGGCTACAGAAGAATGTGAGATTTGAGGACTGAGATATGTGTGGGTAGAGAAGAAAACAGAGATATAAGAGGTAGAAGAGTTTCCTTTACATGTACCGGTATTTATAGAAATGTAAATACTGCTCAGCTATTTTTGAAGCAGTTTGGGCATGCATTCAAAGTTACATACAGTTTTCCCATGCCTTATTTGCAATTTAGTCTAGAACAAAATGCTCTCAGAGTTCAGCTATAATTTTGGGGAAACATACGAGCTTAGGAAAGATGTTAGTGCCAGAGCTTGAGAAATAAGATGTTTCATGGTGTGTTGACAGTAATTTAATTAAAAAAGGTTATCTTTTGGATTAGCACTCACATTTCCTTAGTCTCCCCGGTGATCAAGGGCATTCTTTGTTAAGTTGAATGTGCTAACCCTCAGTGTTGCCTAGTGTGCAAGGAAGCTGTCAATCATGTACTTAACATGTACAGCAGAAGGGTTGTAAAGGGAAATCAAGTTGTGGTTTATTTGGAAATGGAAATGTCACAAACAAGCGATACCAGCAAAAATGAAGAGGTTCATTGACTATTCAAATGGGTATATAAAGATCTGCGTATTTTTGCTGCTAATCAAAGATAAAGCTGGCCTTTGAGCTGCCTATGTGGAGCCTGAGACCACCCAGGCTTTAGCTAATGTTATTGTTTACAGGGCACGTTGGAAACAAACTGGGCAATTACAAAGGCCCCATCTAACTAGATCCTAACAGGCAAAATGCCCTCTGATCCAAATGCTAATAGCTTTGACCTTGATTGGTTTTTAATCTCATTCTGTCTGGCAGAGTAAATGAACTCCAGGTTATACGGTACAGAGGAGTCCTTTTTGTTTTTTGCTTTTTTTCTCTCTGATATTGCTGGGGAAAATGAAAGTCTGTCTTTTTTCAGTGGGGTATGTCACGGAGTGTATGCACAGAAAGCCTGCTGATGGACTGCGCTTCCACAAAGGCAGATTCAGTTTGCCGCTGATAAGGAGCAAAGTCATCCATGCCGTGTTTACAAAGTAGGCGAGGAGAGTGAAAAATTAGTGATAAAAGAGCTAATCGCATTGTTTTGCTGGAGGAGAGAATGGCACTTTTGTGCTTGCTTTAAGAGGAGCTGGCATGTTGCCTTTCCTTCCCCTCTATGCTTTGGCAGCAAAACAATTTCCAGATTCCCCAAAGTGTTATAGATTATGAAGGACACGGTGATGTTGGAAGGGTTTCCTAACATTGAGCAGGGTACAAACCGCACTGGAGAGTGGCTGTTTATTCTACGTGCCCATGACCCACCTGCATAGGCTTCTATTTTCTCCCTTTGGTGTTTCTAAAGCAAAAGATAAATATTTGGGCTGCCAGACAAATTCATTAGGGTTTAATTTTTTGACATATTTAAATGCTTAGTTGTGCTAAGAACAAAGTTAGACTCTGGCAATAGTCACTGGCCCACGTGCCTGAAGCAAAGGATCAGGGAGAGAGGGATGTTTCTGCTCTTTAGTTCGTGACTACTTAGCTGTCAGCCCCATTGAGGTGGAAAATAGTAATCTATTGCAGCTCTTGGGGCCAGCACAATTACAGAATTGGTGTCTCTGAATGTAAAGTGTTTCTGGTTGTAACTTCTTCATCTGCCCAGCTTTCCTAAAGGAGAGGTAACAGATGATTTTTTTTGGCCAGAGGCATATCCCAGATTTTATAGTGTCTCACTATGCTGATTTCTGCATTTAGTGATGACCTGCAAAGACCTATAACAGTGGCAACCATGTGCTTATTTCAAGTCACCAGAATCATTCACTCATTTACTCATTTGACACAGTATTCCTTCAAGCCCACCGTGGGCCCGGTGCTGGTGCTCCTGATCACAACCTCTGGGAGTTTCAGATCTTGTAGGAAAGACAGGAAAGCAGACAAATAATTATAATACAATATACTACATTTCCTAGTAGTGATGCTTAAAGAGCACTAAAATCTCCCTCCTTCGTGTAGGGAGGAGAGCTTCCAAGTAGATTACAGTTCATTGTACCTTGAAGAGTGTGATAGAAAGAGAAGAGGCAGTTCTCAAGGACCAGAGCCCTGCTTCTCGACTGGCATACACAATCCTGTGCCAGGGGGTGTATAAGGCCCAGAACAGATATGACTTTATTCATCCAATAAGAATTAGTTGTATACTCATTTGACAAATATTTATTGAACACCTGATCTGTGCTAGGCACTTGGACAGACATGAGGGATAGAAAAACCAATGAGACATTCTGAAAACTCATAGATTGTCAATTCTGAGGAACTATATCTCAAAACAAATGTGTATATACTATTGAGTAGAATGTAACAATTTATGCAATCAAGCAGGAATATGTCACAGGAATTTTCTGTTTGCAAGAGCAGCTATTGGCAGTGGCCCTGAACCCCAGAAGATGTGCTTATTTTATTCTAGAGTCAGAGATACTGTGCTGAAAGGCTTTCAGAAGTCCTCATAGGGCATCCTTAAATAGCTGAGTGGAACATGGAATTGGAGGGGTCGTAGGCACTACGCATCTATAAGTTTGCATTGATATGAAAGGAAATGGAGCACTAAAGGAAGATTAGAAGCAGGAATGGCATGATCGGTTCAGGGTTTTAGAAGGATCATTCTGTTGACAAGTACCCATAAGTACTTCTGAAGTCATGCTTTAAAAATATGGTCCGTACATGTGTTTTTCATTTTCCCTGGCTGTACTGAATCATTCGATGTTTTCCATCAATGTCCAGACAACTAAATCTAAGGCCCTTAAATGGACAACCTGCAAGCAGTGCACAGGCCAGAGGATTTGTCTTTGTGAAATTTCTCTTAAAGATGGGGTTGCCAAAAGCACAAGTTGAATCTAAAAGTTGGAACTACCTTTATTCATACTTTGAATTGGTTTAGCCTTTTCTTTAAAGGATCTAAAAATATTCCACATACACTAGATGGGCTATTTTTCAGTGTGAAATTGCTTGGTTGCAAGCCATTCAAACTAGCTCTACCTGTGAGGGTTGGGGTGGGGGGAGAGATAAATTGAATTATTTGAAGGGCAATCAATGTAGCCAGACCTTAGGGGGACTGCATCCAGGACCTGGAAGAGGAATAAGCCGGAGACCAAGGGAATGATCTTTCTGTGTCTCTTTGGTGTGTATTAAACATTTAGCTTCATTCTTTGTTATCTCTGTTATTTATTTGTTTGTTTGATTTATTTCTTAATGAGCATGTGTATAAAATGTCCACACCAAGTTATGTCCTTTTAGTCTAAGCATCATCGTGGAGTAGACAATTTCAGTTTTTCAGGAGAGAGAATTCTGTTGTGACTGGGAGGAGGTCCTGGAACTCCCTGCCTGTTTATCAAGGCTATGGGGTCAGGATTGGATTCAGGAGTGTGGATAAGTTCCCTTAGAAGAGGGGCTGGGGCCGGGTGCAACAATTAGATGAAGGGATGGGTATAATCTCTAACAACTTTCACCGAGAAAGCCTGGCAAATCCCTAGTATGAATGAGTATATTTTCCATAGGAGGAAGACCGCTCATGTCTTCCCTGTATTTCCTTTCTCACCTTGATATTTTATAAAGAATAGGTTGCTATATTAGTCATGATGATCCGGGTTGCAGTGTTAGAAACTGAACTCATATTATTAAAAATCATTGCCTAATTCACTTGAGATGTTTAGACAATAGGTTGGTTTCAAGCACAGCTAGGTTTAGCTGCACTGATAAGGTAAGCCCTGGTAAGGATCTGTCTGTCCTTCTCGGGGCTCTGCTTTCTTTGCTGAAGACTATTCTCAGATGGGGTCTCTACCATGTGCTGGTAAATGACCACTGCAAGCTCCTGATTTACATATCCGAAAATGTTGGTGATATTGAGAATATTGCTACTTGTTGCTCCCAAAACAATTGAGGCTCCAAAATTAAAATGCAAAATAAAAATTTATATTTTCCACCTATTTAGTTGAATTTGGGGAGAAAAAAGTAATTTTCCATCTGAATTTTCTAAGAATTCACTGTACCATATGTGGACATTATACATAGGATAGTAAAGTGAAAAATATGATTATTGAGATTGAGGACTGCAGCATGTAAGACACTGTGGTATCTTATAATAGCTGGAAAGGCATTAGCATACGGCAGCTTTATTTGTTTATTTATGTCTACTGTAAACCATAGCTAAACTGGTTTTTTTATTGATATTTTAAAATTTACTTGTCTTGATGTATCTTTTTGAAAATCCTAAAGTATGAAAATTCTTATTCAGCAGCTTTCAGAAGTTTTTAAATGTAATACCATTTCATATCTGCATCCTTGTGCTATGGACTGATTTTATATTCTCTCTTGTATTTTAGAAAGACTGCCTAGTATTGTGAGAGATTAATGGAAAGATATTGATGTTATAAGAGAGGGATAGTTAGAAGGCTATGTTAGAATGGGCAGTTATATGATTTAGAGGTGAAAAAGCCTGAACCAGACCATAGTGATGGAATAGGCAAAGAACATAGATATGAGAGAGACATATTCATGTAAAAACAAGTTTTCTTACAAGTCTTGGCCAATAATTATGTTGCATATTGCTACTTTCCATATCTCCATTGTTAACAAAATAGTAGAACAGTGTCATTAAGTGGGCTAGTTAATAATTCTATACTATTGGTTTTAGAAATAATTTGAATGGGAAAATTCATATTAGCATAATTCTGTTGAAGGAAGTAAGATTATGGAAGCAGTAGGAGCAGATGATTGATGCCTGATAGAAAGCAGGGTAGTGGAGCAGTTTAAGTAAGAGATACCCAGGGTGTGCGCAGCAATGCAAAGCTCGGTTCTGAGAGAAAAGAAGGAGGCTCAGTTCTGGTGATGATTTACTGCCCACACCCTTTGGGCTTCTTTCTCATGGCTATGGCCTTGGGAACTTGGACCTTTTGGGTTTCCTTTACCTTTCCAGGTTAATAAATTGCCACAATAGCTACATGCTTTGGGGCTGGTTTTCTTCATTATAGACAAAACCATTTTATAACAGATATGAAGGTAACCCAGGTGCAAGCTACATACGAAATAGATAATACAGTTTTAGAATACAAAGCCTAGCCCTATTTCACTTCGGAAACTCTTCTTACTGATCTGTCTAGGACTGTATTTTCCTTTTCCAAATGCCTTAGTTTATGGCCTCATTTTATTTACTCTGAAATCAGGCTACTTTTCTATTTACGTCTGTTGTTGCTCTCAACTAGAAAGCTTCTAATTTAAAAATGTCAAGGTTTTGAGTCTTCTGGGAAATAGAAAATACTTTATTTATTCAATAGATGTATGTTAGATGAATAAGGTCACAGTTAACCAAGTTGTGATGTCATAGACAAGGTTCAGTATGTAATCCATCACAATAGCACATATTCAGACATATGATCAAGGTGTCAAGGGATGCGTGGGTGGAAATTGCTAAATAATATTTGTTGTTCTAGCACAGTGATGGCGAACCTTTTGCGTTCGACGTGTCAGCATTTTGAAAAACCCTAACTTAACTCTGGTGCCGTGTCACATATAGAAATTTTTTGATATTTGCAACCATAGTAAAACAGAGACTTATATTTTTGATATTTATTTTATTTATTTAAATGCCATTTAACAAAGAAAAATCAACCAAAAAAATGAGTTCGCATGTCACCTCTGACACGCGTGTCATAGGTTCGCCATCACTGCTCTAGCACTGTAATTTTCCCTTCTTTTCATTAGTTTTCTTTCTCTTCTCTTTCCTTTTGTTCTAATAGAAAGAGGGGAAAGGATATAAAATGTTGGAAGAAGATCACAAGTTGGAGTAGGGAAGAAGCAAAACAAGGAACCTAAACCAAACAATTTGGCCCCTCATCATCTAATGTTTATTGAGAAACTACAAACTCTTATGAATTAATAAATTCCTTGTTTGGGATGCTAATAACTACTGACATATTAATAAGATTGACCATTCACACCATCTTCCTGTTGACTACTTTAATATTTTTGACTTGTATTAGCGATAGCGGGATTAAGTTGGTTTACTTTTGCAGCAGAGGGCAGAACTAGGACCTTTGGTAGTGAGAAAGGGTTTGCTAAGGTGGGAAGCTGTGGGATTGTGTTTCCAGCTTCTTTTGGTATCTACTCAGGGTTAAGCAAAGAGTGTGTTATAGGAAATTTAAACATTGATTAAGAAGTGTGTAAACTAGAGTTCATTTATTAAAGCAAAATTAAACATCTTAAGTCACTTATGCAAGAGTGGAATGTACTGAAAGGATCTGAGAGAGCTTGGGGTTGCCAGGAGAGGCTAATTGCCCAGGTTTTGAACAGAGAAAAACCCAGTTAACTTCCAAAGGTCTAGTTTCAGGCCAGACACCACCACTAAAATGAAGAAATTTTTGCTTTATTTAAACATTTATTGAATATCTACAAAAGAGCCAGGCATTAGGATACCACAGAAAATGAACAAAGGGCCTGGTTTGGTGGAACTTATTAGGGTGTCCCAAAAAATGTATACACATACTTTGAATAATTATAATGACAGTGTTTATTAAAATCTTTCCAAAATTGAACTATCAGCTATTAAAGTATGTATACATTTTGGAGGGACACCCTGTATTTTGGCATGGGAGACAGACACTAAACAAATAAACAAAGGAGGAGAGGTGGCATTTCCAAAAGAGAAAATGGAAGGATAGTTAGGAAGTATAATTAATGGTGGACATTGAACAATAAATGTCCCTATGGATAGTTAGCTTACATCACTTTTAAGGTACTTTTCAACATTAAGATTAATTAAGTGGTGGAAGTGAAAGAATGGAGGCAAAAGTAGAAGAATAAAGAGCTGAGGAGTGTGCTCTGCCATGAATCAGTCCCTCCTCCCTGGCTTCTCCTACCTTCTACTTTCCATTACCACGTTAGTAATGCTCAGGATGATCACAAGGCAAAGACTAACCAGGTGGAGGGAATTTATTACAAGGGATGAACATTATGGAAAATGAAGAATCATTGGCAATTGGCTGTTCACAGCTGAACGTCTAGGAGACCTGACATGTTCTAGAGAAGCAATAGCAGCTCTGGGAGCCACATGTAGGAATGGGTTTATCCATTACTCCCTCACTGTCAGGAGTCAGTGTCTTTCTACTTCTTCTACTGAAAGTATCTGCTTCCATCCCATTCCTGACTCTTCTCTTGTTTTGGGTCCTCTTGGCCATCGAATGCCACATTCTCTCTATACAGCCCTTCACATCTGCTCTGCTCCACATCTGGTCTCTGGGTGCCTTATATTCAAATTCTATGAGGAGATCTTAGAGGATTGTTTGGTTATCACGATTTATTATAGTCTTGCTATTGTGTCAATTTCTCACCTTAAGTGATGCCACAGGCTACTGGCCAACCCAGTTACTTACTGCTGGTTTGATTCAGATGATTACCTTGATTTAGGCATATAGGAAGGGTGGTGGGGTCTTAGAAACCAAGGGTTGTGCTTAAGAAACTATTGATTGATGCTTTATTCAGAAGGAGCTTGTTAGTGTAGAAGGTGATCAGGGTTTCTTACACTATTTTCTAGTTCAAAAACAATACTAATCTCCAAAAATCAACAACTTATGTAAGAATGAAGAAGAAATGAAGAGTGATATAGCTGCAACAAAAACAATACTAATCTCAACATATAGAATGCCTGCTTAGTGACAAGCATTTAAAGCATATTATTTCTGGCTATGAGAACTATCTTACTATGTAAGCATTTTTCCTTTTTTTTTCTTTTAATTTCCAATATCACAAAGCCAGTAAATGAAAGAGCTAGGATTTGAATCCAAAGTCTTTATTTTCTTTGATAACATTATTCATAGATCTTTTAGTATATAGGCCTCTGAAGTAGTAAAAGCCTTTTGGAACATCATAGAAAGTCCAAATAATTTTAGATGGGCCATAGGCTTCAATGCATTCCATAAATGATTTTGAATGGATACTGTGTCAAGGGACTAAAGAAATAAAATGATGAGTAGAAATAATCTTATCAGATATAAATCCAATGGTTTCACATAAAATAGTACTGTGTTGTTTTGCAATCAGAAATCTCTGAATGCTATGAAAATCTGGCAAATACTTCTTTGTAATGTGCAAGATAGACAACTACTTAATAATGAAGGAAAAACAGAGAAAAAAATCTTATGGGAAAAAGTGTTCAAGTAAAATATCCCATGTCAATCTTGAACTAATAAGAGAAAAGGATTACAATGTTATCATTTTCCTGGAACTCCTAAAAAACCATTGTCCCAGAACAGTTCCTCAATGGGAGCAGGGTCCTGTTCTGCATGCCAAGCAAATATATGCTAAGAAACAAAGTTTTTGTTTTTTTAAAAATAATGCCATGTAATTCTAGCCGGTTTGGCTCAGTTGATAGAGTGTCAGCCTGTGAACTGAAAGGTCCCAGGTTTGATTCCGGTCAAGGGCACATGCCCGGGTTGTGGGCTCGATCCCCAGTGGGGGACTTGCAGAAGGCAGCCGATCCATGATTCTCTCTCATCATGGATGTTTCTCTCTCCCTCTCCCTCTTCCTTCCTCTCTGAAATCAATAAAAATAGGTTAAAATAAAATAAAATAAAATAAAATAAAATAATGCCATGTATCTGTGAAAGAATTGTCACAAATATTTAAAATGCAAAAAATTATAGATACCTAACTTTTTCTGGATTTTTTGGTTTGTCAAAAGCATGAGAGATGACATTAACAAGAGATAGGAGGTTGTATATGAATCATTATTGCATAGGTATAAATTCCCAGGCACCTAACCAAAATGTGCCTCTTTAGCTGATAGGTGAAACTTCACTGTGCTCTCCTGGGTCAATGAAGAGAAACCAATGGGAATGGAAACCAAGAGCTGTTGCCCCCTGAACGACCCCAGTGTTGTAATAACTTTTCAAAATAACTCACTGTTTAAACTTGTAAAGAAAATTACTGAGTCTACATGGAGGATAAATGGCCAATTGTGGCTGTAAACTGAAGCTGTTGGGAGAAAGGGGTTGTTCATAGATCCGTTGGTGCTCCCAGATAGCTTACTATTAAATTCTGACACATTTAAGCGCATGGAAGTGGCCTGTCTCAAGTCTCTCAACTTCTTTCTCCACATCTGAAAGCCACCATTTCTCTTAGCCTGTAGCTGGCTGGAAGGCTTTGGAGTGTGAGTTTAATTACAGGTTACTTCTTCTATTTTTTACATTTTTTAGGCTTTTATATTGCTGCTGTCTTTACAGAAATAGACAACACTATAAATATATCTACCAGGTATCAATTTAAAGACGTAATGAAACATGAATCAACAATAAATTCACATCTGAAAGTTCTGAGTTTTGCCTTTCCACAATGGGCTAAGGAAGCATTTACTGAGAACAAAAATAATAGTCACAATTGAAAAAATATCCCATCAGAAATAGAAGTCCTGAGAGGAGACGGATCATAATGTCATTGAACTTTGTATAGTTAGCACATGAATTTAACATGAAAAATGTCTATTGATTTTGTTTTCCAGACTGTAGGTTTATCTTATTTGTTCTTTCTTAGGAATGTGTAACCTGCTTATCTTGTAAGGGCTGCCATTCAGTTAACGAGAGTATACTGTGAACATGGCTAAAGAGCAAAGATTCCATGAATCATAAGAAAAATAATCCATGGCATTACGGTTTGTGCCATCTCGAGGTCATAGTAGATAAAGAAATGAAAGATCTGGCTGGTTTTGCCCAGGAAGCTGTCTGAGGATGATTGAAACCTTGATTAGCCTGAGCTGTGGACAGAGGGAGTGCTCTGTCTTTCTCTCCCTATCTCCAGCTTAGGTAGAAAATACCCACTTTTGTGTTTAAAGATTATAAAAAAAATCTGGACCTGGTAATCTTTTGAATGGCGACATAAGTTAGAGCTAAGATGCTGCAGGCGTCCTTTTTTAGACAAGTGGGGGAGGTTCAGCAGGCGGCACATCAGAAATGCCGCTGGTGCCCAATCGCCCAATGTTTGGAGTCTTCAGTGAATGCTTTGCTGGAAGAACTAGGATTTTGTGATTAACTTGGTAGAAGAAGTGTCAGAAATGCTTTTCAACACTTAGGTTATGACACTAACTACAGCACAAAGACATCTTGTTTGTCGTTTGGGTCAAGAACCAGAGGGGCTTAGCCTTCTCTAATCCCCAGTAATGATGTGCAAGGTGGACTTTAAAATTAAGACAATTTCCTAAAACTATGTGCCCTCAATTCTGTTACTTCAGAGAAAGTCCCTTGAACTGGAAATGCATGTGCCATCTTTTTTTTTTTAAACATATTTTTATTGATTTCAGAGAGGAAGGGAGAGGGAGGGAGAGGGATAGAAATATCCACGATGAGAGAGAATCATGGATCAGCTGCCTCCTGCACGCCCCCTAGTGGGGATTGAGCTTGTGACCCAGGCATGTGCCCTTGACTGGAATTGAACCCGGGACCCTTTGGTCCGCAGGCCGACGCTCTATCCACTGAGCCAAATCGGCCAGGGCCATGTGCCATCTTTTAAAAACCAAATAATTAGGTACACCATTAAAAACACACTTCTTCTGAGAATATAATTTACTCTTTTCTACCTTTTATTCAAATCAATGGGGAGATCATTGTAACAAACACCCAGTTTATCTTATTTATATCTCTCTTTTTATTGTTTATGCAGATAAATTCTGGGAGTATTTTTGATAAAAATGCAGAAGTATCTCAGAGACCTCAGCTGTTCTATTTATGTCACTGTATGCTATGACTTTCTTTTTTTTAAAATATAGTTTATTGATTTTTTACAGAGAGGAAGGGAGAAGGATAGAGAGTTAGAAACATCGATGAGAGAGACACATCGATCAGCTGCCTCCTGCACACTCCCTACTGGGGATATGCCCACAATCAAGGTACATGCCCTTGACTGGAATCGAACCTGGGACCCTTGAGTCCGCAGGCCGACACTCTATCCACTGAGCCAAACTGGCTAGGGCGACTTTCTTAAATTAACATTGATTAAGTGCAACACAGGGTACTAGATGGTGAGCCATGGTTCAAAAGTCTGCAAGGGAAATTGAAATAGGAAAGCCTATTACTCATAGGTCCCAGAAGAAGCACATGCCATGTATGAAGGAGCCATAGTGGGAGACCAAGGCAGAGGTCAGGGAGAGAGAGAGGTAGGACCTGGGGCACAGGCCTTTACTAGGGTTCATGGGTGGAGTGCTTTGGGATTCCCCAGGCTTAGGCAAAACTGGTCAATGCAAACCAAAAAGAGCAGAGTTTTGGTGAGCTCCATGGGGTCTAGTCTAATGGGTAAAGGCCCTGAGGTGAGGTGGGGAGACTGTCAGTCAGGAGGACTGTTGGGGAAGTCATATCGGGAACTTTCATTTGCTTGTGACTCTGTGGGCTGTTCTCTAGGGCGTACATGAGAGGGCTGGTGCCAGTTTCAGGCCCCCACAGACCACCTGGTCACAAAAACGGATGCCTAGGTAGCAATACATGAAAGAGCTTAGCTAAACTCACCACACTGTAGGGTTTGCTTTGGCCTGAGAACAATTCAATCCAACTTGCAAAGTTCAGCATGCGAAGCCGCTCCACCAAGGCCAACAGCTCTAAAGCAAGAGATGCAGCCTAATTAGCTCCTCTGATATCCTCTTGAACAAAATGTCAGTTCAGAAACCTGAAGTGTTTGCTAATGACAAGGGCCCAACTGTCCCATAAAACTGGAAAAGAGGTGTTTATTGTCTGTTTCAAGATCTGGAAATGAAAATCTTAATGACACAGGAAATGCTCTTCAAAGGCCAAGAAGTCTTAGTGAAAGATAAGAGGATCAATCAGTCTTAAATACGAGTTTACTAAGCGACGGGATGCTGCCAGTGTGCATATGTATTTCAAAAGGCACAAATAAGACCCAGAAATAGTGTTAATTTTACTTTGAAGTATGTAATGAAAACCCTCAAGTACTGAGACTTCAACACACCCCTTTCCCAAAATGGCCAAAATTTCCATTTTTGAGCGTTTATCATTCCGCCTTCTTCCGTTTCCCACGTCTTCACAGAATTTTAAAAGAGCAGCTAATAAATGAAGTATACTTCAGTTTCATGTAATGGATTGGATCAGAAGGGAACTCATAAGATGATATTGGAAAAGCAGGTGGGGGGTCGAAAAGCTGCATAAGAGCTAAGCTGTATGGGTTCAATTGATTCCTGGCGCGGAGGACTGCAGTCGCGGGTTATTCCAGCAAATGGAAGGAGAGCAGTTTCTGCTCTATTAGGACTTGGGCTCTTCCCCAGGGACTGGTCACCAGCAAGGCCAGAGGTGATGAGGGGGAGATGAGGCTATTCAGACTGAGAAAGCAAGAAACAGAAGCCAGGGGCAGAATTCCAAAGGGGAAGATAGAAAATGAGACTCCGGGCCACTGTATGCATTCAAGGTAGAATACAAATACGAGTTTTAAACCTTCTCTAGAGAAACTCATTTTAGAGGAAGACAAGATCAAAGTAGCCAACGCTTTGCAGCATGGTTTTTAAAGGCCAGGCACAGGGCAGGATACCTAAGTCGAAACTTATCATTAAAACCTGGCCTGGTGCTTAGCTTCCTTTCTGTGCTCTTGGCACACCTTGGGGTATTAGAAATTTAGTGGTGTACTTGAAGGAATTGAAAAGCTCAAAACAACACTAAGCAATTCAGCACAATTTCGACACAATCAGTGCTCCCGTTTAACGATAATGGCAGTGTCCACATAGCACCCCGAGGATTGAGAGCTAGTGGGGCATGTAGTGAGGAGCCAGGGGGAGGTCTGGATACTGACTCTGTGACCTTGGGCCCCTTACTTATTGACTTGAATTATCAGCTTCTGCACCTGTAAACAGGGGGAAGAAGAGTAGGACCTCAATCATGAGGTATTAGGGAGATTAAATGAAACCACGTAGAGGTCACAGCCCCTGGAACTTGTGAAAGCTCCTCAGGCCCTGGCACTGTCCACTGTCCTGACAGCACTGTCTTGAGCTCCAGAGGCCAACTTCATATCTATCTGGTCCAGTCAATTCTAGATTTTTCTTGGGCAAAGATGTGCCGTCTCTTACCCTACAGCAAGTTTTAGTTCTGCTTGTATCAACCACAGGACCCATCACCAAAATGTCCCGTCCAACAGCCATTGTAGTAAAAGTATACATTTGGAGTAGCAAAGACCGATTTTATAGCAAAGATCAATTTTGTACATTGAACAAAATTTGGGGGCTCACCTGTGGAGGATTCACAGAATATTAGAGTTCTCTGAGTCAGCCATTCAAGAATGAACTTTGTAGGGAAAAGAGGTTTATTTCCTTTCTAAGCAAGGCTTCCCGTTTCCCCAGTGGGCCAAAAAATTACTTAATTGTTCTGTTTCAAAGCTGAATACTGCCAGGCACTACAGAAAGTATTTTACATATATCATCATTTTCCTTTCTTCAAAGCAACTTTTTGAAGTAGGTAATATTATTTTTAAAAATCATTTTATGAATAAGAAACTAAGGCTTAGAAAGATTAAGTAACATCAAATTTTGGTCTTGATGAGTCTAACGTTAAAACTTTAGAATTTGTTTTCTGTGATGCAGAAGCTTCCGGTCCTAGGACCACACTTTGAGAAACTGCTGTGATATCTCCTCAGATTCGTTGTGGATTCCACAGTAAAATGTATATGTATACTCCTAATACTTTGAAGGAAATAAGACATAATTCTCCACCAGGTAAGCTTTGATGACTCCAGTCCTACGTTAGGTGTAGGCGCAGCAACCCCTGTATCAAATGACTTCTTCAGTGGCTGGAGGTGTTTTGTGGTGAGCTTTGTATTTCCCACAATACCCAGGGCACATAACTTAGGTACTAACTACTACTAACTTCGGTGCCTAACTCTGTGATTTATTGTTGTCATTTGAAATAAAATACTTCTATGCATAGTAAAACAAAGCAGGAAATGGGGGCCTGGAAATGGTTGTGGCTTGTCAATGGTAACCCATTGGTATAATGATTATTTGTTTGTTTCTGAGGTTTTGAAAATTGCTTTAGAAGCAGAAAGCTTCACTTAATTAAAATATTTTAAATCAAACCATAGGAACTTCAGTTCACAAAGCCTCAGGGTAGAGCCAGCAATTGTAAGAAACTAAAATGCAATAGGGTAGATAATTATAATAATACTAGAGGCCCGGTGCACAAAATTCATGCATTCAGGGGTCCCTTAGCCTGGCCTGCACCCTCTCATAATCTGGGACTGCTAGTTCTTAACCGCTGGCCTGCCTGTCTGCCTGATTGTCCCCTAACTACTCTGCCTGCCTGCCTGATCACCCCTATCCACTCTGCCTGCCTGATCACTCCTAACCCCTCTGCCTCCCTGCCTGATCACCCCAAACCACTTGCCTGCCTTCCTGATCACCTCTAACCCCTTGTCTGCCTGCCTGATCGCCTCTGACCTCTTGCTTGCCTGCCTGATTGCCCCTAACCACCTCTGCCTGCCTGCCTGATCGCTTCTAATCACTCGCCTGCCTGCCTGATCATCCCTAACCACTCTGCCTGCCTGATTATCCCTACCCCCTTGCCTGCCTGCCGGATCATCCCTAACCACTCTGCCTGCCTGCCTGATCGCCCCTAACTGCCTCTGCCTCAGCCCCCGCTGCTGTGGCTTTGTCCAGAAGGACATCTGGAATGATGTCTAGAAGGTCGTTCTGATGTCTGTTCTAATTAGCATATTATGCTTTTATTATTATAGATGGGTATAACTTTATGTTTTTATTTCTGTTTGCTGAGTTGAAATAATTAGACAACAGAAAATCTTTAGTTAACTATTGAAAATCTGAGGATATTTATTAATTGCTACACAAATGGTTTAGTGTTTTCCAAAGAGCATTGTTTTTTTTGTTTTGTTGAATTTATTGGGGTGACATTGATTCACAAAACCATACAGATTTCAAGTGCACAACTCTATAAAATACCATCTGCACACTGCATCCTGTGCCCATCACCCCAAAGAAAGTCTCTTCCCATCCCTATTTTTTCTCCCCTTTGCCCACCTTCACCTAGTCCCCACCTCCCTTTCCCTCTGGCTATTACCACACTGTTTTTTATGTCTATGTATTATGTATATACTAGAGACCTGGTGCACAAAATTCATGCACAGGTAGGGCAAATAAGCCTGGCTGGCAATCAGGGCCATTCGGGGCCTTCCCGCTGCCGGCCGGGGCTTTCCTTCTGGCTGCCAGCTGCCAGCCGGGGCCTCCCTTTGTTCTGCGCCACCCTCTGGTGGTCAGTGCATGTCATAGCGAGTGATTGGTTTCCGGTTGAACTCCCACAGGGACAATTTGCATATTAGGCTTTTATATATATAGATATGTTTTTCGGCTAATCCCTTCACCTTCTTTCATCCAGTCCCCCCTTCCTTCTCCCCTCTGACAGCTGTCAGTCTGTTCCATGTATCTATGCATGTTTCTTTTTGTTTGTCAGCTTAGTTTGTTCGTTAGATTCCACATATAAGTCAGATCATATGGTATTTGTCTTTCTCTGACTGGCTTATTTTGCTTAGCATAATAATCTCTAGGTCCATACATACTGTTTCAAAAGGTAAGATTTCCTTCTTTTTATGGCTGTGTAGTATTCCATTGAGTAAATATACCATAGCTTTTAATGCCCTCATCTACTGATGGGCACTTTGCCTGTTTCCAGATCTTCGCTATTGGAAATAATGCTGCAATGAACACAGAGGTGCATATATTCTTTTGAATTAGTGTTTACTTAGGCTATATTCTTAGAAGTGGGGTCACTGGGTCATGAGGAAGTTCCATTTTTAATTTTTTTGAGTAAACTCTGCATTCCTACCAACAGTACATGAGGATTCCATTTCTTACATCCTTGCCAGCACTTGTGGTTTGTTGATTTGTTGATGAGAGCCATTCTGGCAGGTGTGAGGGGAGGTCTCATTGCGGCATCTCTCTGATGATTAGCATTCATGGAGCCTTGGGAGAATGCTTCCTGGTTGCTTAGTGAAGAATGGATTCCTTTTAAAAGTACTGCACTGCTGTCTTGGAAATAGACATTGCTTGTTTGCTTAGGAAAGGCTCTTAAAAGGTTCTACAGTAAAGCAACCTGCTTAACCTGATTAAACCATCATTTCCCAAAATGTTTTGGCCATAGAGCTTCTCTCCCAACTCTTCCCACAAACCCCACTCCAAATAACACCTTTTCACAAGCTATAGATTTAAAAAAAATGTTGAGGAAACACTGATACATATTTTTAAATCAATATTGGTATTGAACCAGTTGTGTGCATATATTACAAAGCTGGGTTCCTCCTACCCATAATTATTACTTTTTCATAAGTGTTGTCTAATTTGCTCATTGCTGAAATAAGGACCTGAACAGACTTTGATATTATTTGATGACTGAAACACTTAAGCAAGAGGAGATGCTAGGTTTGCTTTCTGAGCATATCAGCAGATGGAATTCTGTAAAACCATAGAAATTGGCCTATCTGGGGGGTAAATCAGCCAGACCTGTGGAAAGTTTGAAAAGAATTTTAATTTTGGTATCTCCAATAGATGATTTTTATTCCTTGAGTGCTGCCTAGAAAAGGTCCTCGAGGGAGTCTATTCTAATGACTGGAAAGAAATGCTTTATAATTGCAGTAGCATTTGTTTATCTGTTAAATGTACCTAAATTGTCTGAAAACTACATGTTCAATCAGTGAGATGTTTTTGTCTTTGGAAATATTAATTTTCTTAGCAAAATCATTTTTTCTAGGCACAAGAAAGTAATTTTCAGCCACTTTCCCCCCCAGCTGGAGGGAACGTAAATTTTAACCTAACCATTTTTCTAATTATCACATGTTTTGAATTAATGAGGTCCAAATTAATTAAGGTTTTATTATAGTTTCATCCTTAGGAGACCAGGTTTCATTTCTTTCTTTCAAAGTATTTTCTATCTGAATCGAAAGAAGATTAACCTTACCTTTCTCATTGTTTGAAGCCAATGGGTTCCAACTTCTTTTTTCCTTCTCTAACATACCTGAGGGTTATGAAATACTCCCTCTGTAAGGAAAAGATGAGGTGTGTGGGGGGCTATAATTAGGAAAATTTCCTGAGGTGATTCTGATAAGCTCCCTGCCCCTTCTTGAGAATCCCGGTTTTATGCCTTTGATTAAAGCCTTGTATCCCTCAGGCAGGCATGGAATTAGGCCAGGAAGGGCAGCGGAGGCCCTGTCAGGACTCCAGCTAAGAGAGGGCTCTGATGGCAGGGGGTTTGCCGTAAGTAGTCAGCTAGGGCACAGAGAATCAAAGTATGGCAGGTGCCCTAAGCATTACTAGCACTGTTAGCTGTCTCCACCATTTGTATTCATCTCTGGGTATTGGAAAACCGGGGGCAGCCAGAAGGAAGGAGGTGAAGGCCTTCGGTATAAGCAGAAGCAGAGATTAACAGTTAATCTGCTTGATGCTGGATTTATGAATGAGATGGAAAAAAGAACCCCATCCTAGTGCTTTCCCATCCTTACTCCAATCTTGGCCAGTCTCCCAAGGTTGCTGATAAGAAAGATGCTACTAAATATGGGTTCATAGGTGATAGAGGTGGGGTGTCTGTAAACCAGGCTAATGAGGAGCTAAAAGGTGACTTTTTGAGGAAATTACCAGTACACTGAAAATGATTAATGAAATCATGATAGTCATTGTTTTGAATTCCTACCTTGAACTAAGTTTTGAAGGTTTAGATGACATAGAAAAGCTGGTGAAGGTATATATTCAAAAATTCTATTTTTACATGTAAGCAAATAATGTGTGGGTAAGGTGCACATTTTCTTTGATATTAATATACTAAATACTACAGGTTATTAAACAAGAAACCCTTTGGGAAATAAAGTGCCCTTACCTAATTCTCTTACTGTTTTTCTTTGTTCCAGAACTAGTTGAAGGCTTATTTAATTACATCTGTATTTATTTAAGTTCCTTTTAAAATTTGATAACATTCTAGTTGTCATGTAAATATTTTAACTTGAGGGCAGATCTGTTATTAGAGTTGAAGACCAATGTAACAGAGCCTCCCCTCCTCCTGTTGTTGTTTCCTCTAAGGAATTCCAGGACATTGTTTAGAACATAGGAATACCAAATGACTCAGGTTCACTTATCACTGAATTGGATTTGAAGCCACGGGATTGGACCGGTTGTTAAGAGATCTGTTTTCTCATAGGTCTGTGAGCACAAGCAAATACATCACTTATGCTGTCCGAATTTCAGTTTCCTTACCTTTGGAATAATGGTTTCTTCCTGAGGATGCTGTCCAAGGACTTTATAGGTCAGTGACATCTCACTTAAGTTTTAGGTTTTGGACACTAGATGGTGATGTTGTGCTGCATTTTAAGAGGTCTGGACCAAATGTAGACAGGGTCTTGGAATTAGGCTTCTCATTTTCACAGTTTTTAATAAATATGGTGTATGACTAATGAAACCCTAGCCATGAAACAAACATAATTGAGCATGGAAATAGCACAAGGAGCAAGAAGAAACCCAAAAATAACGTCTGCATGCTTTTTGACATGCTAACTTCAAATACATTGAATCTTATCTTAATTAGCTTAATCATTCTTTGGTGTCCAAAGTCCTTAGCTCCTTTTCTCATCTTTCTTTTATGTTAGACAACTTATTGATTTAGTTGAAACTTCACTGGATCCTGATACCAACTTCTGTTTCTTGCTCATTTCTTATCCAACCCCTCAAATTCTTGGAACGATTGTCCTCAGAAATACTTATGAGACTTTAGGCTTCTTGTTGAAATACCAGAAACATACAGTTGACCCTTGAACAATATGGGATATCTCAGCCCTGCTCTGTGTGTGACAGGGGGCGGTGCCCCAACTCCCCTATCGGCCCTACTCTCTGAGTGACAGGGGAGAGCTCCTCAACCCCCTGATGGGCCCTGCTCTGTGCGTGACGGGGG
>NW_005364031.1:1379289-1400186 GCF_000412655.1 Myotis brandtii
GGCGCCCCAACTCCCCAATTGGCCCTGCTCTGAGCCTGACCAGGGGCTGCACTTAGGGATTGGGCCTGCCCTCTGCCACCCGGGAGCAGGCCTAAGCCAGCAGGTCGTTATCTCCCGAGGGGTCCCAGACTGCGAGAGGGCACAGGCCGGGCTGAGGGACCCCCCTTCCCCCCGAGTGCACAAATTTTTGTGCACTGGGCCTCTAGTTGAAATATAATCCATTTGAGGCTTATGGGGGAAAAGTTTTTAAGTTTGAAATGTTCCACTCCAAATAGATAAGGCTGAATTAAAATTAACTAATTCTTAGAATCCTTAAGGCTAAGAGAAAAGAAGCCTTTACAGAGTCTAGAAACACCCACCTCATGAGCATTTTTATTGCTTGGTCTAAGGAAGCTGAGGCAGAGATAGGCTCCCTGAGGACCTGAGACTCAGAATTTACAAATCGAATTCTTACATGATTTTCCCCATTTACTAAGCAATGGAAGAAATGCAACTAAAGAATACAAAGAGGCAAAAAACTTTGAGACTAAAGACCAAGGGTACTTGGAGATAATTTTACATAGTCAGAATAATTGACTCAGGGGTAGCACACATTTTTTTAAAAATGAATTCAGCCTGTATTTGGGTGATAGAAAGGAGATAAATACATCTTTGCACAAATGAATAGAAATCCTCACAGTTTCTCAAAGCACATCTGTTTTAACTTCATTGTATAGCTATTACAGAGTAGTTTAGAATAAATGTGACCTAAACATTTGTCTATCTTAGATTTACAAGTACAATTTGAACTCAACTGCACCAAATAAGTAAAGAAAGCTATGAAAATAAATACATAATAGTCTAGCATTGTACTTAAAAGGGTGAAACTGATTATGTTGTGATTTATGCAGTTCATTAAAGTTCTGGGCTATTTCTTCTGGCAAATGTAGATTGCTTGATTCCAAAATTTCTATAAAGGTGATTTAGTCACCAAAGGCTTTGTACTAGGGTACCACATGGCTTTCACTTATATTCTCTACGCTCTGTTCTCTGTCTTCTGCAAAAGGCTTTGTCACCCTTCAGAACTATTGTTTTCTACTGGGAATTTTTATTTTTAAAAAGATGTAGGGGATGGAAGAAAATTCTTAAATCTTGATAGGATTTTTTATTTTGTTTTATTTTTATAAAAAATTATTTTCCACTGTTCGAGGTATCAGCAGGTTTGGTTTCTTCTCTTTGGTTGCCTCTCTTTCTGGCTTCCAGATGGCAACCTTCTCTCTGTGTCTTCATATGGTTCTCTCTCTGTGTGTTCATGTTCTCTCTCTCTCTCTCTCTCTCTCTCTCTCTCTCTCTCTCCTAATCTTGTCTTATAAGGATACCAGCTATGTTAGGGTCCACTCATACAACGTCGTTTTACCTCAAATACCTCTTTAAACTCCCTGTCTCCAAATATAGTCACATTCTGAGGTGGTAGGGGCTATAATGTTGTGGGTGGGTTGACACAATTCAGCCTGCATCACAATTCTGTTTAACTTTTTGAGAAAACTGCCAAACTGTTTTCCAAAATAGCTGTACCAGTTTATATTCCCACCAGCAAGGCATTAGTGTTTCAATTTCTTCACATCCTCAACAACATTGTTATTGTCTGACTTTTGATTGTAACCATCCTGGTGGTATGAGAAGTGGTATCTCATTGTGGTTTTGAAATGCATTTTCTGGATGAATAATGATGTTGAGCATCTTTTCATGTACTTCTTATTGGCCATTTGCTTATCTACTTTGGAGAAATGTCTGTTCAAATCCTTTGCCCATTTAAAAATTGGGTTATTTGTCCTTTTATTGTTTTGTTCTAAGTGTGAGAGTCAAATATACTTATCAAATATATGATTTGCAAATTGTTGTTGTTTCTCTAAGCTGGTTGGGTAAAAGAAATAAAAAAAAAAAAACACCTTCCCAAACAAATGTACTATTTGATATTTATGGGAAAAATAGGAATGAGTCCCTGTCTAACTCATGAATAGTCATCATGGTGAGGAGTTGGATTCCTTCTACTTCACTGCAAGAAGAGAACTTTCTTCACCTTGTTTCTATGGTGGTGGAAGAGAGGGCTTTACTAGGGTGGGCAAGCTGTGCTCAGGTGTCATACCGACGCCACTCACTCCTTCAATGGCCATGATTCCGAGTCACTGGTGTTCAATGCCAGGGCTCAATACAATTGTAAATAAATAAATCATTTAGGTGTAGTAAAATGTAGAGCAATGGATTACATGAAAAATGAATGTTATGGAAGTGTGCAGGGCTCACCAGAAGACACCGAGAAAAAGAAGAGGCATGGGGAGGAGTAGGCTGGGTGAAGGAGGCAGGTGGTAAGAAACAAAAGCACGTGGAGGCAGAAAGCAAGTAGGGAGAGTGGCACGTGATATGGTGGTGTGGGAAGCAGGGGCAGGCCATGCTGGAACTTACAGGCTCCATTCAGAGTATTGGTCACTAGCCTAAGAATAACGAGAAACTTTAGAAGCACTTTAAACAGAGGAGTGCCATTATCAGATTTGCCTCTATAATAATATTCTGATTATAATGTATCAGTCAAAAGTTCTGAATTTCACTGCTATTTTAAAGTTTTTAGGAAAAGTCTCATTATGACTTTTATATAACAGTACAAATTCATTCAAGTTGGGAACTAATTTTATTACCTAATCTAGAGAAGGCCATTAGACTTTTATATGGGGATAGAAGTTCATATTATAGTAACTAAAATTATAAAAAGATAGTCAATTTATAAAGATATAATTTATAAAATGCTTGAAGTAAGAATTTTTTAAAGCAACCTTTGCAATGATTTAATATTCATCCTGGAAAGTTTAAATATAGTTTTGATAGGATAATAATGTACTTATTTGACCAACTCCCAATTTCCAGCATTATAATTTTTCTCGTATGCTTTGTTTAATCTTAAAAATCCAATAAGCAATTTAAAAATAGAGATATAAAGACTCATTACACTATATGGACCTGCTGGAAAGTCAATAAGCAATCGACTTCCTGAGTCCTCTGAGATATGATATTTTTAAATGCAGTAATTTGAAAGGGAAAGTTTTATTGGAAGTAGATCAGTTTAATTATGGTTTGTGTGGATATTGTGGAGAATAGATATTCCATTATCATGGTCATCTCTTCACATCAGTCTCTATGATAAGAATTTTGTCACTAATAATTAATAATTCTAGAATTATCAAAGTGAGGATATATTTTTTTCTCTCTCTTTACATATATGTGTATATGTGTATACACATTTATATATGTACTAGAGGCCCGATGCATGAAATTCGTGCAAGTGTAGGCCCTCACAGCCCCAGCTGCCTTGGCCCTCGCAGCCCTGACTTTATCTGGAAGGTCGTCTGGACGGTCGTTCCGCTGTTCGGCCATTCAGTCGATTTGCATATTATGCTTTTATTATTATAGATGATTGTGTATACATATGCACATATCCTATATAATAAAAGGCTAATATGCAAATCTACCGAACAGTCGAACAACTGGTCGCTATGATGTGCACTGACCACCAGAGGGCAGATGCTCAATGCAGGAGCTGCCCCTGGTGGTCAGTGCGTTTCCACAGGGGGAGCACTGCTCAGCGGAGGTGGCAGGAGCCTCTCCTGCCTCCATGGCAGAGCTAAGGATGTCCGACTGCCCGCTTAGTTGGAAATCCCCCAAAGGCTCCCGGACTGTGAGAGGGCACAGGCCAGGCTGAGGGAACCCCCCACCCCCGAGTGTACAAATCTCATAAATCTCATGCACCAGGCCTCTAATATATATGTATATATATGCGCGCACGCATACACACACACTCAGCTGTGCAAGAAAGGTCATATTATTTTCCTAAAAACTGAGAAAATGTTACCCTGAGTACCCACCGAATGTGATGGGGAATTCAGTCCCATTTGTTGGTGGGTCTCCCTTCCTGAGCAGCTTGATAAGAGAAACCAGAATTTTATATGCAGTAATACTTTCATGGAGAGCCCTTTGGTTTTGGTCAACCTTCTGTCCTCGTGATTCTTAAAGGTGGTGGTTCTGCCTGTTCCAGGCCAAGCTAGGTTCTGGGAATCTTTGCTGAGCTGGCACCCTGAACCAGCTCCCCTTGGGGTGCCATGAAACAATGACTTTCTGAGGTCCTGATAACTTCCTGGGGTACTTGGAGGGCAAGGACATATATCCCACTACTCTCAGCTTCCTGCCTGATCTTGAAAAAAATCTTTTGAGAAAGCCTTCTATGAGTTTAAGCTTTGAGACCAAATGCCAGGGAGTGGTCAAGGGATGTTTTTAGCCAACTTTTGTGCTCCACACTAGAACACAGGACACACAAAGGCATTTTCTGACCAGGAAAAGGGAAAATAAAGTGAGAATAAAACAAAACGTCTCCAAGATTACTCTAGCATATATGTCCTTTTTAAAATCTAGTTAACTAACTGGGTCCTATGAGTTCACGTATGTTCCAATAGAAATGAATATAATCATAATTAAAATAAAAATGAAGCCCGGCTGGTATTGCTCAGTGGTTGAGCATCAACCTATCAACCAGGAGGTTGTGGTTTGATTCCTGGTCAGGGCACAGGAGGGATAGAGTTGCAGGCTCTATCCCCAGTAGGGGGCGTGCAGGAGGCAGCCAATCAGTGATTCTTTCTCATCATTGGTGTTTCTACCGCTGGCTCCCTCTCCCTTCCTTTCTGAAATTAATAAAAATATATATTTAGGATAAAATAAAATAATTATGAAAACAATAGCCAGGAGAAGAACTGAGCATCTGCATGCTTACTGTATGCCAGGCCACAAGAAAGCTGAGAGATGTGCGAGTGCTGTTGCTCATTTTCTCCTCACAGCCCCATGAGGTGTGCACTGCTGCTGTCCCTATTTTAGAGGTAAGGAAATTGCAGCTTAGAAAGGTTGAGTAACACAGGCCTTAGGTGGTGGGGCTGAAATTGCTCTGGCTCCAGATCCAGACTATTAACCCTCTGCTTAACTTTTGCCTTTTTCATAGGAATCACTCATCATGCTTTGGGAGCTGTGGGTTTTTCACTGAGATACATGGTCCTCCGTCAGCTTCAAAGCAGTGGGCAGAAAACGCTGGTTCTCTTCCTCACACCAGAGCTCTTTTTGTGCAAATTTTCAATGGTTTGCACATCACACAAGGGTATAGTAAAGGTGGTTAGAATCTGAAACTGAATTTAGAATGAAACAACTGATATTAAAGACATGATTACATTGCTGATATTTAAACATGTGTTCTGAGATAGACACCTTTGCCAACATGAAACCACATGCCTTACTCTTGCTTTTATCTCCATTTCTACTTATTTTCCCAGCCTAGGGCAGGTTTTAGCTTTAAGCAGATTTATGTGAGGCATTGGAGGTCAGTTTTACAATGAGATAACTTGGCAGTAAATTTGTTTTTTAGACAAAATGCTATGCATTATTTGGTAGAATGTTTCTCTTAGGCTAATGAATGAAAAAATTCCTGTGTCAAGGAAAGTTCCTTTACTATCTTGCTGCTTTGCCACCTCAGATACTTTTGGAGCTTTCATTATGCTGAATTTAATATACATACATACAAATGCTCATGTATGTATATATATGCATACAAACATACATGTATATAAATGGGTGAATATGTGTGTGTTTTCCTCTGTTGAAACATTTGGAATGTTCCGATACATTCATGATATTATGTTATAGTGTTTCCGTAACATATTATTTAGCAGTTATGATACCTTTATAATAATCTGGTTATTATTTAACAGGAAAGGAGCAAAGGGAAGACTAGATCATATAAGTATGCCGTTTATACAGCTTTGCTCATTTAACACTCTCCAAGTCTGTTCCCTGCTGCTCGATGGGAGAAGGGACTGGACAAAGGCAGTTAAGACCCATGCCCAATAAGGTCTGAGTGACGTGGGAAGATGCTTTCCTGTCAGTCACACCTGAAAGCGAATCAGTGGTCAGAATAGGCGTGGCCACGGCAAGGGTGTGAAATCGGGATATTTAAACTCCTAGACAAAAGAGCATGCTCCCTTGGCCTTTGGTCCTCTTGCCCTCTTGGGGCTCCTTTTGCAGGGGGATGTGCTCTCCTGCCTCCAGGTAGCTCGTGGTCATGTGGGACCCACACAGTGAACTAAGGGACTTGGATTAGAACACCTACTCTCCTCAATGGTGTTGGGATGTAGGACAAAAGGAATTCCAAGCCTCAAAGACAGGGGAGATTCCAACCATTAGAGAACATGTCCTTAAACATTCTTCTATGATAGAATTGGCTTCTATCGCCTTAGGCTTTTGAGGAAATTCCTTTTGCCTCATTAAACTGAGGATGCTTTAATATATGTTATTTCATTTCGACCAAATCCCAAGTCTCTACAGAGGAATCAGCCATGGTTTGGGAAGCAGCTCTGTGGGGAATGGCATAGCTCATTACTTCCCTGGAAATGTGGTTGTTCCCACAGGTGTGTGAATGTGATCTTCTTAGTGTTGGCTAGGCCTGCTTGCTTATTTCCGGGGAAGAGCCCCAATGCCCTTGATCCTTTGGCCCCTTTCAATAAGGCATCCATGGTACTGAAAGTTGTGTGATATTTGCCTACCATAATTTTGAAAGTGATCCCTTTCAGGGCTGTTGAATCATAGCCCTTAAATGTCCTTGACACTTAAATACATTCACATTGCCCTTAAACAGAATCTGTGTTTTGAAAGTTTAAAGTGTTTCTGCTGCCTCTGATAACACTTTTCACAAGGACTTCTCATCAGAAAGTCCATCCGTTTGGCAATCCACAGGAGGAGTTTGCTTGAAAATGATGTTCTCCCTTGTTTCTTTCCTTAATAATTTGTAATACAAGTTCTAACATGAAATTAAAATTCTTTTATAATTTCATTATCTGGGAAGTGATTTTGCAGTCTGCTGAGAATCCAATGTTGGAGTACAGCACAGTGTACAAAATAATTCTTGTTTTAATACATCGCTATGGCTCTCAGAGGAGTCTCTGCTCAGCTTAGTTTATCATTAGCCTCTGTATTGCTCAGGTTTCCAAGTCTTTAATTCAAAATGAAAATTAAACAATATTCATTTTGCCAGGACAGTTCCTAGAGAAACTGGTTTTAAAACCCTATATTTTTTCAATTAGAAAGGCTCTTACTATAACCACGTCTAGTTTTCCTAATTGTTTAGAACTCAAACACTAGATGCCAGAAAGCCTTCAGAGGGTGAATTTGGAGCCCCTGAGCCCCTATTGCAATACACACCATTACTCCTGTTGGACACTAGTTAAAACCTTATGAAACAACTAAACAGATCACAGGAAACCAAAACCAAGCAGTATCAACCCCCAGAGAGTTTTTCAGGAGATCCAAAAAGCATTTTTGGCTTGTATATAAATTTAAAGGTGAGTATTTTTAACTAGGAGTAATGATTGTATTTTGGCTTATTTAGGTTAGGCTATTTTCATATTCAATTATCGTAACGCCTCATGGCCTGGTGGAAAGGCATGAGCTTTGTAGCTTCAAAACATTGGGCTGAATTCAGTTCTGTGCCTAAAGGGAAGCAAGTTGGGGTAGCCACTCGAAGCCTCAGTGTACTCGTTTGTAAATAGGAACCAATCACACTACTTTATAGGGTTGTTAGGAGTGTGAGATGAAAATAGATGAAAGCACCTAGCATACAACTTGGCTTGGAGTCGCCTCCTATTAAACTTTCCTTTCTTTCCTTTCCACCTATCAATTATTTAAAAATGAAACTGAGTAGAAAGGCATAAAAGTCGAGCCTCCTGAATTTTGCTGCTGAAAGTCAGGCTCAGATTCATGGAACAGGCTTTATAAAAATCTCACCAAGCCCTCAGGATTGATATTTCTATAGCATTAACAAAAGAGAAAAATGAGATTTTTTTCTTTCCTCAAGCCTATTTTTTTTATTTCTTTTTGTTCACTCACTTACAGTATATTGAAGTGGAAATCACTTCAAGCCCTTGAACCACCCTCTGAAAACTTTGCTAAATCCTACATTTTTTCGTTTCACTGCAGATATAGCACTGTGTCCCCTGCCTTTGAAGTCTTTGAAGCGTCCACATTGTAGGCTGAACCTGTGGTGAAGCCCAAACTGGTGGTTTCGACTGCGCAAATCCACTTAAAACCGGGACGGGTGGAATTGAAACGGGCTATGAGAAGGGGTGGTGTTCGCTTCCCTTTCTTGACCCCCACCTCTCTCCACTCTTAGTCTCTTCAAACACTGCTGCTCTAGTCGCAGGCATATCAAAGGCTGCTCTACTGTGGCTGCGGTGACACTGAGGCTGGGAGTGACTGCTGTACCGACCACAGCTGCTCACTGCCTTAGGGGAGTGAACTGAAGCGGGAAGTACATCACGAGGTCGTCAATGGCAGCGATGCCCTCAGGTTTCTTTACCTGGGAGAGATTTGAATCAGGGGTAAGGGCTAGTGTGAAACATTAAAAATGTACTATTTATGTTATAAAATATTGTTACTGTAAATTATGTTATAAATAGAAATGATTTATGATTTTATAATTCTACAGCATATCTGTATATCTTTGCACATTAATTACATGGTATTGTTTTTGCAGTTTTAAAAATAAATATAGCCCAGCCGGCGTGGCTCAATGGTTGAGCAGCGATCTAGGAACCAGGAGGTCAGGGTTAGATTCCTGGTCTGGGCATAGGTCCTGGTTTCAGGCTTGATCTCCAGTAGGGGGCGTGCAGGAGGCAGCCGATTGATGATTCTTATCATTGATGTTTTTAACTTCCTCTCCCTTCCTCTTTGAAATCAATAAAAATAAATATAGATAGTATGCTATTCAATTAAAACATTTTGAAGTAGTATGGTAGTGAATGAAGGTAAGTGCTACACTGGGTTGGAATACTCCTTGCCATTAACCTGCTATATGGCCTCAAGTAAATCACTTCACTTTTCTATGCCTCAGTTCCTTCATCTATTAAATGGGATTATAATAGTACCAATCTCTTAGGCTTGTAATGAATGTTGAATATTAATGTGAAGAAAAGTAAATACATGTAAGGCACTTAGACCAACACACGGCACATTGTTAATACTATGTATTTGCTCTTATTATTGTTAATGTTTTTGAGTTTACATACTTCGATAGATTATGTTAAGTGCTATATCATTGCTCATTTTAACTGCTGTATCACATACTATTGTCTACATATGCCATAGTATATTTATCTATTCTCCTGTTGATGGATAATTACTTCCTACAATGAGAAATACAAATGATAAGAAAATAAACATTTTTGCACTCATTGCCTTGACTACAACATGCAACAATATCTCAAGATGAAAATTCGGAAGAATTTCTGGTATATGGGGTATGAACAAACAGATTTACTCAGTATTGCCAAATTGTTCTCCAAACAGTTGGACCGATTCATGCTCTTAATGTCAGTGTGTGAAAATTTCCATTGCTCTATATCCTTGCCAATTTTAATATTTTTAGCAATCTGGTGGGTGTGAAATGGGAGTGAATGGCATCTCATTATTTACATTTTATTACCAATTGGGCTGTGAGCCTTTTTTTTACATGTTTATTGGCCCTTTGTGATTTTTCTTCTTTTCCTATCCTTTGCCTATTTTCTACTATTTTCTTTTTCTTATTGATTTGAGGAATTTTTGAATATTTTAAGATAATAACTCTCTTAAATAGTTATATGGGTTTTATATATTGGTTATATGGGTTTTAAATATCTGTTCCAAGTCTGTGACTTATCTTTTAACTTTGATTATGTTCTCTTTTTGTGAAAAGGTCTTAAATTTTGTAATTAGTTAAATAAAAGTTCTCTCCTTTATGGGTTAGGCTTTTTGCACCTTGTCTAGGAAATTCTACCCTAACCCAAGTTGGTAAAGGCATCTGTCTATATTTTCTTTAAAAATTATGGAAGTGTTGAATTTTATATAGAAATATGTAGTTCAGCTGGTATTTGTTATTGTTTGTTGTGTAAAGTGTATTTCTTTTTTATTCCCATATTGATAACTAATTATCTCAGCAAGATTTTGTGAGCAGTCTATTTCCTTTTTTTTCATAGTAGTTAATGCCAATTCTGTCATATAAAAAATAGCCATATTTTCAAGGATTTTTTCCCCTGGGCTCTCTATTCTGTTTTATTCATCAATGTGTATATCTCTGCATCAGTACCATATTGCAAAGTAGCTTCAAAATACATCTTAATATCTGTGAGAATTAGTTTTCCCACTTTGCTTCTTTTAAATATGATCTTAGCTATTCTTGACATTTTGCACTTTTATGTGTCAAGTTGCATAAAAAATCTGTTGGCATCTTAAATTGAATACATTGATGTGTAATTTGAGGAGAATTGATGATATCTTTATAATGTTATGTCTTCTAATCCATTACTGGGTAATAGTGCTTTATTTATTCAGGTTATAGTTTTTGTCCTTAATTTGTATTTTCCTCATATTTTATAAAGTTTTTCACACAAAGGTCTTGAATCTTATTTCTTAGGTTTCTAATGAAGTAGCTAAAGGTTTTGGTTGCTATTGTAAATGGAAAGGCTTTTTTTCCCTACTTAAAGTTTTTAATTTGTTTATACTGGTATATTGGAATATTCTTTCAAAGCCTTAATCATTTATTTGTAAGTCACCTTGAATTTTTTTATGTAGGCAATTATGTTTTTGTCTCTCTTCTCAATCTGTTTACTTTTTATTTCTTTCCTTATCTTATTGCATCATGTAAGATGTATATAGTACATTTTGAATGGAAGCCAAAATAGAAATCTTTCTTGTCTTTTGTCCAACTTCAATATAGGTGTGTCCAGACTGTTGATTGCTTCAAGTTTTTGATTGATAATTTTAATCAGGTTAAGAAAATTACATTCCACTAGAATAGCATTATAGTTTTTTTCTAACAATCCTGCCTTAAATCATGACTTTTGAATTTTATAAAAAAATTTGCCTCTGTTGAGCCAATTATTTATTTTTTTTACTTTAATTTGTAAATAGCACATGTCATTAAAGATTATATTTATATGAACTATCTTTGCATTCCTATGATAAATATAACATTGCCATGGATGGAGAGAGGGAGAAAAACATGTAAATATTGTAGAGAAGAGCATTCCATAAAGAGGGGCCAGCAAGTGCAAAGGTCAGCAAGGTGTTTGTTATTTGGAAGATGACTGAGTAGCATGGTTTGATGAGGGTGCTACTTCATCTAGAACATCTCTGCCAACCAATTATCCAGGTGTTGTGACAGTCTCAGCCTATCCATAGTGATGCTATTGGCTAAGAATACCTGAGGCACTCACCTGGCCGATATTACTTGTGTTGAGCCCCACAGACATTTATTTCTCTGACTGGAGCCAGAAGAAGACATCACTTGTGGGTCCTGGTGTGTGTGTGTGTGTGTGTGTGTGTGTGTATGTTTGTACTGCACCCCTGTGGCCACACAGTGAAGTTATAGGTAGATAGAGTGGGAGGGAACAGAACCTGAGGCTCTCTCTGCCTTTATTAGTGTCTGAGGGTGGGGTATCTAAGGTTTCATGGGTTCATTCTTTATTGGTGAATTAAAACATAAAAACAAGAATTAGGGAGTGGAAAGAAGCAGATTCATTCAAGTGGTCAGTTATCTAGGTTACCCAGGGCTTTCTAAAAGGGGGACCTCATGGGTAGTGCAGCCTATTCCTTATCTACTTGGTTTGCTAGTAGCTGTATTATTTATCTGGCCGTATATTTATTCAAGATGGGTGTCTTTGAAAGGCATGCCTCTGAAATCAAAAGCTTAATGCCAGGCATTTACACTATCCCATGATAGGAGCTCAGGGCTTCTCAAGGCAGTGTGTTCCTCACACATCTTTCTATATCTTCCACCCTAATTCTGTTAATTCAGATCACATTTAACCCTCTTTTAGCTCTTTTTTTTTTTTTAAAAAGATTTTAAAATTGATTTTTAGAGAGAGTAGAAGGGAGAGGGAGAGAGAGGAACATCTATCACACCCTCCTGGGGATTAAGCCAGCAACCCAGGCATGTGCCCTGACTGGAAATCAAGCCAGCAACCTTTCAGTGCCTGGGACAGTGCCCAACCAACTGAGCCACATGGGCCAGGGCTCTTTCAGCTCTTTAGTTTAGTTATAAGACCAGTCCTCTAGTTTATAAAGATGCATCTCTGTAAACTGACCATCTCTATGCCACATTTAACCCTCTTTCAGCTCTTTTTTTTAAAAAAAAGATTTTAAAATTGATTTTTAGAGAGAGTGGAAGAGAGAGGAACATCTATCACACCCTCCTGGGGATTAAGCCAGCAACCCAGGCATGTGCCCTGACTGGAAATCAAGCCAGCAACCTTTCAGTGCCTGGGACAGTGCCCAACCAACTGAGCCACATGGGCCAGGGCTCTTTCAGCTCTTTAGTTTAGTTATAAGACCAGTCCTCTAGTTTATAAAGATGCATCTCTGTAAACTGACCATCTCTATGGTAAAGGTGAATAATTTGCTTCTGGGACTACTTGGCCAACATTCAACCCTAATCTATATCCAGGTATGAGCAAACAGGAACTATGCCTGAGCCACACTCTTATATCACATGAGTCTGTACTGCTGAGCACTCTTTTATAAGTGATTGTGAAGAATGTTGGGAGAAGATCCAGAGTGTGCTAAGTTCATTCTGATTGTGAGAAGCAAGATAATAAGATATCACTCTCTTTCAAGTGGATTGAATTAATGGAGATGTATTTTTCTTGATTTTGTCCAAGATGTCCTGGCAGTCTAAGGATGGTAATCACACTCCTTGCATACTGAGGACCTAAGGCTGCTTTTTCAGTGGTAATACTGGAAGGCAAAGAAGTTGCAGTGCTGAGTGGGACACATGTAACACATTTGAGGAAAGCTAGAGGGGGAAAACACTAGAGCTCTGTCTCAACTACATGTGGGGCCAAAGGCAGAACAATCTCTATTTGCCGTCTGGGACAGATAAACCCATCCATCAGGCTGCATCTGGTGCACAGACTGAGGCCTTGACACCCAGGCGCTGAAGGATTTATTGGCCTTGTTCGGGGACTCGTAAACTTCCTTCTTGGCGTCTTTTCTCTGGCTCCTTGTCCATGCCGTGCTTTGACTCACTAAGCCTATTGGTTATGCTCATCCATGTTTCAATCCTCTCCTTTGTGAAGGAGACGGTGCTACACTTCTTGTGCTTTGAGTATCTCACAGGGTCAGACAGCTCTTTAACAAAACATCCTCACACTTGCCAGCAGACGACACAATGACAAAGCCAGGGACCGTATTTTCTCTCTTACCGTCTCTCTCCCCATTTTTACATTTTGCAGGAGCACAGAGCTTTATCTTGCTAGCCAGAAAGCAGTTCTTCCTTTTCTCTTAACCTCTTCCTGGAAATAGGTGGCCAACTGCTGGGTTTAGTGATCATGATCATGTGACCCATCTCCTCCATGCTGGCTCTGTGGCCCCGGCTAGCCAATCCCTCAGGATGTTGTCCACTTTAGTCTTTGACATCATTGTGTTTTCTCTGCCCTAAGACTATATTAAGCATATATTCACATGGGCAGGGGAGGTAAATTGTTCTTGTTTCAGAAGAAGTATTTTTTTTGAAAAAGCATTTATCTTGGGATTTCTTGTTACATGTGAAACTCTCCAAATGCATTTCAAATTAATTTTATTTGTGAAAATTCTATTTAGATACTCAGTTGATGTGTGTTGTATGGATTAGTACATGTGCCTATTGGAAGTTACAAAGGACAACTAGACTTAAAACATTTTTGAAATAAATTATCATCTTGAAACTGTTCAAACTGATGCAATTTTAAATGATAAGGTGCCCTGTGCTGCATTGAGCATCCCTTGAAAGGTGTGTGGGGAATGTGCTGTTAGAGGCAGAAGGATGTCTGATTTTAAAGCAATAATGATAGGTATATATTTGAATTCTTACTATTCCAAGTATTTCCCTTGTAATGTTTCTTATAATTCTCACACAAACCTTTGAGGTGTGCACTAATTTTAGCCTACATAGAAGCAGGGTAATGTGTAAAACCATGTTTCTTGGATTCAGACTGGGTTTAAATCTGGAGTCTACTACTTACTCAATGCGTGAACTTGGGTAAGTTATTTAACCTCTCTGTGCCTCACATTTGGCTATCAAAATATTTAAAACTCTCAGAACAGTTTCTGGCATATAACAAGTAACTAATGTTAGCTCTGATGACCTACTCTTACAGATAGATGAGCATTCTTACATATGTATAAAAGGAGTTAATGAGGCACGGGGTAGTTAAGTAACTTACCAGAAGTTACACAATAAATATCAGAACTAGAATATAAACCATGAAAAACTCTACAATAAAAGTCCTACTGGTACTCATACAGGAAGTATACTATTGCTTTTCACAAAAGATGCTGCACAACACATTTTATTGAAATATATTCACTCTGTAAATGTGCAAGTGCCACCCATTATTATTTTCTGAATGTACTAGAAATTGCAAAAATAACTTCTGGTTAAAATTTAACTTTAGGTAGAGTTAGCTTTTGTTGTAGGTGCCAAATAATGTCGGTAACCGGTTTCTGTTTATTCAAATAAAATCAACAGGGACACTCTTGCTCTAAGAACTCATATACTTTTGGACTTTATTGTAGGTCAAGAAAAGTCAGACACCAAATTGTGTCTAGCCATACTCAGCGCATCCTGTGTTTCACTTTAGAAGGGGCTTGGATAAACTGGGAGTTTCAGGCTCAGGTAGCTGGGAGGTCATACGAGTTGTGACTGAAGAAGCTGAAGGATGATTATTTTAGGAAAGAACAAATTTGGTGTGTGCTTCTGTTGGCGTTTCCACAATGCCCTCATTCATGGGGCGGGAAGAAGGCCCCGGACTGGATCAGCACGCAGTGAACCTGTCTCCTGGCAGTGGCAGTGTTCTTTTGTGTGCTGTCTGTTCAGTGTGGTGGCTATGGGCCCAAAGAATCAAAATCAGGAAAAAAAATGAAAGACTTGACTTCAGATGAAACAGAAGAGATCTTGGGATTACCAATAAATGTTTTTGTATAGTCATCATTATTATTGAACACAATAATAATTTTAATTAATTTAATTATAAGTAAGTTTTTATATCACACTACGGTGGATGATTTTCAAATTCTCTTATGAGTAAATAAAGTAACTCAGTTTAGTCAAAGATGGAGAGTCACTTTGGGAACTGCTGAGACTAAGGTTCTAGACTAGCCCCCATTTACGTTTTATTACATAAATGTTCATCCTTCTTTATTCAAATTCTTTTTTTTATTTTTTATTGATTGGCTGCCTCCCACACACGCCCCAACTGAGGATTGAACCTACAACCTGGGTATGTGTCCTGATCAGGCATCAAACTCGCCACCTTTTGGTGTACAGGATGGCGCTCCAAACAACTGAGCACAACAGCCATGGCTCCATTCAAATTCTTAGATTAATTCTGTGGTTTTTAAGGTTCTTAGACAATGGATTTACAGATTTCATCAAATTTGAGAAATTTTCAGCAATTATTTTTTCAAGTATTTTTCTGCCTCCCTCTGTGGCTTCAATTTCACACTTTAAATATATTTTTATTGATTTCAGAGAGGAAGGGAAAGGGAGAGAGAAATAGAAACATCAATGATGAGAGAGAATCATTGATTGACTGCCTCCTGCACACTAGGGATCAAGCCTGCAACCTGGGCATGTGCCTTGACTGGGAATCGAACCGTGACCTTCTGGTTCATAGGTCTACACTCAACTACTGAGCCACGCCAGCCAGGCCAATTTCACACTTTAGAATGCTTGATATTTGTCCCACAGGTCCCTGATGCTGTGTTCATTTTTTAAAAGTCTTTTTAAAAAATTTTTTATAGCTTCATTTTGGAAGAGTTTTCATTAATGTGCTTTCAAGTTCATTAATCTTTGCACTGCAATATCTAATCTGCATCTAACAATTTCTGGTATAATTTTTTATGACAGATATTTTCATCTTTAGAAATATTATTTGTGCTTTTTTATATATTCTATTTATTTATTTATCACATTCATGTCTTCCTGTTTCTTCACTAATATTTGGGGTATATTTATAACAGTTTTGACATTTATGTCAGCTAGTTTTATCACATGTGATTTCTGTGCCTATTTCTAATTGATTTTTTTTCTGGTTATGGGTCATATTTTCCTGCTTCTTTGCATGTATGGAAATATGTAAAGATGATTACTATTCAATATATGTCATAAATTGATTGGATGACATACATTGTGAATTTTACATGGTTGTTGAATTTTATTACATTTGAAAAAATAATGATGGTGTTCTGGTGAGCAGATAAATTACTTGGACTCAGATTATTTTGAGGCTTCCTTTTAACTCTTATAGGGAAACTCTTGAGCAAACTTTGGTGTAGTGCTAATTTAGCCCCATTGCTAAGATAATACTTTCTAAGTGTTCTACCCAATGCCCTTCTCTTATCACTCTGGTAGGTGAGAACAGAAACTATTCCTAACCCTGTGCAAGTTCCACATATGTTTCAGTTATATTTTTCTGGTGCATCCTTCCCTTAAGTAGGTTTTCTCATACATGTGCAGGGCCGTATTCAACCAAAGTCTTGAAGTAACTATTCTGCAAGATTTGCAGAGCTCTCTCTCTGTCTAGAGTCCTCTTCTGCTACTTTCCCCTGCACATTCTAGCTGCCTTGGCCTTTCAAACTGTAATCTCTGTTTCCTCAATGCAGTGGGACAACTGAACTCTGTATTCCTCCTCTCTGCACTGTAGCCTGGCCACTCTCTAGGCAGCAAGCTAGGACCATGGCAGGGCACACCTTACTGTTTCCCTTCTCTCAGGGCTCACAGTCTTGCACTCCTATAGACGGCTGGGTGAAACCATTGTTTCACACATTTTGTCCTGTTTTCTAGTTGCTAATGTGGCAGGATAAATGTGGTTCCTGTTACTCCATCTTTGCTGGAATCAGAAATCTTTGATGGATGTCATTTGACATTCCTTTTTCTCAGTTCTTCATCGTCATTTTAATTGCCAAAAAGGACAGGTAAAAAAAAGGTCAGTATTTAGTGAGAAGTTAGTATATGTTAACAGAAAAGGTAGAGGGAAGTGTGATAAAAAGATGATTTTAAACAACAGCTTGAAAGGGCTACCCCTATGCATATCTGTTCTTGGAATTATCTCTGTAACTCTTTATACTTCTATGTCCCATTGCTCACCAGCTGTGCATCTTAAAGATCTCCAGGTAATAGTCATCAACCTTGCAAGAGATAGGGACTGCCACATCCCTCGGGACATCTTTAAGGAATATTTAAATCTCAGAAATAGCCACTTGTGCCAGCCTCTCAGCATTCAGCTAACAAGAATTTTCTGTTCTACTCCAAACACTTCATTTTCTGCCTCTCTTCACAGGTAAGAGAAGTTACACATTAGAGAGCTGGCTAATGATTCAGTCCCACATCACTGAACTACCTCAAAGGAATCTTAAAATGCTGCAAAATCATGATTACTTATCCAAAGAGTATATGGGGTTTTACAAATACATTTTTAATGCCTGGATGAATCTGTTGATGCAATCATTACTTTAACTCCTTTCTTGTGTCTGTAAGAAATCCACTGGCATGTTATGTATTACATATATGGCAATCCCATATGGCAATTTAAAAAAATAATATAATAGCTTTTAGAATAGACCACTGGGATGGGGGGAGCAAATAAGCATAGGACAGTAATTTTCATTTACATTTTACTATTCAATACTTTTCTTGTGAAGTAAATCATATACAGAGAGAAATGTATAAACCATAGGTGAAGAGTTTAATAAATAATAGAAAGCGAACATGCATGTTTTCATGGCCAAGGCCAAGAAATATAACATTGCCAAGACCAAAACTATCCTCTATATATTTTATCACTATATGTATGTATACATAAATGTACGTATGCATGCATAAAAGCAAATGTAGTTCACTTTTATATTTTTAACTTTATTAAATTAAATAATCAAATCTGAACTCCGTCTTCCTTCTTTAATCAATATTTATGAGATCCATCCTTGTTGTAGGTGGCCATAGTTTATTCATTTTTACTCTTTTAGAATAGTGCCAAATACTGCATTCCAGTATGCCATGATTATTTATTCACCCTACTGCTATATATATATATATGTTTTCAGTTTGGGGTTCCTAAGAACAGTGCCACTGTAGAAATTTTTGAACGTGAGCCAGAGTTTCTCCAGGGTAACTACCTAAGAATCTGTGGGTATACAGTTTTAGTTCATGGGGGCTGTTTTAATTTGTTTCCCAGGCTAGCAGTGAGGTCAAATCCTTTTTATACATCATTAGCTATTTGGATCTTCTTTTTAAAAGAATGCCTTTTTAAGTTTTTGGCCTATTTCAAAGGTGTGTGTGTGTGTGTGTGTGTGTGTGTGTGAGTGATTGTGTGGGTATATTTAGAATACGAGTCCTCCTTTGCATGTGTTTCCCTTGACTCTCTGTACTGCTTATATACTCTCTTTGTGATGTCTTCTGACAAACTAAAGTTCTTAGTTTAATGCAGTAAATTTGCCAGTCTTGTCCTTTTTGGTAGTGCTTTTTGTGACTTGCTAAGGTAATTTTTCTTTACTCTGAAGTTATGCAAATATTCCCCTTTATTATCACATAAAAGCTTAATAGTTTTTTCATTTAATGTTTAGTTCTTTAATCCACCTGGAATTGATTTGTATGTATGGTCTGACTTCATGGTTTAATTGAATGATTTTCCCATATGGACACCAAATTGTTCCAATGCCATTTATTTACTAGTAAAAGTCTGTTCTATCCACAGTACTCACCACTAAATACATGTCTTATAAAGCAAGTGTCCATACATGTGTAGTCTATTGATCAGCTTTTTATCTTATTTCATTTGCTTGTTTGTCTCTATTCACACCAATGTTACACTGTCATAATTCATTTTCTCTATTTACACCAATGTTACATTGTCTTTATATAATGAAATTTGACATCTTCCAATTTTTTCTTTTTTTTAGTCAGTTGTCTTGGCTCTTCTTGGCAGAAAAAAACCCGTTTGGGGATATAAATTTTAATAGTTATTTCTCTTTTTCTGTAAAAAAGTTTAAAAATGGCTGGGATTAATTGGGATTACATTGAATCAAAATATCAGTTTGAGAACAATGATCATATTTATAAAATTGATTTTTTTCAAACATTAAAGATGATTTATTTTCTAATACATTTAGTTCCTTAATATTGCCCAATAAAGTATCCATTTTGTTCTCAAAGATTCTCATTTCTGTGTTTGAGTGATTCATAGTCACTTTATTTTTAAAAATAAAGTAAATATTTAAAAATTTTATTATATCAAATGCTTTTTCTGCATCTATTGAGCTCCCCCCCTTTATCTGTTAATGTGGTGAATTACTTTGGTTGGTTTTCAAACATTTTATTTTGTGCTCTTCATTTACCATACTTGTTGAATGTTTTGTTTTGTCTTCTTGCCTTCTTATGAACTGATTTTTTAATCTTTTCATGTCTTCCCATAGTATTTCAAAAATTATGCACTGTTTCTTTTCTTTTAGTGATTACTCTGGAAATTATTATATGCTTTCTTATATTTCTAATATATAAATTTAATTATAGATAAAACAAATCAACTTAGACTACTTTAATTACATTTTCTCCCTCCCAACTTATAATAACTATTGTGTACTTTCATTCTCTCTTTTATTCACCGAAGATATTTTTTTAAAAATAGTTTTCTAAATATTTCAACTTCTTTTGTTATTCATTCCTTCTTATTTCTCAGAACCCACATCTGAGCTTGATTTCCTTGTATCTGAAGTATACCCATTGGAGTATTCTTATTTGAAATATACTGGTAGTTTGCTCTCTCAGTATTTTGTTAATCTGGAAATGTCTTTATTTTGCTTTCATTATTAAAGGATTATTAATAGGTATCAAATTCTGGGTGGACAGAAGACACATATCAATCCATCCTCTTATGACTTTTATTGTTCCTACAGAAGAAGTTAATAGTTAAGTCATCACATATTGGAAAATGAATTTTTTCCCTCCCGATGCTTTTAAGACTTTGTTTTCTGCTTTAACTTCTGTAGTTTCACTGTGATGGTACAGAATACCACTTTTATTTTTCCTTCTTGGTATTTTTTGGATTCTTGGACCTATAGTGTGGCTTCTTTTGTTAGTTTGAAATATTCTGAGCCATTATCTATTCAAATATTTTTTCTTATATACTCTCTCCTTGCTTTCAAGGACTTCTGAGTTAGTGTTTGGGGTTGAGGGAAAGGATGCAGGGGAAAATGCATCTTGATTGGAAGTATTATGCCATTATTAGCTAGTGGTATAAGCTAATACTTATTGGGCCCTATCTGTCTTACATACTCCACAAAAATGTTTTACATTTGTTTATTAGTTACCTAGTCTGCATAACTGGAGCAATTAAAAACAAAAAGTATGTATTATCGCACCCCGTGTCTGAGAGTTAGGCATCCAGGAGTGCCTTAGCTGGGTAGTTATGGCTCAGGATCTCTCACTAGGTTACAGCCAAGCTGTTGAACCAGGCAGCATCATCTTGACTGGCTGAAGGAACTGCTTTCAAGTTCATGCAGTTGTTGCTAGCAGGATGCTTCAGTCCTTTGCTGGCTGTTGAGATATGAGTTTCAGCTTATGTCTAGGCTATACTTGTCTCCCATTCAGGATTCTGCAGACAAAATTAGAGTACTTACTTTGCATTAGTTGCCCTGGGAATAAGGCCAAATTTAGCAAACTTTAAAATTTATAAAATTGGCAACTCCTTTAGTTGTTTGGTTTTTAATATTTATCTTTATTAATTTTATCTTTATTTTATTGTTTAAGGTATTACAAATAGTAGTACATATGT
>NW_005364031.1:1400326-1421111 GCF_000412655.1 Myotis brandtii
CCCCCAGGTCTCCCCTATCCTCCAGCACTTGCCCTCACCAACCCCTCCCCCTGCCAGTGTCTTGCATCTGTTGGTTGTGCTTATATGCATGCATACAAGTCCTTCCGTTGATCTCTTACCCCCGCAACCCTCCCCTACCCTCCCACTGTAGTTTGACAGTCTGTTCGATGCTTCTTTGCCTCTGTATCTATTTTTGTTCAACAGTTTATAATGTTCTTTATATTTCATAAATGAGTGAGATCATGTGGTATTTATCTTTCACTGACTGGCTTATTTCACTTAGCATAATGCTCTCCAGTTCCATCCATGCTGTTAAGAATTATTAATTTTATCTTGAATGTGCACATGAAATCTTATGATCAGAGACATATTTCTTGTTAATTACCTCACAGTAAATAGTAAATGCATCAGCCTCTCATTACCTAAGGCCCTAAACCTAGGGCATAATGATTAAAAACCAGGTCGAATTTCCAGTGTGCCAGACACCTCATAAGTGAGGATCAGGGATAAGGAAGCAGTTGTCCCCTCTTCTCCTAGAAGGATTTCCTTGGACAGGGAATGGCCTGAATATTAACTCCAACCCTTTGTTATGCTAATAAAATCTCTGCAGATGCCAGATAGCCCCACATGTGTCCAGCCTAGAGATGTCTTTAAGTTTTGGCTTATGTCTCTTTTGACGTGTAAATACCTAGGAAGGCAAATCTCCAGTTTCCCTGCCATCTACAGTTGTAACAGATGCCTATCCTGGGATGTAACTGTTGGCTTTGGGAAAGACAAAAGATGCGTTATTATTCTTTGAATCTGATGAATTAGGTAAACCTGTGATTATAGATCTAATCTTTGTGTATTTGAAAATGTTTCTATGAGAAGTGAAAGCAAAGATTCTCTATTTTTATACCTCAGGAGGCTAGGGCTTTTTGCAGGAACACTGAGAAGTCCTGGGAAGTTTTATTCCCCTATAGTTGTCCTCCCCAGTGGCCTGAGAAATGCCTGTTGTGCCACCTCAGTCTAAAAAAAGTGGGCTCTGCAATTGGTGTCTCTACCTCTTCTCCAAGGGTTCTTGGGCTTATTCCTGGAGAGGAACTAGTCTCTCCTCAGAAGAAAACACAAAAAATATTTTTCCTGGAACTCTTAAAAAGAATGAAATGCTCCTGGGAACATCAATGAAAAACACGTTTTGCTATTCTTAAATCTTTGGTTTCTTTAAAATCTAAGCTGGTCACTTTGCTAACAAATTCCTGCCTAGAAGAACAGCTGTGAATTATTTATACTCATGGAATAATCAAACCTCATTGCATTAATCAACTATTGCTGAGGTAATGCTATATAACAAACAAGGCTTCAAAACTTTATGGCTTACAAAACAAACACTTAGTTTTCCTGCGCCAGATTTTGTACAGTTTGGCTGAAATCAGCTGTGCTTGGTTTCAGATGCAGGTTAGATTCAGTTCTGCTCCTCATAACAACTTGTTCTGGGAAGAGTGACAACTTGTGGCATAGTCTTCTGGCAGAGATACCAGAGGATGAGCAGACAGTCTTTCTTAAGGCCTCACCACAGAACTGGCACCTGTCACTTTCACCCACATTCACTGGCCAATGCAAGTCATCTCCTCATGCCCAACATCAATGGGTGGGGAAGTGTTCACTGCCCATAGAGGGAGACAATTTATAGACTCACAGCAAGGGCATGGGTATTTGGTTCTTTTAAGGGGAGGAGCAAAATGTTGGGAAAAATAATCTAATCTACTATCCTCAAATTTTGAAGTTTAGAAATCTTCTAAATTCAACTACAAGTAGATGTTTCAAACTGGAGTTGGTTATTGAGGAGTATCTGGCAGAAAAAATGTGGCAGAGATGGCTAGCTATCTACCCAAAATATATGGTCATTCTTCCCAGCATTTGGGCTGGAAAGCAGATGCTCGACAGAGAATACATTTCTGCCTGTTTGCATATAGGTGCAGCCAAGTGACTACTTTGTACCAATGAAATGTGAGCAACATTAGTGTCACTTGTACCTTGACATGCTAGAATATCTTGTCCATCTCCTTTCCCCTCCACTAGCTAGAAGCAGAGGATGCTGAGTTCCCAGAGGAGGATGAAACTGTGAGATCCACAGAAACCTTGGTTCCTCAATCACCCCACAGGGAAAAGCCACTTGCTATCCTGAAACATCCACACTGGACTGATGCATAAGTGATGAATATGTTGAGCCCATTAAATTTTAGGATGCATTTGTTATATTTGTTACAACAGCTGATAACATCTTCAGTATTCTCAGCAATTCAGCAAGAAAAGTGTTTAAAGTCATTTGACAGCTTCATGAGGAAACAAGAAAACGCTAACCACCTAGATGTGAAATTAGGTTATTATGTCGGGCAGGTCCCCCTTCTCCGCGTCCCACACAGAGAGAAGAGAGAGAGAGACGTGAACCCGTTCTTTTAAGTAGAGGCGCTTTGGGATTTGAGAAAGTAATGAAGACAGGACACAGAGATAGAGGGAGAAGCTGGGTCTGGGTGGGCTTCTGTCCTCTTCTTGCGGAGAGACAGAGAGACCCAGCACAGGAAGTAAATTTAATATATATTCGAGGTAACAGGAAGTTACATCATATCTGGGTGGGCCCTTGAGTTAATAGGATCTATCCCTCTTAGCACCTGGCGGGAAAAGTCAGACTGAGTGGCTTCCTAACCTCTTGACTAGGACCGCCCCCAGGGTGTGGCTCTGCCTGCGCTCTGGGTCCAGCGGACGATATTTTAAAAATGCGGAAAGTGCTAGCCAGCAGCCCTCCACAGGTTATAGCTTCTAATTCAGACCTAATGATGAGGCACTGCTTGATAGGATATTTTTTTAAAACAATGGGTTGGAGCTAGTTAATCTTTAAGGTTTCTATCAGCTTTAAGATTTTATGATTTTGAAGGAGGCCTTTCCATAGTCTTCAGAGTATATGGAGCAAAGACTACATTCTCACTTAGGTATCTTTTGGGTCTCTCTGACAGGCAGAAGACGGGCAGCCACTCTTCTGTGAGAGAAAGAACATGACAGACTTGGTTTTCATCCCATAACGATGCCCTACAGTGATGCTAGCTCCTGCACCAGAAATGAATTAGAAACTTCTGTGCAGCTACTTTAAATGGCCTTGGGTAAGTCATTTAATGTCCTTGAGACTTGGTGTCTGTCCATAAAATAGATATGTAAGAGTGACTTTGCAGCACGGTTTTGAGGCTTAAATGAGCTATTATACATAAACTTCATGGTGCAGTGATTGGCACATAATGATGACACAGTAAATGTCCAATATTACTATTGCCTTTATTCTTGTCTAGATTAGGTTAGAGGTACAGGCTTTCTCTGGCTTTGGGCTACACTTGGGACTAGAGAATTGAATAATTAAATCCCAGGGAAGATTGAAGAAAGTGTCTTTGTGGAGACCTAGATTCACAATAATAAAACCCAAATGACATAGATCTATGACTGCATATCCACTGGGCTTGGAATGACAGGAGAGGGTACTTACTCTGTAAGCATCTCAATACATCAGAGAACTTTAAATGAATTTTCTGGCTTATGCTGTCCAAGCAAACAAGATGATGCTGAGAAACTGCACAGGGAGGCCACGTATTTGAGCAATCATCAGGGACTTGTCTGCCTTTTTTTTGCTTTTGATTGCCACCAAAGAAAGCAAGGAAGCCAAAGGGATTTTATAATTAAAAAATTAATGATATAAATATTAGAAACAAGTCTGAGAGTAGTGTTGTTGATCTAGTGTTTTAATGACCATTGGATCCTGGCTGAGAGAAAGTGTGAGGTGCTTATGGAGGGCAGATGGGAGCCATAGGCTCCCCTGTAGCAGGGAGGCTCTTAAACAGGAGAAAGGCTGAATTCTACTTGGCTATCAGCCAGGCAAAGTTAAAAATTCTTTTGAGAAAACATATGGGATCCCCGAACTATATCCAAATAGCCAAGTCCTTCCCAGGGGTAAGGATATTCAGTAACGTCTTTCCCATCTTCTTTGTCTCGATTTGAGCTTTTTTCTCTCAAACCTAATAGTGTCACTTAAGTTTATAACTTCTGATATAATTATTTGTTTTGCATGCACAAATTGCTTCCCTATGTAGACTGCAAAGTCTTTGAGAGAGAAGCTATTTCACATATTTCTAGGAATCTCCGAATGTAACTGACAAAGGGCTGCATATCAAGAGTTCATTAATAAAAACTAATTGAAATGAGTTTTCAACCATCTGCATAGAGTAGAGGACATACTGCATTTTTCATTTGATGAAATTGGGTCATTTTTAAGCTTTTAAGGCAATATTGAAGGTCGCTTAAGGATGCAAATTCTTAATTAACATCTCTTTTTTTTGTCCTAATTCAGAGGCACAGGATTCCTTGAGTTGCCCACCAGGTATAATGATAATTTCTGTGGAAATTTGGGAGTTGAGAAAAAGGAAAGTTTACTTGCAAAGCTCCTGATTCTCTGAGTTCAGCTCTGAATGACAAATACTGAACTCAATATTTTCCAAAGTGCCAGTGATAAGCATTTTCAAAAGCCTAATTTTTAAAAACTATGCCAGTTTAAAACATGTAATTTGAACATCAGGCACATGTATTAGTGAAGTCTGGTAGATAACTTTTTGTATGAGAAATATTTTTGCAAAAGCAGAAGAAAATGGTAGGAAAAGGAAAATGAGCTTTGCAATCAGGCATTTTCAAAAGACTCTAATTCTACTGTCTTGGTAATTTATTTTCTCTAATGTACACTCCCTTTGAAAAGGATACTTGGTTCAGAAGGAAAAGGAAAATTCATTCTTGTAATGTGAGAATTCTCTGAAAACCTTTTTCCCTATTGACCCAGAATCTTTATTTTACTTTCCCCCTTCAGTGATAAATTATCTTTAACTACATAGTAATGACATTAAAAACTACTATTAAGAGTCACTTTGATTGGAGGGGAATTATTGGGTCAAATTTTGCCTCTAGGTTCCTGAGCATATTTTCAGGAACTGATCTGCTCCCAGATTGGTATCTTTTGTTGACTCTTTATGTGACATAATTTATTGTGCCCATAAATGGAAGACTGGGGGCACTTCCAACTAGTTAACCAGCCCATAGTCATTTCACTGCACAGCAGTCCTTAATCGAACAATGAGGAAAGTAATTATAATCTATAAAGGAGACAGATAATTATTATACTGATGAGGAACAAAGGCACAGTCTCTGTATAGGGTCATGAGTGCAGGGAGTATCTTTAGGATTTGCCCCCTCAGGTTAACATGCAAAATTGGTTGGGTAACTCCTATCAACCCTGTGCATTTTATGATTCTGTCTGAAGTTTGAAGAAAGAAATACTAACAGTGGATAGGAAATTGGATTTGATGTTGGAAAGAGTCCTTTGAAGGGAGTACATGGGATGCTAAGAAACAACCTGAACTGGTAAATGAATCCATGGAGAGAGGGTTGGCTTCATGCTTCCAAAAATCTCTAGCTACTGATCAGTGCAATAGCTGTAAAGCTCTTGGCTGATTACAATCAGCAATGTTTTCCCTAAAGGACAATAATGGTCTCAATTGAAAAGTCTATAAACAAGTTAGTTTGGGCATCTAAACATGACTCTTAGCTATACAAATAATGAACTCATGTCTCGTAAAAGACAACTTTTCTATTTTTCTTCTCCCTGATGCCTAACCTCAACTACAAACATGTAGCTTGAAGTCTGGTTATCTACTTATTTTTGCTATCCATTTTACAAAACAAATTAATTTTATAGTTTCCTTCATTGCACTTCAGTCAAGCTTGTCTCATAGTAAGGACAGTGTTATTTAAGATTTCCTTCTGTCATGTGAGACTAATTGGCCTAATTCATTATGTAAAAAACTATACGGGCTATGTGACAAATGAGGTAATGCATTTTGAACACTAGTGTAATTGCTAATGAGATCTAATGTGAGTAAACTGCCTGTAAGTTAAGTGTTTCAGCTTGATGGATATGTTACACTTTACTAAGGAAAGAGCTGAAATAAGTTATAGCACCAGTTAGTAATGCACTTACAGATGAAAATAGAGAGCAAGGGATAATATAATTTAAATTTAAATATTTCACATTAAGGTTCATTTTTTATGTGTGGTGTTGTTCCAACATTATGGAATTGAATAAAAGGCTAACTCATGACCAAATGCTGCTTTTAGTAGCCTTTGGACCAATGTAGCAGCACATGTTGTTTCCAGAAGGATTGCTATTACAACAAAGGTAAGGTCCAGAGAATCGTATGGTGTTTATCAGTCATAATTGAAAAGATTTACATTCCATTATGCAGTGACAAGTCTGGGATGACAATTTACACATAATGCATAGTCTATGTCCTGAAGGGATTTTGGGACAGATACAGGAGTTTCTGTGACTATAGATTTCCCCATAATTTTCTTTTTGATTACATAGATATGTATGGATTAGTAAGACACTAGGATGAGGAGAGAGATGTTTGTATCATTATGGGAAAGGAAAATGTTTTCAACCAAACAAGGAAGACATAAAGTTCATGAGGGCTTAGCAATCTCTAGGGTCAGTCAGGAAAATAGTCAGCACTTACAAGTCCTATGCAAGGTATCAGTGGGTCCCCACAGGGGATCTCGGTATAAAAGTCGGGATCCAGAGATGTTATTGTCAAAGGCTAAGTGGGCCAGCTATTGTTGAACACCTTTCCCAAAATTTGGACTATTTAGAGTTAATGAAGTGTCTCTGGATTTTAACTCAGGAGACTAGAAAGAGGTGGGTGGAATTTAAGCTATTAGGAAAGGACTGGAAAATAGATTTATTAGAGGGGAAATGAAAGGTAGGAGGTTATCCTATGAACTATGGAACTTGGCTTGGGAACTCAAATATATAGGTCCTGTTATCAAATGAGTTCCTGTGATGCAGGACAAAAAGTATTAACTGACATTTGGGAATCACTGTGGGAAGCCAAGGGTTAGCACTCCAGGTTAATGTTGTAGTAAAGAGAGCAAAATTACTAAAATGGAAATTCTACCAGAGAGGATACCTTACTTGCCCTTCCAGTACCTAGAAAAATAATCTGGTGCATAGTGGGTGCTAATCATATATTTTTAAAGGAATATATATGAGGTACAGAGTTCTACATGCATATAAAAGTTGTTTAGATAGTGCATATTAGCTATAGCTCACTTAGACAGAATCAGGGTTTGAGAGTCCTGCTTTATCTTAGAGCAGTGGTTCTCAACCTGTGGGTCGCGACCCCTTTGGGGGTCGAACGACCCTTTCACAGGGGTCGCCTAAATACATCCTGCATATCAGATATTTACATTACGATTCATAACAGTAGCAAAATTACAGTCATGAAGTAGCAACGAAAATAATTTTATGGTTGGGGGTCACCCAACATGAGGAACTGTATTAAAGGGTCGCGGCATTAGGAAGGTTGAGAACCACTGTCTTAGAGGAAAGCCAATGAGTACAGGGGCAAGTTGGAGAATGGAAGTGCATGATGGGCAAGAGAGAGAGACTGGCTGGCCCAGCCAATGATAGCACTGCCTCAATATCTTCATCTCAGTATCTCAATCATAAGGTCGTTGTCATACCTTGAGAACTAATATAGAGAGCCATTTCAATTTTTTAGTATTTGAGATTAAAGTCCAATCTAAGCCCTATATAAGACCACTTTCAGATTCCATCAAGAATTATGTGTAATCTAAACAAAATTGGTTATAAAGCAATCTCTATCCACTCATCTCACCTGTCTTGCCTCTTTCCAGGACCAGCCATTAAGGTAGTGAGGTAGAAGAGGCAGAAATTGGCTATATATTGTTTTCAATCTCTTTTTACTGATTAAAAGACTTAGGGCAAATAATTTTTTTAAGGAATGTGTCACAGGTTTACAAAACGTGTGTAAATATAAATGTAACCTTTTTGCTTTATAAATTCTTGATGGTAATTATAAAGAGAAAGCATTGATGTGGTCATTTATGAGTTCTGTGTTTAAACAAAACTTTTCAAAGAATCAGTTATGTTCTTGACAGTTGCAGGGGTGGGGAACCTTTTTTCTGCGGAGAGCCATTTGGATATTTATAACACCATTTGCGGCCCATACAAAGTTATCAACTTAAAAAATTAGCCTGCTGTATTTGGTCAAACACTTAATTAACTCACGCTAATGCTGTGGCAGGGCCAGACCAAATGATTTCCTGGGCCTTATACGGCCCAAGGGCCAGATGTTCCCCACCTCTGGTTTAGAGCAATGGATAAATAGGAAATAGGTAACTTTACTTGGAGCAATGGAAACTAAATAGAGAAATAGTTGCTAGAAATACACTACAATGGGAAATATAATACACATTATGCCAACAAAGAAACTTAAATGGTGAAAACTGTAAATATGGAAACAGTAGGACTTGTAATATTGTGTCCAATAAGGCAATTACAGATACTTGCTCTCTGATGCCTCCCAATGTAAAACTCAGGAACAAATAAATTTGGCTTACTCAGCATCCCTCTCTATCTGAAACCAATATTCACACTATAGCAATCAATACCAAGGAACTGAATATGTCCACATAAAGAGGGATATTTGTACGTATGCACACTTGTGACAATTTAATTAATAACTGTGATATTCCCCAGAACACTTTCCTCAGTTTGGAGAGCACACTAATTAATAAAAATAATAGTCACAGCTAGTCTCTGGTTTAGCACCCATGGGCCAGGAGCTTGGAAACAACCTTGCTGGGTAAGTTCTACCCTTGGGCTTGGAGATTCCTTGCAAACTCATATAGGCCTCTGCTCTCACGTCACTGTAGGTAGTTGATCGTCCCTGCAATGGCTCAGTGATTCACTTCTGTTGCATTTGGTGATCATTACTTACCAGTATTATCATTCTCATCATCCCCCTGTCTTGGGTGAACATTGGATAGGAGCTGGGACAGTGCTTTGGGGACAGCCCATCTACATCTCTACCTCTAGTCATGGCTATAACCTCTTTTACAACGTTCCTTTTTCTAATTTGTGTCAGAAACTGCAAATTACCCTTCACTATCCATTTGATCCTGGCAAAAATCCACCTAGCAAGAAATTGAATTCCCTAGACTCTTGTACCTCCATGTGATCATGTAACTACTTTTTGGACAGCAAGATGAAAGTAAGAGAAGTTTGTCCTACTTCTCTGTTGGACTGGTGGCTTTTATTCCCCATTTTCACATCTTTTTGCCTGAGAAGTAGTGATAACTGGATTTGCCACCTTACATCCAAATATGGAAATCCCCACTTACCCTAAAATGTTTACCTCTGAACTGTTACATGAAAAAAATTCTAATTTAATCCAGGATGTTATAGGACTTTGCACCAAGTGCTAGATCCTAGCAACACTTGCTGGACCTGAGGTTTGAGTCACTTTAATGTTTTTAGTGGTTTTGTTTTCTTCTATCCTGAGCAAGCTGACAAACCAATATGCCTTTTTTTTTTAGTTTTTATTTATTTTCTTTATTAATTAAGGTATTACATATGTATCCTTATCCCCTCATTGCCCCCCCCCCCTCCTACTCATGCCATCACCCCCTGGCCCTGGTGTTTGTGTCCATTGGTTAGGCTTATATGCATGCATACAAGTCCTTTGGTTGATCTCTCTCCCTTACTCCCACCCTCCCCTACCTTCCCTCTGAGGTTTGATGGTCTGATCGATGCTTCTCGATCTCTGGATCTGTTTTTATTCATCAGTTTATCTTGTTCATTATATTCTATAACTGAGTGAGATCATGTGATATTTATCTTTCTCTGACTGGCTTATTTCGCTTAGCATAATGCTCTCCAGTTCCATCTGTGCTGTTGCAAATGGTAAGAATTCCTTCTTTTTTACCGCAGCATAGTATTCCTTTGTGTAGATGGACCACAGTTTTTTAATCCACTCATCTGCTGATGGGCACTTAGGCTCTTTCCAAATCTTAGCTATGGTGAATTGTGCTGCTATGAACATAGGGGTGCATATATCCTTTCTGATTGGTGTTTCTGGTTTCTTGGGATATATTCCTAGAAGTGGGATCACAGGGTCAAATGGGAGCTCCATTTTTAGTTTTTTGAGGAAACTCCATACTGCTCTTTACAGTGGCTGCACCAGTCTGCATTCCCACCAGCAGTGCACCAATGTGCCTTTCTTTCTCTTGGAGTTTATGATGCCAACCCTGCTCTTCTATGAAACCAGTTTCATTTTCACTTCTGAAATAGATTGGGTTCCCTGGACTTGAGGACAGACTTGCCTGCATGTCTCTACCTTTCTCTGTGGAGCTTTGCTGTACAGAGCTCATCAGCTCTCACCTACTTTAGGACCTCGCACTTGTGCTCTGGGTCTTCAGTGCTTTTTCTCTATCAGCGGTTCTCAACCTGTGGGTCGCGACCCCTTTGTCGGTCGAACGACCCTTTCACAGGGGTCGCCTAAATACATCCTGCATATCAGATATTTACATTGCGATTCATAACAGTAGCAACATTACAGTTATGAAGTAGCAACAAAAATAATTTTATGGTTGGGTCACAACATGAGGAACTGTATTTAAAGGGCCAGAAGGTTGAGAACCACTGCTCTAGATCTTTGCATCATTTACTTCTCAGCCCAAATATTACAAGCCCCAAACTTCACTCCATACTACCTCTCTCTTCCATTACCCTTTTATATCTTCTTTATAGCATTTTCCACTACCTACATGATTTATTTGCTTACATGTTCATTCTACTTAGATAGTAAACGTTTGAGCACAGGGGGTTCATTTATCTTGATCACTGGTACATCCCTACTTCCTAGAACTGTGTGTAATAGAAAGTAGATATTCAACAAATATTGGTTGAATCACTGAATCTCCTGAAGGACATTAAAGTTGTAAGTTACAGTAATCTCAAGTAGGTACAAGTCTGGAGCTAAATACATAAAATGATAGTCTAACATGATTGAAGTTTTAGTAAAATTTCAACTGGGTGTGGGAAGTTTCCTTTCTGAAATGTTTCTTTATGTGCAGCAGCTTATACCTATTAATTTATAGAGCTTAAAGACATCACACAAAGTGATTTAGATATGGAAAGTTTTAGAAATAAAAAAACTAATAATTCCTGGAAAAATTGTGTGTATATTTAATAATGAAACAAATTACAATTTCAATGTCAATGAATTTATTTATTAACATAAAAAGAACAAATTATACCTGAAAAAATTTTTAAATTGTTTATTTTTATTTTTATTGTGTACTTGTTCAGTTTATTAGGTTATGGTATCTTTTCTTCTAATCTCTTATGTCTCTGAATCATTTCCTTAGGATTTAAGCCATTTAGGTTCCAGTGGTCTAATTAATGTACACCTCTTCTCCCTCTACTAAGACTTCCACATCTACCTGTAGAAGGAGGTTGACATGGAAACTTTGATATGTTCACATGTTTTGGTGATGAAAATTTGCTGATTCTGTTAATAGTGTCTCTATTGATCCTTCAAGTTTTCTCTCTTGGCTTTGTCTTTCCTTCCTGGTAATCCATCTGTAGTGTGTTGAATAGTGTCCCCTATTCACCCAGAACCTCAGGAATAGGATCTTGTAGATATAATTAAGGTAAGGATTGGGATCAGGTCATACTGGATTGGAATGGAGCCTAATTTCAATGGGTGGTCCTTATAAGAGACTGAAAAAGAAACACACAGAGACACAGAGAAGATGAAGTGAAAAGGGAGTAGAGATTGGAGTGCTGGATCTACAAACCAAGCAATGCCAAGGATTACTGGCAGGCACCAGAAGCTGGTGGTGAGGCATGGGAAGGATACTCCCCAGAGTCTCCAGAAGGAAGCGATCCTGCTGACAACTTGAGTTCAGACTTCTGGCCTCCAGAACTCTGAAAGAATAAAATTCTCCTGTTGTAAGCTACCCAATTTGTGGTAATTTGTTATGGCAGCCCTAGGAAACTACTGCAATGTCTTTCTGGTTTACCAGGCAACTGACTGAGTACCCCTCTGAGCTCTGTCTTAAGTAGGGAGACCAATATTGTTATTCAGACTCTGTTGGTTCTAATTTCCCTTTCCCAAGGCTGTAGCTAAGTACAACATAGCTACCTTTGAAAAGAGTGACATTCTTTAAGTTATGATAGACAGTAAAGTCAATTTTAGTCCAAATTCAGACTTCTGCTATCTATTCCTTGATTCATTATTTTGTGAAAACACACCAGATATATCTAACATTTCTTTTTTTCTAGTAATGGAAAAGTATTAGAGAATTAAAACAGAAATTCAAAACATTATTTTAACCTGTGTCTTTCTTAAGGCCTTTTAAAAAATTACAAGGGCAGCTCTGCACAGTGTAGTTCCAGGAACCCTAATGTACTACTAGAAAGAATTTGGGCTCCATAACTTGTCATTTCTCTTTAATTTCTGCTGAAGAATTTCACTGTGTCCTTTGGGTATCTATATTTCATTCATTAATAAGTCCTGGGGATATGAAATGAATGATGAAATTAAACTGTCAGGCAGGAGATGAACACTGTGGATTTTCCCCCTGTGTGATACTGCTGCTTTCATCTTCACTCTTTTGCTTCAGGTCCCTAACACATTAGTCCTATATTTTCAAAAAAGGACTAAACAAAAGCAAAATGTTTTTTAAAAATATTATTTTATTGATTTTTTGAGAGAGAGGAAGGGAGAGCGAGAGGAACATCGATAAGAGAGAGATATCTATGGATCAGCTGCCTCTTGCATGCCCCCTACTGGGGATCCATTCCGCAACCCTGGCATGTGCCCTGACTGGGAATTGAACCAGAAACCTTTCAGTGCACAGGACGATGCCCAACAAACTGAGCCACACCAGCCAGTGTTAATTTATTTTGATTTCCTACTTAGTGTTAACTTATTCTCCCTTTCGTTTTTAGGTTTTAGGCTCTTATTCTAAGTTTGTTGGCAGGTTATAATGAATTGCTTTAAATTATGATGATTTTGGTTTTTAGACCTTTTGGGGAAATTATTAATATGAAGGATAGACGGAATAATACCTATTATTTAGTTTTATTTTTGATACTCCCTAGGAAGTATTTCTTGAGTAAATGTTAGGATGAAATAGAAAAGGCAACAAATGTGCATTTAAGAGCCCATGGTTGAGCTTTTGGAAATATCTGCATAACATCATTTTTTGTTGCTTTTCTTTTGTAGGCATAAACTGCTGTTTTACTGTATGCATAGACTCATAATTCACTTATTTGGATGGTTTTGAATTATGTTTTGCTTGTAGAAGAAAGAAACCAATTTCCATCACTGGTGTATTGACTATATGTTTTACATCTCTGTGATATACTTGTTCATTCATACACCATATGTTTATTGGTCAACTCTAAGTGTTAGAGCTCCAACTATAAATGCATCAAACTTAACTTAAAACATTTTCTCCCAAACCATCCATCAGGTCTATATCTTTATTAAAACTGGTGGTACTGTTACCCACCAGGATGTCCACAATAGACACCTTAAGTTAATCCTCAATTTTTTTTCTGTTTGCTCCACTTTTCCACATCCAATTGGTCACCAATTCCTGTCAATTCCACCTTTTAGGTATTACTCAGATTTTGCCTTTCTCCTCAACTCTGATGTGTATGTCTTAGTTTGGGCACTGCCATCTCTTGAATGTTTTATTAACAACTCACATCTAATGCCACCTCTCCCTTCCTAGCTTAGTCACTCCCTAATATCCTCCTATAATTAGGAGTGTTTTATGAGCTCTTTAATCACTGTACTATTTTCATTTTCAATGAGACTTTTTTATTTTTTTTAAATTTGAAAGCTTGGCTTTTTTAAGAAGTGAAGTTTTCTAGATTCAGAAATACCACTTTTTTTTATCTGCCTATAGGCATAGATTGCCGTTTCACTTATGTGAATACTTCAGTTAAGTGAATGATTATCCATTTTTTTTTTACTGGGGAAAAGATTATAAGCCAACTTTTGACACTGGCATATTGATTCCACATATCACATCACAGAGCCTGTTGAGCAAACTAGAGGAAAAGAAAAAGGCAGAATTGAGATGTGTGTTTCCAAGTTCCTACCCAATGGTTGCCACTCTTGGGATGGGAAAATTCTCAAACAACCTAGATAGGTTTGGAGGAATCAGGGAAAGTTAGGATTGTGCCTTGCTTTCCTGGGTATGCCTGAAGAAAATGCAAGTCCCTTGAAGAAGGTCCCTGTCTAGCATTGTGCTGCTATCAGCAGAAATGGTAGAGGAAGGTCTACTCCTCCCCATTACCCATGCTCAGAGTGTGGTTGCAAACACCAATGGCCCACATGCCCCATTGGGAGTGTGCAGAAACTCTGAGGGCACATGTAAATTAGGTACAGTGTGGATTGGGTGAGGCAGTCAAAAGACCAGAAGGTGCCACACTTCAATGCACGTTAGCACAGCCATCTTGAGGAAGGCTGGCAAGGACTCAGGAGAAAACATGCCCACTGGAGACCTGCCTTCCTGACTCTGAAAAGTTCCAGTGTCCTTACTGTTGGCAGTGAAATGGCACCAGGTGTTGGGACCAGTGGAGTGAGATGGGACCATGGTTCAGCAACCTTGGTACTTGAGTTCTGGCTAAGAAAGAATTCAGAACCAAGACTCAAATTATAAGAGGAACTTTATTTAGAAGTCACAGAGGTAGAAGTGAGCCATAGAAGAAACCAGCTCAGGAAACCAGTTACAGAGGCAAAAGAAGGGCCCTTGGAGCTTAGGAGAGAGGGGCAAGGAAACACCCTGTGGAGAGAGGATGGGGAAAGGCATGGGCATGCTCAGAGAGAGAGCCCCTTGGTCCTCTGTCCTAAGGGCATTTAAGAGTGAGGATTTTAGAGGAGGTCCCAGGGATGAATCTCAATAGGATATTCATCAGCTTTCCAGTTGTATCCTTTCCAAGTGATGATCTCCACCAATCAGTCAGTGCCAGGATAGGGTGTCATTAGTCATCACAGATGGTTCTGAGGCAGCCATGGGGTCACTTGTCTTCTTTTCTGGGCCTGGAGCTGAACACAAGTGAGGCCTAGATGTATTTGATGCAGGTCAGAACTTCATTTCTCCTGTGGACTTAATGCTCAAGGGCTGTTCTCCAGTCCCCATGTTCATTCTCCCTCTAAGGGGCTCTAACCCACATGACTAGCAACAGGCCAGGGAGGGAAGGAAAGGTCAGGGAAGGGTCTGAATCACATGACCAGAGATATGAAAGGTCAGGGGGTGTAAACATGACCAGCATTGTTCTAAGAGGAAAATGTAATCTGGGGGTAAGGTCTTCCCCCCCCACCCCCCCGCACTTTGCGTGTTGCTAGGCATCTGGGGCTTTCTGCCCTGGCAACGTCTGTACCTTGTCCATCTCCTTGCTCTGCTTATGTCTAACTGCCTACCCCTCTACCAGAGGCAAACCCAGAACCAAGGAGGCAGAGAAGAGGCCTCTAAAGAGAGGAATCAGCTGATAGGAAGTTTAAACTTTGAACTGGTTTGAATGTGTTGCATTTTAATGACAGAGGAAACCAAATTATCTTTAACTGGCACATTTTTTTATTCTTTGTTTTTGTCATCAGCTAGAATGGAGATTCACAGACAGGAAATAAAAATCTATATTTCCTTTTCCTCCCCCTCCCCCAGATCTGAACAAATTTTAATAAATTTAGACCCAAATACAATCAATTAACCATATGCACACCTTCAAAGGATTCTTCTTGCATGTAGTATAAAAGTCACACTCATTTGAGGGGGGAGGGAAGTGAAGAGTGGTGAATGGGGGTGGGAGGGTACTGCTCTTATTAATTCCTGCATTCCAAGTGCTCTGGTATCTCCCTAAAAGTTCTTTCACATTTTTGTGGCACTGTATATGCTGTCTTTGGACCTGGAGTGTCCTTTTCCTGGGATGCACATGGGAAATGCCAATTCATTTACTGAGACTTAAAGAAAGTAGCACTGTCTTCTTTGCATCTCTGTTACCGCATTTGTTTTATTGCAGCTCAGTGTTTATATACCTGCCTGCTACCATATGAGCTCAGCCAGTTCCCACTGCAAAGTAGGGGGACAAAACACCACATTAATTCATTCAATGTTTGTTTAATTAATTAACTAATGACACATAAAATCTTGTAACAGAACTGTTGTCTGGTGTTTACAGTATATTTCCTCTTAAACACCATTGAACTTTCCAGTTTGCTTGCCAAATAATTGGTTTTTAGTATAATTGTTTAGTCACAAAAATTGAAAAGCTGTGGTTAGTGAAATTTTGATTCAGATATAAGCTTTTAAATGCATAATGCTAACAGCCATTATTTTCTCTGTTAACATACCTCTCGGTTTGAAACAAGAGTTTTCAAATTAATTGTTATTTAATAAAGTTTCTATTACATAAAGCTTTATGTTTTGACCCTCATTAAAGACAAAAGACTTAAGTCTTATTTTTTGGATGGGTGTGTGCATGACCTTTTAGAATATAACATCTATGCTTACATGAAATAAACCAGAAATCGTTATAGGAAGAAGAGAGCAGAGGTCCAGAGTGAGTAGTTTACCAAAAAGTGACCCTTCAGTATGTACTGCCTCAAAGTAAAAAGGAAAAATTAGTCCCAGGAAACTTGGCATTAAGGATTTGTTTTAACAACTACTTGCTTTATATGAACCAGAACGTAACAGTGTTTATGAGATATCTTCAGAGACCACTCTCAATCAGAATAGATTAGCTAGACTGAGGTAATGTCATATTATTTTGTGTATATATATGTAAGTATATTTTAGAAGAACTCAAAATGATATGAGAAAACAATCTTGTAGTGTTCTAAAGGTCACTGTATTTGTAGGCAAAAAAAATTTGTAGTTTTAATCCCAAATTTACTAATAGCTATATGACCTTGAACAACCTCACTTCATTAGGAATGGAATGATAGAGGATTTCCAAGTTCACTTTGCAAGTTGTAATTTATTAGCATCTAAATCAAAGTAAAAGATTAAAGAAGACAAGTAAAGGAAGAATCTGTAGCAATACAAACGGAAGAATAAAATTAAAAGTGTAAATGGCATAGATTTAAAAACCCAGGTAATAGTTAAGCAATCAGAATTTGTGAAAGAAATACTATTCCTTCAGGCATATTCTCAATAAAACTTATGCCATCTCAGTTTCTTTTCTTGAAACTTATTAACTATTTTCAGACTAGGGCAATGTTTTAAGATTTTAAAAATATAGCTTAATCCATATATATATGTATATTAGCTCACATTCCAATTATTATAAATTTTGTGTTAAAAATTCAAGATTGCATTAGGGTGAAGGAAGAAAGCATTTGAACTTCTAATATTTATTTTATGTGATTTTTTTCTGATTTATGTTGAAGTAAGTTTTATGATATTAATAATAATATAGAGTAGTACACATATAAAATTTTAAATAAGAATATACACAAGTTGTGAATACATGATTAAAAGATTGATAACAACAGAGCTGTGTACAGAAGCTAAAAGTTCTTTTGGGACAGATGCCAGCCATTAAAGATGTCTTCCCTTCTGAGACCTATCTACCAATTTATCTATAGATATACCTCCAGTTTATGTAACTCACATTTTATTGTAAAATTTCAATGTAGTCAATAAAGAAAATTTGGTGAATATAAAAATATGTAAGAGGAGAAATACATGACATAATCCCCAGGTCTCATCATCCATGTACACATACACAATCATTGTTCTTTCAAGAATGTAATACCTTAAAAATCTATTATAATTGTATATGCCCAAGATAAGTCATATAAAGGTGAAAAATTTCCCAAACTATCTATTGAATTAATTAATGACACATAAAATCATTTGGAGAATTGAATGAATAGTTATAACACTTTTAGTTTCTGTTAAAATGTACTTTATAAGAGTGTGGGGTCCTGTTATGTAGACCTATTATTTAACTAGATTAGCATTCTAGTTTAAAATACATGTCTGAAACATTACTTAAGGGACAGTATACAAGCTTAGAACTAAAAGAGACGACTTTCTTTTTTAATCCTAAAAAAATCATAACCAGTTTGACCACTAATTGAAACAATTTCTTAGTAATTAATGTCCATAACACCAACAGCATCAACTGGAACTCTTAATGGCCCTCTCTGTACAACATGTGAACCTTGTTCCCAGATGAGCAGTGTTGGTCATTTTTGTTGTGATTTTGATTGTTGTTCACATTGGGCATCCGGCTCTCCAGACATAATAAAGATATTCTTTTGGGGAAAGAGTAGTTTCTCAGAATGACTTGTACTTGTACTTTTCTTACTTAGTAAAGGGGACTTGGTTTTCATTCTCCATTATTCATGCATGTACTTCATGCAGTAAATATTTGAGTAGTTCAAATGCACAAAGCACCATCCCAAATATAATCTGGATATCAACAGCCTTTCCTTTTTGCATTTTACTTTCAAAATGTCTTGACTCGCTATTTTTCATGGACTTTGCTGTGTATCTTATTAGCATCCTATGACCATGAAATTTACCTATCTGAGCTCTCTTGAGAATAAATGTATTTTAGAGTTTGACTTGCTTTAATATTTTGAGACCTTTCAGTTTGATTTTTAAGACATATTCTAGAGGCTATTTATTTTTCCTGAGATACTTGGGCTTCAGAGAGGACAAGGTGAGCTATGAGGACTAGAGTGAAGTTCTCAGCCTAAGACAAGGCTTAAGGTTAAGATTCTAAGCAGTAACTTTCAAGGCTACTGTCTTTTTAAATATAAAAGTTAAAGCTCTTTTTTTAAAATTAAACTGCAAAACTTTCAAAATAAAAAATGTATTACATGTAATAACTACTTGTCTATTTGATAACGTTCTCTCTAAACATTATTAATTGTTGTTTAAACCAGTAATTCTTAAGTTATGGGCTATTATTCCACATACTGACCTATAGATATTATATTGCTTAGCTAAGTAACATTTTTGAAAATATCATCCCCATTTTTGAAAGTATTACTTTAATGGATATAATTATTTGAATTTATATCTCTCTCCTTTGTTTCCTCATCTATAACATGGGGATAATACTAAGATCTATGTCTTAGGATTGTTGAGATAATTAAATGAATTGATAGGCACAAAGTTCTGAGAATAGTGCTTGGTATGTATGCATAAAATATGGACATTTTCTCTTAAACTTTTGATAAATACTTTCACTTACATGATTGTCTTAGGAAATAACAAAATTTACAAATCAAGTGAATACAATGGGAATTAGGATAAAGCTATCTATCTTAGTTCAGCATTTTGTTTTTGTTTTTAATGGACAATTGTGCCTATGATATTAATTCTATATTATTACATATTATAAACTTGGGGATAAAATTGTCCCAATTGCATGCAATTAGATTAAATAGGTGGATGATTTTTTTCAATGAAAAATACTCTAAATCCTGAACACATTCCAGAAATATTGTTTAAATCTCTCCTTGAATTTCCTTTTATATGAGGAATCTATTTTATTAAATATATTTTATTGATTTTTCACAGAGAGGAAGGGAGAGGATAGAGAGTCAGAAACATCGATGAAAGAGAAACATCGACCAGCTGCCTCCTGCACACCCCCCACTGGGGATGTGCCCGCAACCAAGGTATGTGCCCTTGACCGGAATCGAATCCGGGACCCTTCAGTCCACAGGCGGACACTCTATCCACTGAGCCAAACCGGTCAGGGCGAGGAATCTATTTTTGAGTGTACACATCCTAGTGTAACTACAAAATGCTAGGTAAGACCGGAAGTCAGAAGTTTTTCTAACCTTGAAGTTATATACATTTTTTTCTCACTCCCTAGCAGAATGTACTAGTAAAGGGTGGCCTTCCTTTATCCTCTGCCTCAGTTGCCCTGTATTAATATCTATTGAAAGAGGAATAAAAAAGCTATCTCATATATGGAGTGGGGTGATTCTTAGCAGTGAGATCAATGTTTTCCTTTTGCTTAATTAGAAAAGTTATTTCAACGCCCTCCACCCACCCCCTTTTTTTATTTCAGAGAGGAAGGGAGAGGGAGAGAGAGAGAGAGAGAGAGACAGAGAGAGAGAGAGAGAGAGAGAGAGAGAGAAACCTCAATGATAAGAGAGATGCATTGATCAGTTGCCTCCTGCACATCCCCCACGGGGGATCAAGCCCACAATCCGGGCATGTGCCCTGACCGGGAACCAAACCGTGACCTCCTGGTTCATAGGTCGATGCTCAACCACTGAGCCACAGCGGCCAGGCTTAACACCCTTTTTTTATTTTACTTTGAGAATGCTTCACTTCAAATTTCTCATATTATACATTGCTTCTTTGTCAAACAGCCCCAACACATTTGGTTTTTAGAAAGTCTTAAACCATATGTGTTAAAGAAAACAATTCTCTCTCTATAAGACTGCATTTAAGATATTTAAAATAAATTAAATAACTTAGAATAATTTTACTGTTCTTAAAACTAAAATGTTCTGTGTTGGTTTTTTTTTGTTTCATTTTGTTTTTGTTTAATTGCAATGCTGATGATTATATTGGGATCATGTAATTCCAGTGCCATCCTTCTTTCTATAGACTATTCTATTTTTCCAACATTCACAAATATTTGACTATTATGAAATCCTCATATTTTCTAATCTCTGAGTTTATATTTCTTTTTTTTCTTTTTGAATCTTTATTGTTCAGATTATTATAAATGTTCCTCCTTTTTCCCCCCATAGCTCTCCTCCACCCGGTTCCCACCCCACCCCTGACCGCCCCCCCCACTGACCTCATCCATAGGTGTAAGCTCTTTGTCCAATCTCTTCCTGCACCCCCCCACCAT
>NW_005364031.1:1422790-1433397 GCF_000412655.1 Myotis brandtii
GCACAGCTTGGGTGGGGTTGTAAATTGGGTGGGGCAGGGTCTCTGGGAATCACCAGGGCAGAGCAAACAGCAATGACTGCCAGTCAGCCCTACACCAGAGAGGTCCCCAGGTCTCTGCATCCAGCACCCCCATGCAGGAACAGTGATCGCTGTGAGCACCTCTGAGAGAAAGCCACCCTCGAGTTCCTGTCCCGATGCCAGACCAGTTTCTCCCCATATGTGTCTGGGTCCCCCAGAATCTCACCCAGAACTGGAGTTCAGAGCAAGCAGGAGGTTGTATCACCCTCCCAATTAAAAAAACAGCACACCCGGGTGCTAGCCCGTACCACGCCTCCACACCTCCTACCAGTCTCAATGTGCTTTCTTCTTTACCTCTCTGGTTGTAGTTCCTGTGGTTCTGGGTGGTAGTTGTTCTGCCTTTTAGTTGTAATTTTGATGTGGTTGTGAGAGGCAGCAAGTATAGGTGTTTACCTATGCCGCCATCTTGGTTCTCTCTCTCTCTGAGCTTAGATTTCAATGAAAAATGCAGGAAAACACTTTTTTAAAGGAATGAGAAATAATAACGAAGAGTTTAAACAGTTTAAAGTAGGCCCTAGGCTTATTGGTCACTGCTTATTCTCATGGTTATGAGATCCTTGTCTTATTCACTGTAGTGAAAATTCAATACTTTAAGGCAATTGGCCCAAGTTTGATTTTTAAGCATTTTGATTTATAAATTGAATTCTTTGTAACCTTTACAGGATTCCCAACTCCATTACCATGCTATTACTTTTGTAATGTGTTTTTGAACATTGCCAATGTGTTCAGAATTGAAAAGCATATTAAAGCGAGCCAATTCCCATAATGGTCTAAACATTTTAGCTGAAATTTTTATTTTTCCACCTCTTCACTTCTTGAAAATGCTGCTTTATATAATTTTCCCCCAATAGAAGTTTCTTTCAAAGTAAATATTGTTTGAGAGTTCTCATTTGCTAGTGTGGCTAGACTCTGGAGGATGTTCTTTAGGGGTCCATAGTGGTACCCCAAGATGACAGCCATCATCCCATTATCACTCATATTTCAACAAGTTTGGGCTATATTATAAGAAATGATCTTCAAAGTGTCCTTGTTTTTCTGTAACATGTATGTATGGAAAATGTCCGTTTTTGCTTTCAAATTTCTAAGTTTTTTTATTGATCTAAATCTATATTTTACAAATGATTGTGTTCACTTGAATATGTTCTGACTTTCTTAAATTAAGAGGCCAGAAACCACAGAATAAGCATCTCTTTCAAGTATTCCTTTCTTTTAACTTCCCTAATCATTGAAGATGATACATTTGTTCATTTCCCAGAGAAGCCTCCCAGAGTCACTTTAAGGTGATTATCATTTTATCTTCAGGCTCACTGAATCACTGAGTCCCTGCTCTGCTTCTAGGCCTGCAAGACTATTATGCTTCAGATTTTGACTATATAATAATAGATTCAAGATATCCAGGCTTAAGTTATAATTTGCATGTCATTCACTTAACTAAGAGGCACAGAATTTCACACTGACTTTCAGTTTTCATTTTGTCATATTAGGCTTGTCAAATTTGGAAAAACTATTACTTAGGTTTCACCTAGAACCATTTAGGTAGATTTAAAAACTAGTGTATTCAAACCAATTATGGCATATTTTTATTTCTTATTTTTCACTTCCATGGTTTCTTCCTACATCTATTATTGATAAATTTGGAAGCTGTTTATTAGTCTATTAAACTGCAGAAGCAGGAATATGATAAAAACAGAATACTATTAGTCATTATTTGCTAACTTAAAAATACTTGGCTGGTGATGTTCATTTTACCCATTCAAAGATCAAAGTAAAAGAATAGCTGTCATTGTTTTTACATTGACAATAATCAACCACTAAGCCATGCTTGACCTTTATAAAGTGATTGTTTGAAATAAGCAAAACTCAGTTTGTGATTCTAAATTGGATGTTTAAGATGAATGGTAAAATAATATCTGTGATTAATCAAGATGATCCTGAGAACTATGGCTCACTATTTATTCACATTTAAATGTTAAAATAACACTTAAAATCTTAATGCCATCTTCACACAAATAACCTTTAACCATTTCTGCATATTTTGTTGTATATTTTTAAATAAAGAAAGTTTTATGGTGACTGCTGAAATTTAAAGAACATGTAGAAGCATGTATAAATACTGAGAGAAGTAATTATTTGCTGAAATTTTAGTATGCAAAAATGCTAAAAGCTGATAAAACTGGGGGTAAGGAAATTAGCTGAATATTCAAATATTTATTTAGTGATTGGAAACATTCATTTGTGACCAGTTTGCTTTTGAGCATTCCATTTAGTGATAGAAAAAATTTAATATTTCTAAAATGCTGCTAAATAATTTGAGGAGGTATGAATGATAAAAATTAGTCTAAAAATGAAAAGCCTGAATAATGAATAGAAATTTAAAAAGCCCATAAAGGTTACAAAAAAATCTCAAGGTTTTGCTGAAATTTTCCACTCTCCTCAGCCCAATGAAACCAATAGTGTGTTTTAATAAATGGACAAAAATGCTCAAAGGCAGACACAGATTCACCCTTTATCATCCTCATGATGCACCAATATAGTTATCCCCTTTTCTTCTCCTGAAAAATATCCACAGATTATACCTAAATATGCACACACAACTCAGGCCTCAAGGCATGAATATCTCAGGGATTTCTAAGAATTCTCTAATATTCACTTTGGAGTTAGGTGGAAACAGATAATAAGGATGACAGGTTCTTGCTAATGAGAGATTTAAACAAATTGACTTCCCCATGTCTTGAATAATTAAGGGTAAGGTGTGACCCAGTAGCACTGTGGAGTAGGGAAGCATGGTCTTGTAGGGAGGCTGAAAGTACAACCTGGCTAAGGTAAAGTGTTAATTTTCTTATGTATTAGTTTTCTAGGGATGCTGTAACAAAGTACCGCTAACCAGGTGGCTTACACAACACACATTTATTTTTCACAATTCTATGAGGAAGAATCTGTTCCATTCCTTGGTCTAGCACCAGCGGTTCTCAACCTGGGGATCGCAACCCCTTTGGCGGTCGAATGACCCTTTCACAGGTTGCCTAAGACCATCCTGCATATCAGATATTTACATTACGATTCATAACAGTAGCAACATTACAGTTATGAAGCAGCAATGAAAATAATTTTATGGTTGGGTCACAACATGAGGAACTGTATTTAAAGAGCCAGAAGGTTGAGAACCACTGGTAGCTTCTGGTGCTTTGCTGGCAATCACTGACATTCCTGGGCTTGTAGAAGCATTGCCCCAATCTCCACCTGTATCTTCACACGGTGGTCTTCCTGTGTGCATATATGTCTTCAAATTTCCCTTTTTATAAGGATGCCAGTCATGTTGGATTAAAGTCTCCCTAATTCTCTCATTTTAACTTGATAATATCTGTAAAAAATCCTATCTCCAAATAAGGTCACATTCTGAAATATTGAAAGTTAGGCTTTGAATATGAATTTGAGAAGGACACATTTCAACCCATAACATCGTACCTGAGCAAGGAGATGAAAATTAGAGAGAAAACATTATCCCTATTATTAGGTTCATTCATCCAACATATATTTCGCCCCTACTTTGTCCCAAATGCTGTGCAAATGCTGGAATACAGTAGTGATCAAAGTAGATTTTCTTGACCCTGCCCACCTGACCCTTACAATCTAATGGCTGAATCTCTGACTTTCAGAGTCTCTGATTTATAGTCATGGTCAGAAGTCAGAACCAAAAATGCCTTCAGCAGGTCCCAAGCATGGAATGTAGTGAATCAAGTTTATTAGAGGTAACAAAAACCACATCACAAACTCAGTAGTAATTGGCAACTGAAACTCAGTCTCATTATGAGGGAGATAAAAGGGCATTCCTCCTCATGCTGATGCATGGGATATGGTAGAATTTTGACTATGCTATAATTTTTCAAAAGAGATCAGAAATCTGTACTTTTATATAAAGTCACCTGATTTTTTTAAATGCTGGCATCTTACATGTCAAGTAGCCATTACAACATACCTACTGGTGTAAGTGGCCTTGCTCTGCTAGTCTAAGTCCTTGGCTTAGAGGAAGGAATATATCATGGGGAATCTGATGGCATAACAGTTGTAATCACCCATCATATAGGAGGGCAACTTCACGGTCTCCTTTTAACCTTACTCTGCCAAAAGTAAATGGAGCATGTTCCAGGTGGCTTGGCGAAGACCACAAGACAAGGGCTGTTCTGCAGACTGTCTCAAAGGAAGGTGGCACACAGAAGACAGATTAGACTGTCAGAGGGAAGGTGGATTATGTTTCTCAGGAGAGTAGAAACACTGCAGGCCAGGGCGAGTATTCCTTATGATAGACTATAGCCTGTAGCCAACATCTAATCATGTTAATTAACTGAGGTATTTTAGGACTTGCCTTAAGTAGGTTAATAAGCTCCCCACAACATCTAAACTCTTATCTTTTGCTTCCCCTCCATGCAAGTATGCACATTTACAGCCTTTGTTTGATTTTTCTTTTTGCAGAGTCTCTAAAGAATGAGTTTTTTTCCTGATGTGCTAATATATAAATTATAAAAAATGTCTAATTATTAATTTGCCAAAAACGTGCTTATTTAACTTGGGTTGACAACGTCTTGTGCTCACTTTGGCAGCACATATACCAAAATCAGAATGTGAAGCTAGCATTTTATAAAGATGCTAGTTTCAGGTATAACTGGAGACAATATCATTTTACATAATGAGGCAAGAATCCAGCTTCCTTTTGGTGCACATTTCTGGAAGGAACATAAACCATCATAGATTCAAGAGCTTTTGAGAAAAAGGTTGGGGGTTGCAATGGCCCACATTTTACCCCATGGTGGCCGAGTCAGGAGAAATGTTGAAGTGGGGAGAGCACATATGTTGATGGGATTAAAAACTTTTGGAAAAGTAGACTTTCCCCTGGACAGTGCTGTTGGAGGCCATATGGTGTGTGTCAGTGTAACTAAGCAAGTGCTTCTCAGCATCCCTTTATCCTTTTTAATATTACCAGTGCCACTGATTAATGGCTCGTTACACCTGTGTATGAAATAACATTACCTCTCTTGGGCTTAGCTGCCGATTTAAATGAAAGTACATTATCTAAGTAGTTGAATCAGGGAGTACACGACTAAATTCCATTCCAGTGTGATCTGTATTTTTCCATGTTTCAGCAGGCTAACAGCTTCCTGTGGAAATTGTTTCACTCAAGTGTTTTCATCATAATTCAAACAGAATTTTGTTTTTACCAAATGGCAATAAGAACTTTGTTGAAAACTGCACTTAATTTTCATCACGTATGTTATTTCCCTTCACAAATACCAATCCAAATGATATTTGGATATCATTCCCAGCAATGATATAGTGAGGGGGGGGAAAACCAATTCATTACATGGTATTTGCACAGCTGGTGACAGACTAGGTGCTGTAGAAGATTAAAACACATGCTCATGCACACACACGCACACACACGCACACACACACACACACCCCAAAAACTGGGAGATAACCCTGGCTTCAAGGATTTCAAAATGTAATTTGGATGTTGAAGGATAACGTCAAGAAACATCTAGAGACAAGTAAAATATAATATACAATTAATTCAAAAATAGAGTGCATGATGCAGATTTGAACTGCTTTCTGAACTTCTATGCTCTAATAAAAATCATGGGCTGTGTTAATCAGGAAGTATCCTGGGAGAGATGGAACTTCAGCTGTGCCTTAAAAAAGGTGGAATATTTAGATTGCAGGAAAGCGATTACAGGGGGTTTGAACCCATAATTCTAGGTTTGGGAGCATGTGCAGGACAGTAGGGAAGAAACCCCAAGTAGAAAAAAGTGCTTCATTCTATATTATCATTTGCGTTATAATAAGAAATGAGGCAAAACAGTAATATGAGTTCGGGGGATGTCCCAGGACCCAGTTCAGGAAACGATGATGCATTAAATTATCATGTTCCCTTGCTGTCCTCCAATCTGTAACTGTTTCTTAATCTTTCCTCATTTTGCATGACCTTGACATTTGAAAGAGTCGTAACCATTTTGAATTTCCCCTTGAAAAGTCTTATAATAAAGAATTTTACTTATAATGTACCCTCCAAAATCACAATCGTTTTGTAAGCATGGTTCATTTCAAAACATTGCTACCAGATTTCATGGTTTGTGCAGAGGGGAATAGTACTTTTGAATGTATTGTTTGATGCAGTCCACTGTGTAATGTGGAAATTCTTACCTATGTGCTCTTTCAGTGTACCTCCATTTCTACAGCAATATATGCAGTCTCAGGACTTACAGTGCTTTGTCTGCCTATTGGCAGCTTAATGGGGCTTGTAAGAAAGAGGGTGTGACTTTCAGACAAGAAAGTGTGTGTGAGAGAGGGAGGGGGCAGGGAAGGAGGATAGGAGAGAGAGAGAGAGAGAGAGAGAGAGAGAGAGAGAGAGAGAGACACCAGTGGAGGCTGAACCCAAAACACAATGTATAACAAGGGGCATATTGGGGCATTCTGGGTATAAATGAAGCTTGACAGAGTGGTTCCTTGATCTTCCATTTTTCTCTCCCTGACTTCCTTTCTTCCTTCAGACCTTGGGTCCAGGGACTAAGTTGTTCATCTCCTGAGCTCATGACACACTGCCTCAGACAATGAGCCCCTTGTTCTGTTTTGTTTGCTCTTGATTCATGATACCCATATCCATTTCTTCCCCACCTAGGGACCCATTATAATGCATCTCTCTATGTCCTTGCAAATATATCATTTTTCTTAAAATTTTAGAAAATTTTGATTGTCAAATCATTTCATTTTTCACCTTGGGTTATGTAATTTTGGAGTCTTGTTAAAGACGGTCATGGAGCAAGTGTCCTTCTTTTTATCTTTTTTCTTCTTTAGTGTTTTACCTTTTGCATTTATTAATCTACAAGGTGTTCCATTATATATGAAGTGAGATAGGGACCTAGATTTATTTTTCTTCAAATTGAGTCTTTTTTTTTCAATACTATCTATTAATTCACTTCCCCCTGGTTTGTGGTGCTACCTTTTAGTTTCCATACTTACATGGGTCGGTTTTAGAAATTTCTAGTATTTTCCATTTCTTCTGTTTGTATGAGCCAGCCTTAGTAGTCTGTTGTTATTACTTAAAAATTGTTCCTAGGGCTCTATAGAATTTCTTGATCTGTGAAATGAGTTATTTATCTTTTTTTTTCAGAATTGACTTAGTTATTTATGGATCTTTATTTTTCCATATAAATTTTAATAATTTGTTGGTTTGCTTAGAAATTTCCTATACAATTTGATTAGTAATATATTTATAAGTTAATTTAAATAGAATTTTCATTCCATTCATGAACATACTATTTCTTTTTTTCTTTGGATCTTTTGAGTTTTAAAACTTTTGTTCTAAAAATCATAGGCATTATTCATTAGGATAATGTCTAGATATTTAATAGTTTTATTTATATCGTGATTAATACCTATGTTTTTATTTGATTATTGTTGATCTGGAGGAATAACATTGAATTTTATTGAGTTTTATCTGGCAACTGTTGCTTCTATAGAATTTTTTATGTAAATGGTCAGATTATCTAAAAATTATAATTTTATTTCTACATTTTAGAATTGAAAAAAAGATATTTGAAATATTTACCTTGTTCTATTATGAAGGGTGAATTAAAGTTTTTATATTTTATATAACTTTACTATAAATTTTGGCATATAGCTTTTCTCAAATTAACAAGCATATAATATATATGTTTTGATATACTAGTAGTTTTTCTAATAGTTTGTTCAGTTAATTGGGTTTTTCTTTTTTGGTTGTTTGTTGTTGTTGTTTTTTTAGTAGGAATTGGGCTTTTCAGTGGTCTTTATTTTTCCCAAAAGTTCTTAGTCTGGAGACTAGTAGTAACTTTGGCTGATTATATACATTTTCTCTTGCCGATAGGGATGGGGAATGCTAAAACGCAGACACTTGCATGACCTCCTATTTGTGAGTTTAGGAATATGAGGTGGGTGGGACCTGCCTTGTGCGAAGAACCTCTGCCTTTCCAGTAGGGCTAGACCACACTCAGCTTGCCACATCCCATTAGAACCCTCTGGGCCTCAGGAAATTTCCTTGACCTTCCCATTGACACTGTTATGTACTTGAATTACCTAGAAGCCACAGTGTGAAGGGGAGTGTCTGCCTCTCAATGTTATTCACCTCCTACCTTAGCCAGCTAGAGCCCCTGCCCTGTTGTTGCCACGCCCACTCACCTGGGCTAGGCTGCTGACAGTGCTGTGTGTCTGTTTTGCTTAGGAAATGGGTGGGCAGTGATCCACCAAAGCACACTGAAGAGAAAAAAGAGCGCAAATAAAAAATTCCCCTTCACATCTAGACTGTTCCTAAAGAATTATTATGCACTTGTACTTTGAAATCTTCTATCTTCCTAGAGTTTTCTTGCCATTAAAAAAAAATACTATATTCTCAGAACTACCAATATGCCCCTCAATTCTGGCATCTTTGGGTTTAGGTTTAGGGGAGGGTACCAGTTGCCTATATTTTTTCACTATCTTGTAAGGACCCTTGATTTCATTTTCTTCATTTAATTTTTGGGGGATGGTGATAATGGTCACTGGTTATTAACTATTCCATTTCTTTGGATCCCCTGTTTATTATTCTTCAGTTTTTCTTCTCAGGTAATGTTTTTGACATTATTACTTAAAAGTCATTTATAACTTGGTTTTCTTCTTATATACTGGTATTTCTGTATTATTTATTACATATTCTCCAAACTCCACCAAAGAAAATTCTTTCTCAGATTTCAGATTGATTTTGTATTTAACGACAGTGATTTCAGGGTTCACAAACTGAATCATAATTTCAGGTGTTTCAAAGTTATAAATCAGTATTACTAAGGTGTATCTAAAGAACTAAAACACTTTTATTGCAAATCTGAGTGATAACATGGGCCTGACGATTGTCCTGGAATATGGATGAGAACCAACCATTTAGGAACAAATATCCTGGCTGATAACAGACAGCCAGCCAAACGCAGCCACTGATAAAGATAAATAACCTGTACTCAGGGAAATTTTTTGCATCATTAAACATGGTGAGCATATTAGCTAGCAGGGGGTGGAGCCGAGTCCCCAAAGAGATAAATCTAAATTATGTGCGCTGCAGTGATCATAACGGTATTGTACCATCTTGGCTAACTAGCTGACATCAATGGGGAAGGGAATTTCAGATTTAAATGAACCAAACTAAAAAGCATTTCAGTGCACATACAGATTAATTGGAGCATATTCATGAACTTTTTAGCCTTATTTTGCTTCTTTTAAAAAAAATGTTTTTGACTGGTGCCAAGTACAAAGAGCTTAGAATTCTCCTGTCAAATCTTGCATCTTGTTTTTTCTTCTCACTTTCTTATGCAGCTTGATTAATTACTCTCCAATTTGCTCTCCATTAATCTCCCTCCTACACAGTTGTATCAGTACTTGCCAAAATCTCCTCTTTTGTGTGCAACTAAGACAGATAATGTAAGTTTAGTGGCATTTCTTTTAAATGAATCAATAAAGTAGTCATTTATTAATACTGTACTTTTGAAACACAGAATATCCCAAATTCTAAGTTAAGTACTGTTGTTTCAGAAGACGAACCTTATTGATAATAGTGTAACCATTTTGAAAATTCTGAGAAAGCTTTACGATGACAGAATTTGATTTTGTTGTTCTCTGTTACTCGTGTTGGACAATATATTGATGATTTGGTATCTATTGTGACACAAAAGGTCACAATATCCACCTTTCTTTCATTCAGTTCTTTTTGTACTTCTAAGAAATTATAGTACTACATGGGTAAATGGAGAAGAAAAACACGATTGGTTTGTGGGGACAAATTAGCCAATATTTAAAGATATGTTTTTTCATATCTACACTAACAAAAGACAAACATGCAAATTGACCGTACCTTCGCTACGCCTTAAGCCATGCCCACCAGCCAATCAGAGTCACTATATGCAAATTAACCCAACCAAGATGGCGCTGGCAGCCACGGAGCTGGAGCAAGCAGGAGGCTTGGTTGCCCCAATGACGGAGGAAGCCAAGCTTCCCACCTGCCGCCGGCTCTGAGCTCCACTCAAAGCAACAAAGTTTCAATTATAGAAGATAAACCCCAGATACCTGCTTTCAGCCTGTCGTGGCCATGGAGCTGGAGCGAGCAGGAGGCTAGGTTGCCCCTGGTGATGGAGGAAGCCAAGCTTCCCTCCAGCCCACCCTGGCTGGCTCTGAGATCCTCTCAAGGCTACGAAGTTTCAATTATAGAAGGTAAATAAATCCCAGAATAAAAAAGAAAAAAAGGAGAGGCTGGGAGCATCTGTTGCCGGCAGGCTTGGCCAGCCTGAAAACGGCCCTCAGCCCCTCACCCAGACTGGCCAGGCACCCCAGTGGGGAGCCCCCACCTTAAAGGGGGTGTGGCCAGCCTGAAAACAGCCATCAGCCCCTCACCCAGGCTGGGCAAACCTCCATGGGGTGAGGGTCCCCACTGGGGGGGGGCTTGACCAGCCTGCAAACAGCCATCAGCCCCTCACCCAGGCTGG
>NW_005364031.1:1433624-1437962 GCF_000412655.1 Myotis brandtii
TGGGAATGACTGGTCACTATGACACACACTGACCACCAGGGGGCAGACGCTCAATGCAGGAGCTGCCCCCTGGTGGTCAGTGTGCTCCCACAGGGGGAGCTCTGCTCAGCCACAAGCCAGGCTGATGGCTTCCAGTACAGTGGTGGTGGTGGGAGCCTCTCCCGCCTCCTCAGCAGCGCTAAGGATGTCCTACTGCTCCCCGCTGTCAAGTGGACATCCCCCGAGGGCTCCCAGGCTGCCAGAGGTATGTCTGATTGCCAGCTTAGACCCAATCCCCTGGGGAGCAGGCCTAAGCCAGCAGGTGGTCATCCCCTGAGGGGTCCCAGACTGCGAGAGGGCACTGGCAGGGCTGAGGGACCCTCCCCCTGAGTGCACAAATTTTTGTGCACCCGGCCTCTAGTTTCAAATAAAGACAATTGAGTGAGCTCCTGTCAGACTGTAAGATATGCATGATCATGTCTGTTTTATTCACAGTCATTGCATCAGCGTACAGCATAATCATGAAGTAGGTGCTCAGTAAATATTTATTGAATGAATGATTTTCAAAAATGTATTTTTTGGTCTATGATATGGAACAGTTTATAAACTTAGCAATAGTGAGTGGTGTAGCAGTCAAAGTTGACTTATTTTAACCAGTGGAGAAAACTGCTTGAAACAGATACCATTAAGCCATTCCTTAGTGCTTGGTTTTCACACATTTGTGACTATGCCACTTATTTTCATTAAGATTTATTTATTAAATGCAAATTACCAAACAGCCCATCATAGTAAGATATCTGGAGACAATCTAGATTTAAGTTGCATTTCAGCCACTTATTGTAGAAAGATCTCAGTTGATCCTGCCACCTCTTTCTGTCTTATTTGACTTTTTCAAAGAGTGTCAGGATACTTCACACCTAGGATTGTTGTTAGGGGTTAGCCAAGCATCATATGTGACAGTACCTACCACAATATGCAGAAGGTAAGTGGTAAACATTGTTTCCCTTCTTCCTGCTTTCCCGCTCTTCCCAGTGCAGGACAGAGTTTTATAAATCATAACCTTTTATTTAGAACACTCAGAGCTCTCATAGGCAATTAATGTGTTTTTATATTTAATTATTCTTAATTTTAAAAGTTGCTAGAACCATGACTATGAGAATACTAAAGCATAAACCAGTAGCCTGTCCATTCTATTGAAAATAAATTACATGTAAAGCCTAACTTTTCTATCCTTTTTCTTCTGGAAATGATAATCTAAATCTATTTTCTCTTCATTACTGAGACTGCTTCTTTCCAATTCTCTTGGAATCTGTTACAAATTAATTTGTGATTCCAGTGTGTTGGCCTCTAGCAGTTTCTCTGTTACTTTTCTGATCTCTAGTAATTTTTGTGTCTCAACAACAGAGAGTGCATTTACTGTACCGGTCTATAATGGAAGGTGTCAGTTATGCTCTCCTGCTCCCTTGTAGATGTCTACACAAAGGAGAATATTCACATCACCCATGTCTTTTCCTTTGATTTTATTTTAATTTTTAAAAAAAATCCAATTTACAGCCCCTCTGACTTCAACTTTTCTTCTCCCTGAGTGTAAACACACACTCATATGAGAAGGAAACTACCCAAGTTGCCTGCCTTCATAGTAAGACCTCTTCCCTTTCTAATCCGACCTTCATCTATCAGATTTCCTCTCTAAGGTAATCAGATTGAACACTTATAATGTGTTTATACCTATCTAGGCTATTAAGTAGAAAGTTAAAGAGGTTTTATCTTTAAAATATATGCAAGCAGAGGGTCCAGTTTGAGGGAAAAGGAATGAAAAGTTAGTAAAAGGAATTATCTGGCCAGATGTACACATCTAGTTTGGCTCTTTATTTTTCCAAAAAATGTTTGTAAAGAGGTTAAATTTATTAGATTAGTCCTCCCCACCACCTCCTATCCCTACCCCCGACATTTACTTGGGTCTCAAGAGACTTAGCCCAAGTATAATAAGACTCTAGGGATTCAGCACAGGAAATTATTATCAAAGAGGAAAAATTCATGGGGGGATCAGAGGGGTAAACATTATTTCATTATTTTGCCCAGTCCAGCTTAGTCTATCTTAGGGGTACCTGTTTAATACCCAGTGCAAGAATCACATGAAAGAGGCACCTCTCTTTTGGGTTCTTAGCTCAGAACCAAGTTCTTTGCTCCTTGCATCTAATTATTACTATTTAGAAGCTTTTCTTACCCTAGTCTCACCTTGTATGAGGCTTGCCCTCAGTGTCCATTAACGGTGATCCTGGTTCTTCTCCACTTCCTCCTCAACTCTCTAGGGTTCCTGGCTATATTGCAGGGCTCAGTTTGGGATTTATTTTAGTTCTCTTGGTTTGAGAATCAGAACTAGGCTGTGGTGATTCAGAAAGATTTGCTTTATCTCTCTCTGTAACAAAGCTGTAAGAAAGTCATGTAAAACTTTCTCTTCACAGAATGTCATTCATAAATTAGATATCTGTGGTATGCTGATGGAGGCAGGGAGACATTTGGTCTCTTTATGCATATTGTTTTAATATCTTAGTTTTAAAAAATAACTTGCAAAACATATGTCTTATATCTTTGCTGAGGAAAACTCTGATAGAAATACAAGAATCTCCTTGCATAATAGAAATGATCAATTATGTCTGTTATCATTAGCTTGTTTTTAACAATGTTTTATCATAATTTTTGTTTTGTTTACATCATTCTCAATTTTGTCCTTTGTTGTTATTATACTTATTTTCCCTTTATTCCAGTAAAAGCTGTCCAGAACATTTTTGAAATCAGATGACTTTAAGAAAGAGTACAGAACAATAACATACTTTCAGAGATTTGCCTGGTTTAAACATGGCATAACTTTGGGATATGCCAGCTAAGTCTGGGTTTAAATCTTTCCAGAGAAACATTAAATAATATGATAATTATAGTTTGCTTGCTTGAATGACCAAACATTATCCACGCATTGTAATTGGTTTTTATTGTCTCCTAATATTTTTCAGTATATCTAATCTTTAACATGCAAGGCAGTTGCATGACTTCCTCTTTTTTAAAAGTTATTTATAAATTAAGGTAATTTATGCAATATGGTAAATATAACATCTAGTACAGAGTAAGCATCCAACATGGTAGTTATTATTGTGCTACTAGAGGCCCAGTGCATGAAATTCATGCACTGGAGAGTGGGGGTTCCCTCAGCCCAGCCTGCCTCTCTCACAGTCTGGGAGACCTCAGTGGATGTCCTACTGACGGCCACAGTGTGGCAGCAGAGGCTCAGAGCAGGCATCCCGTGTGTGTGTGTGTGTGTGTGTGGTGTGTGTGTTGTGTCTGCTGGGGGCCTGCCCCCAGCCACACCGTGGAGGCTTGGAGCAGGTGCCGCTCTGTGTTGATCTCTCAGGCTCCTGGCCTCCACTGCGTGTTGTTCTCTCCCTTGAGCTGTGGGGCCAGGGTGGGGTGCTGCCTGCAGGCTGCACTTTTCTGCTCACAGATCGCCAGATCACCACGGAGACCCGGCGGCAGGCCCTGCTGGGTGCTGCCTGTGCAGAACTTTCCTGCTCTGGGATCGCCATGGCGACCCAGGAGCAGGCCCACCTGGGGGCTGTCTGCCGGCCGTACTTTCCTGCTCTCGGATCGCCATGGGGTCCCGGCTGGGGGCGGGGCTTAGGTGGCGTGGGGCTTAGGCGGCACAAGGGGGTCCCGGCTGGGGGCGGGACTTAGGCGGTGCAATTGTGCCGCCTAAGCCTCGCTGCCCAGGGAGGCACACGAGGTCCCAGATGGCGGCTTGTGCTGGCCAGCCCTGCCTGCAGTAGGCAAATTAGCTGCCATTTTTGTTGGCAGTTAATTTGCATATTGCTCTGATTGGCGGATGGGCGTAGCAAAGGTATGGTCAATTAGCATCTTTGTCTTTTATTAAATAGGACTAGAGGCCTGGTGCACAAAAATTTGTGCACTCCGGGGGGAGGTGGGGTCCCTCAGCCCGGCCTGTGCCCTCTCGCAGTCTGGGACCCCTCGTGAGATAACGACCTGCTGGCTTAGGCCTGCTCCCGGGTGGCAGAGGGCAGGCCCAATTCCTAGGTGCAGACCCTGGTCTGGCTCAGAGCAGGGCCGACTGGGGAGTTGGGGCGCTGCACAGAGCAGGGATCGGGAGGTTGCGATGCCACCCCTAGTCATGCTCAGGGTAGGGCCAATTGGGGGGTTGGGGCACTGCCCCCTGTCACTACTCAAGCAGGGCCCATCAGGGGGTTTGGGGCTCCGTACCCTGTCACGCACAGAGCAGGGTCGATCAGGGGGTTGGGGAGCTCCCCCCTGTCATGGACAGAGCAGGGCCAATCAGGGGGTTGAGGAGCTCCC
>NW_005364031.1:1438886-1458323 GCF_000412655.1 Myotis brandtii
TGTGTGTGTGTGTGTGTGTGTGTGTGTCTGCTGGGGGCCTGCCCCCAGCCACACCGTGGAGGCTTGGAGCAGGTGCCCCTCTGTGTTGATCTCTCAGGCTCCTGGCCTCCACTGTGTGTTGTTCTCTCCCTTGAGCTGTGGCCAGGGTGGGGTGCTGCCTGCAGGCTGCGCTTTCCTGCTCACAGATCGCCAGATCACCACGGAGACCCGGGGGCAGGCTCTGCTGGGTGCTGCCTGTGCGGAACTTTCCTGCTCTGGGATCGCCATGGCGACCCAGGAGCAGGCCCACCTGGGGGCTGCCTGTCGGCTGCACTTTCCTATGACATTTCAGAATATCAACAATTCTTGCTTGAAGTTTGTTGTATGTAGTTCATGGATCTGAGATTTGGTCTTTTGTCTATTCTGGAAAATTTTCAGCCACTATCTCTTCAAATATTACTCACTTTCATTCTTTCTACTGCTTCCCTATAAATTTTGATTGAGCCAAAACCGGTTTGGCTCAGTGGATAGAGCATCGGCCTGCGGACTCAAAGGTCCCAGGTTCGATTCCGGTCAAGGGCATGTACCTGGGTTGCTGGCACATCCCCAGTAGGAGATGTGCAGGAGGCGGCTGATTATTGTTATTATGACATCTCAGAATATCAACAATTCTTGCTTGAAGTTTGTTGTACGTAGTTCATGGATCTGAGATTTGGTTTTTTGTCCATTCTGGAAAATTTTCAGCCACTATCTCTTCAAATATTACTCACTGTCATTGTTTCTACTGCTTCCCTATAAGTTTTGATTGATGTTCTTTAGACCTTCTCATTTTATCCTTTATGAGTCTTAAGCTCTATTTCATGTGTTTCAATTCAATGTCTCTGTGCTGCATCAGGGATAATTTCATCTGCTCTAGGTTCTGGTTTACTAATTGTCTATTTCAGTATAATTTCCTGTCACCTTATCTAATAAGTTTTTAATTTCAATTAAATTTCTAATTTCTAAATATTTTATTTAATTCTTCTGTAAATATTTCTGGGAATTTTTGATAATTGTGTAATTATACGTATTTTCAACTATCAGTTTAAAAATATATTGAATATACTTTATAGTTTGTACTTGATAATATATTTGTACATCTTTGTACCTGGTTTGTGGGTTATTGTTTCTCCTGACTCTTGCTACGTGTTGCTTAATTATGTATTTGGCTCTTTATTTACTTTCTGAGAGACTCTGTTCATGGGAACTTTATCTGTGGGCATTATTTGAATACTGCATTTCTTTCTTCCTGAGGGTGTTTTTACTTGTCAGTTTGCTACTCCCAAAATATGTCTGATTTTAATGAAAATATTAACTTGTGTTTTATTTCTTTAGACCTTGTAAAAAGAATGAGTATGGATGAAAATAGATAAGCTTCCTTGCTGTATTTCTCTGCTGGTTAGATTTTACGTATATTTATTCCTCCTTTCCATGGCTTCCAGCTTTATTGGGGAAGGTCTTCTTACATTTCTCCTCGATGGCCTCCTTGTAACCGATACTAGTCAGAGTGATTTTGATCCCATAGGGGACATTTGGCAATGTCTGGAGACACTTTTGGTTATTATAATTGGAGGGAGGTGCCACTGGAATCTAGTGGGTAGAGGCTAAGGATCCCCTAAATATCCTACAATGCACAGACCAGTTTCAACAAAGAATTATCTGGCTCCAAAAGTCACTAATCACTAATTGGAGGCTAAGAAACCACGTTCTAGGTCAAACAGGACTGGTTCGTGCCAAGAGGCAGCCAAGAGCTTCAGCTTACTTCCCTAGGTCCTTACTTCTGCCTTGTTCTAGCCTTGGAGATTTCCTTACTTTCTGGAAAGTTCATCCACAAACTTAAAAGTTTTTCAAGATTATTTGAATAACTTAAAATATTTAATATTTGTATTATTTTGTCTGTTATTATTTTTAAAAATATGTCTTTATTGATTTCAGATAGGAAGGGAGAGGGAGAGAGAGATAGAAATATCAATGATGAGAGAGAATCATTGATCGGCTGCCCCCTACTGGGGATCGAGCCTGCAACCCAGCATTTGCCCTGACGGGCCAGGCTCTTATCTGTTATTTTGCTTGACCTAGTTCTCTTCTCTTTCTTGAATGACAGCAGAATGTTTTGTCTGTCTGCACTAACCTTTGATTAATCTTTAGGTATGGCTAATCAGGTAGTTTTTAATCATTTTCTATTATAAACAATGCTCTAATGAAAGTCACTTTGTAGATATGAGAATATATGTGTAGAATATACACCTAAGGGTATAAATGCTGGTTATGTGCATTTTAAATTTTGATAAATACTGCCATATCCTCCACACAGGGTTGATCAGTTTACCCTCCCTCCATATTATATGAGAGTGACTGTCCTTACACAGTTTGAAATTCAAACTGATAGATTAAAAACTGGACCTTGTGGTATGCAAATATAGAAAGAATGACCCTTCATATAATCATCAATCAAACTTAACAATTATCAGGATTTTGCCACATTTGTTTCAGTGATCTTCTGCTCCTATTTTTTCTATTTTCTTTACTGAACTATTTTAAGATGATCCAGACATAATTTTATTTCATCTCTATACTTCAACAAGCATCTCTAAAACACATGGGCATTTTATTGTATAACCATAATGCCATATTCATATCTAATTAATATTTATTGCTCCCTTATCATCTAATAAAAAGTCTTAAGCAGATTTTTTTTCTCCAAATGTGAGAAAAAAAATCTTTTAATTGATGGTTTGGTTGAATCAGAACCTGTACAAGATTCACCCATTATGTTTGTTTTTTTTATGTCTCCTAACTCTCTTTCAAATTAGCACAATATACTTTCCTTTTGACTCCATGACTCTCTGTCCTACATAGAGTCCCAAATTCTGGATTTGTCTGTTTGCTTTCTTGTGGTGCAATTTAACTTGTTCATTTATCCCCTGTAGAGAAAAGTTAACACCTGACATTGGATTAGATTTTGGTTCAACATGATAGCAATGCTTCATAGGTATTAAAGTATGTTCCATGCTTTTGCTATTTTCTGAGATGATAGACTGATGATAAATGGATTCAGGTGGTCACAGTCTGATCTCTCCATTTTAAAGTTCCCCATTTATATTTTATCAAATGGCTTCATCCATGTGATCATTGCTTGAATCATTTATTTTCTGAGGGATTGCAGAATGGTGATTTCAAAAAAAAGTTCTACCATTCCTTCCATAAGTTTTAGTTAGAACTCTGCAATAAAAAATAACCTTTCCACACCAATTAGGGCTAATTATTTTCCTTAAGTATACTTCATAGAAGAAAGGCAATATGAATTACTTCCTTTTAACTGCTTATTTTCAGAATAAAAAGTTGGGCCCCTCGTTATTTCCAGTGTTCTATTCGTTTTATTTAAATTTTAGGTTTTCTCTCTCCAGCTCTTTTATTGAGGAGGCTGTCATAGGAACTCTTGAGTTTTCATATTTTATGTGCTTCAATCATTTGCATTCATTAATCTCTTTTCAAGCTCTAATTGTTACATATTGGCCAAATAGTCCTCATATTGTTTCCTGTGTCCCTGTGACATGGCCCATTTAGTTCTTAATAGTTTCATTACTTTCTGGCACAATCTGCTATCTCAGGTACATCTTGTATATTTTCAGCTCTAGACATGGAATCAGCTAGTATTTGTTATAATTTTTATTTTATTTTTCTTGTTGAAAAGGCTAGCACATTTTCATAGATATGAGTCATTTGTATTTTCTTTTTTTCTAAACTAAATATTTGCGCTGTTTGCTCTAAAGAGTTGCTGGTCTTTTTCTAAGTGATTCATAGGAATTATTGCCTGTGATATGAATTGCAAATATTAGCCACATTTGCTATTTGTCATTTGATTATTTATGGTGTTTTATACCTTTTATCTTTTGAATGTAGTAAAATTTATCAATACTTTTTTCTTTTATGGCACTTGGTTTTAAATTTTATTTAACAAATTCTTTTTCAATCTTGAATTATTTAAAAAATTTTCTCTAAATATTTTTAGTTTCATTTTTAATCTTTTAATAACCTTATGTCATCTGGAATTTATCTTTGCTTAAGGTTTGAGGTAGGAATCCACTGTTTATATTCAATTCATCTATTCTTCATTGATTTGAAATATCAAATTTAGTACTGAAATCAGTTATGGAATTTCAATTCTGACCCACTGGTAAGTAGCAGAGATAGATTCTTTTTTATATAATATAATAAATCACTCCTTGTTATGGAAAAATATTTTTTATCTCCTGTTGTATTTTTTCTAGCATTTCACTTAGTACGAACATACCCAGAGTGAGACTGAGTTGAAATGCTTTTTAATTCTTTACTTCCAGGAAGATTTTGGAAGTTTTTATTATTTTCTATGCCCTGGATCATTTAAAATCACATTAGGGTTATCTGTCCCTCTGACATTTCTTGTGAAGCCATCTGGCCCCAGTACACTGGGGAAGTGTTGCGCTTTAGTCATGTTTTCTGTTCTAGCAGACACTTGCTCCATCTGTGGTGACAAGTTTTCCTAATTTCTATTTTCTAGGAAATGATCTATTTTATCTGGATTCTTAAATTTATTTACAACTAAATGATTGATATTTTAAGGTTCTTTTAATTTTTGTATCTTTTATGTATAATTTCTTATTTTGCATATTTATATTTTCTCACCTTTTTTCTTGACTAGATATTTAGTGATTATTGGTTTACTGTGTGTGTGTGTGTGTGTGTGTGTGTGTGTGTGTGTGTGTGTGTGTGTTTACAGTCAGCTTTTATGAGTTTTTTCATTTTTATGAGTCACTTTGTTTTGGGCATTTCTCTTGCATATAGCATGTGGTTGAGAACTGTGTTCAGTCTGATCTGATAGCCTATTTTAATAAGCAACTTTATCTCAGCCTTAGATGTATTGTCACATTTTATGTTATGCTTTCTGAGTCATGACAGAACTCATTTCTGCTCATTCTCCTTTGTTATTGTTTATGTTCATAATTTAAATAAACGTGCAGCTTTTTAATTTGATTTATCAACTAAAATGTCTTGACCTCCCCCCTCTTAAAAGTCCTACTTCTCCCTTGCCTTCCCATTTCTGCCTTCTCAGCATATGTTACACTTTCATTCTCTTCTACAACCACAATCCCCACATTTGTTTTGATCTTAGTCCTACTCTTAAATTGACTCAATGCTCATGGCCATGCCAGACATTTTGACATAGTTCTTACATTCATTACTTTGTTGGCTGAAATTTATTTTCTATTTAATTTGTATTCAAAAGCAGCTTTATAAAAGCTTGTGTGTTTTAATTTTACCTGAAAAACTATTTGTCTAGGAATATAGTTATGAGTCAAACCTTCTTTCTTTGAATACTTTGCAAAAATTCACCACTCCCTTTTAATGTTATTAGGAAGAAATCTAGTACAAGTTAGAATAAGTTGTTTTTTTTCTTACTTTTTATACATGACTCGATTTAAACATTCTTTAAATTTACTGGGGTGACATTGTTTAATGAAATTATGTAGGTTTCAAGTGTAAAATTATATAATCATCTGTATATTGCATTGTGTATTTATCACCCAAAGTCAAATCTCCTTCTCTCACCATATCTTTGACCCTCGTTACCCTTTACTATCCCACCCACCTCCCTTTCTTTCTGGTAACCACCATACTGTCATTTGTGTCCATAAATTTTTGGTTTTCTTTTTCTATCTGAAAAAGGAGTTTCTCATCTTTGAAATACAGTAACTTTATTAACATGTACCAGGAGTTGTTTGTTTTAAATCAGTTTTTCTTTTTCTGGGGTGCAATGTGCTTTTACACTTTATAGATGCTGATCCTTTTTATTTCTCAGGAGTTTCTGGAAATATGTCCTTAAATATTTATGCTGTTCTGTTATTTTGGTTTTCTAACTTAGTAACACCCTAACTTGTGTTTCATGCCCATCTTCCATATCTATAATTTCCATTTCAGATCCCCTTTGACTCTATCTTCACTTCCCTTCGTTCTCAATCATCTCCTCTTTTCATCCTTACTGTGTTCCCACCACTTCTGCCTCTTCCTTGTGTTTCTTCCAGCCAGACACTGTCCACACTGCTTCCCCACCCCAACACGGTTCATCTTCTTCTATAGTATTAACATTCTTCTCTGATTACTTATATTTTGTCTCTGTCCTCTTTTCTAAAGCAAACTGACTCATTCAGTTTTGAAAATTCAGGGTGATATATTTTTTACTTGCTCATTACTGTGTTTTAGTTTTAGGTGTTTTTTGTGAGCTTTTTTCTTTTTTAAAAAAAGAAATATACATTTAATCCAAATTTTTATGTTTTTGGTTAAGACTAGATTATTTAAATTGATTTTTTTTCAATGACAGTTTACATTCAATATGATTTTGTATTATTTTCAAGTGCATAGCAGAGTGGTTTAGACAACCATATATACCCTTTACAAAGTGTTCCCACTGATATTTCCATACCCACCTAGCATCATACAGAGTTATTACAATATTAATGACTATATTCCCTGTGCTGTACTTTATACCCCCATGACTATTTTGTAACAATCAATTTGTATTTCTTAATCCCCTCACCTTGTTTACCCATCCACCTATGATTAGTGTGTGTGTGTATGTATGAAAGAGAGAGAGACAGAGACAGAGAGAGAGAGAGAGAGAGAGAGAGAGAGAGAGAGAGAGAAAGTTGTATTCTGGGTCTGTTTACATGTTCAAATATTTCCCCTTCTACAGCTACTGTTCCCCTGTCCACCAGACACACCACCCACAGGCTGAGCTCGCCCTACTCTCCACTTTAAGAAGATTTTATGCAAAATGGGATCAAGCAAAGCTCTGCTGCTAGTCCCCCAAACCTGGCTCATGGTAGCAACTAAGTTACCGTTTTTTTATTTGTTTGTTTTGTGTTGTTTTAAACTTCAAGATGTGTCACTCTCTTAGAAGCTTTGTATTTGGCTAGTTTTCTTTTTTGAGAGAGAGAGAGAGAGAGAGAGAGAGAGAAAGTTGTATTCTGGGTCTGTTTACATGTTCAAATATTTCCCCTTCTACAGCTACTGTTCCCCTGTCCACCAGACACACCACCCACAGGCTGAGCTCGCCTTACTCTCCACTTTAAGAAGATTTTATGCAAAATGGGATCAAGCAAAGCTCTGCTGCTAGTCCCCCAAACCTGGCTCATGGTAGCAACTAAGTTACCGTTTTTTTATTTGTTTGTTTTGTGTTGTTTTAAACTTCAAGATGTGTCACTCTCTTAGAAGCTTTGTATTTGGCTAGTTTTCTTTTTTCTGGTTTCTGTAGCTGCAAGCATCCTTTCTGCTGGTCTTCCCATCCCCTTCTTTGAACTTCAGTGCATTTGTTAGAGCCTCTTCCTATTTTGTGATCCAGAGTTTCAGGCATCTCAGTTTTACTGGGGACTGCATTTGCATTTTCCTCTTCCCCACTCCATGGCTTTAAGAAGAGTTCCCAGAGGACAAAAGAGAAAATCCAACTGTATGCACATATTTTAAAATCATATTCTTACTTAGAAATTTTCCTTATTAAGCTGATGAACAAAATAGGACCAGAGGCATGGACACATGAAACAGATTGACAGGGAGGGTGATGGGGGTGGGGGGACCTAGATGAGAGAAGGTGAAGAGATTATCCAAAGAACATACAGGCATAGCCAATGGACACAGACAAGTGTGGTGATGGCCAGGGGGTGGGGCAGTGGCTGGGTGGAGGTGGGTAAAGGGCAGGGGGGAATGGGGGACATCTGTAATAGTGTCAACAATAAATTTAAAAAAGAATATAGAAAATAAAATAAAAAGAAAGGCAGACCTGTCACAGGACTACTCACTGCCCACTAGCAGGTAGCACTGGGACACTGGGACAATCAAAAACTAAAAAATAAAATAAAATAATAAAGATTTTCCTTATTCATAATTTCAGATATGAGGATATTTTCTTTTGTTCTCCCTTAAGTAGGCCTAGGGAATTCTTGATACTGTTTTTCTCTTAGCTTTTTCTTCTTTCTGCTACTTAATTATAGATCCCTTGGGAATTTCTCATGGAGACAAATTAAAAATTCCATAGGTTTTGATCTTACTGTAGAAGCACTTATAAGTGTATGGCACATATTTAGTATTCAAAAAATGGTAGCTTAATCTGAATTTCATTGCAGTTTCTTGTTCTTATTCCTAAAGAAGAAAACAAACTAGAATATAAATTAAATGTTAAAATTACTTTCTAATTACAACTTGCGTGTTCTGAGATTTTGCCCTGAGATCTAATGATAGAAACATGATGGATATTTCTTTGTATCTGAAATATTATGCATTGAGTGAGAGAGAATGTGAAGTACTAAAATGTACCTAAGGTGAAAAATACATCTAGAGTTCCATATAATAAATCATAAAAATTATTAATTTTAGAGTCTTTCATTTATTAAAAGAGTATATTGAGCTCCTATTAGCACTTGCTAAATCTTGAATCAGAATCATGTGGCCCTATTATTTCCCTAAAGACCAGATGCAATTTAAATTGGATACTTTTTTTGGTTCATGCTTTAGTATGAAGCAGTGGAAAATAAAACACACTGTAGGAAAGTAATGAGACTGCATGATATTGATTATATTACATACATATGATCATAACTTTATAGTCACATTTCATAATAGTGTTCTAATTCAAGTAACTTTTTCAAAACCAACTTTTCTGCTAGTTTCTACATTTATGTTTTCTTTGCATCTTTCACTGTATGAGTTTGCTCTTGAATAACTTTCGTGTTTTTACTTGGATTTTCCCTCGAGTGACAACTCAGATGTTAAATTTCTAGTGGGCCAGAAGCATATCTATGTTTTAATTCACCTGATGTTGTGTTTAATAAATGTTTTGTGATGGTGATACTCTGTAACCTTCTGTTCCTTCTCTTTGCTCCATTTTTTTTCTCTTTTGACACCTACATGTAGTCTTTGCTGGACTTCACTTTTGCTGTTCTGTTTAGGTCTGCTGGTGGCTATGGGATTTTTCCAAAGCAATGGTTCTATTTTTTTGAGAGGGGCAGGGGGTGTGGGGGAAGGTTAGCAATTCATTTGATGCATTTTCAAACATCTCAGCTGCCTGGAGGACTCTGGAGAAGTATGAAAGTTTCAGATCATTGAAATCTCTTAATTTGGACAGTCACTATGATCATGTTATTCTGAGGACAAATCTCCTGCTTTCCTCCTGGTATCCTTTGTACAGGCAGCAGCCTGGGGCTATTTGGGGCAGAGAGCTACCTCATTTATAATTTAAGTCCTGGAAACTACTATCCACATTCTTGGTGCCATACAAATAAAACATAAAGAATGCCACCAGACAGCGCAAATAATCAACTGTTATCAACCGTGAAACTGAAGGGGTGAGGAGGAGGAGGAGAAGTAAAATCTAATAAAAAATTCTGTGTAAACTTTCCCATGAAAGTCATTTTTTATTACAAAGGCAATAACATCTTTTCATCAACTTTGTACAGCGATTTTAATAACCTTCAGTGGATGTTAGTAAATCATATTGACCCTTAAGGTGCCTGGATGGCTAGAAATACACAGGCACAGATTAGCCATGTTGCTGCTCTTCAGCTCTGTTAGGCAAACAATTATGTACAAGGTCAGACCAGGGCACCATTGATATTGTTTGGCAACCAATTCATTCCTAAGATCCTTGACCCCATTTTAATGTGTGCAAAAGAGCACTCCATGTGCTGTTGCTAGCTGCAGCCACCAAAAAATTGGGAAGTTGGATTTTTATTTTTTCCCCAACAATAGGGGTTTGGAAATGCTGTTAGAAACTCATTCAATGCAGCTGAAGGTTCATGCATCATTTTTAAAATTTTGACTTAACCAGAATGCTTTTAGTCATCATGCAAATGCAATATGTCAGATGTGGCATGAAACTGCATGGAGGAGCTGAAAGTGGACCTAGTAAATTTTTTTTTTAATTTAGAGTGACCTCAACTAACTTCCCAATTGCTTTCTACTTTGGTGTTTTTTTTAACAATGTGCCTTTTGTCAGATTTCACCTCTGTTGATGGCTTTTTCTAAGTATCACTTAATTCGAAACTTTGAACTTTTCATTTCGAAACACATCATTTTAAATGGAAATGGAACATTTTGGAACTAGCTGGATTCAACAAAAATAAGCAAATTTATATGGTAGTTCATTTGAATTATGGATACTTTGTTCAGGAAGCAGGAAATGACCTGAAAGGTGAATACAAAGAAGAGAGAATGAATCATAGGAAAAAATTTAATCTAATGTACTTTGAAACCAATTATATTTTTAATACCATCTATCCTCAGTGGGCCCTCAGGAGGCATACACATATTGCTAGAGCCGTCATTAGGATTTCAGGAATGATTTTAAATCTTTCTGTGGCAAATATTTCCAATCATTTGTAAATTTAATTATCAAGTTAGCAAGCACCCAGATTTGATTAACATGTTTGCAAACATGATTATGCACCAGAAAAAGCATATATTGTTCCTCCCTCAGATATACCTTTAATCTCTTCACACTGTAAGGCTTGTCTGGGCTCAAATTAAGAATCTGTATTGGAAGCCACAGGTGTAATATCTGTATATTACAGTATGAGAAAAGGCAAGGTTTGTTCTCAAATCCCCTTATTGTTATTTTCTATCTTTGTAAATTATTGAAGGCAACACATTCTCTCAACTTACATTTTATGTAAGTCTCAAATGATATCATAAATAGTGTATCATGGACATATACTCCAATATTAGCCAAAAAAATGATACTGCTACTAAAATTCAGTTTAATGAATTTCTAAAGCTCCCTGTTAATTCTATTTCATGGTAGCTTTGCATTTTTATGGAATTTGAAAGCACAAGCTATAACTGCTAATATCTGAAATTAATATAAGTAAACTAGAAAGCTCTGTAGTGCTCTTTCTTTATGATTTATTCTTATAAAGACAGTATCATCTATATTTTATGTGTTTTACTAGTATCCCCTTACTGGAACATTCATGTTAATTAATTTAAGATACTGGGTTTCTAGTCCACTAACTTATTATTATACAATAGCTATTAACAATATAATCCTTAATCAATTTTATTACTTACATGGTTTTCTAAAGCTGTATATACGTCAGAGTATTGTGTCACATATCTTAACCAATTGTACTTAGTTTAAGAATTTTTTAGTTATAAACAGGGAAGATAGATATATTGTTCTCTCCAAATAGTTCCCTGGAGATCCCGGCTGGACCTAACCTGCTACCTGGGGTGGTTGATGGACCTCCATGAACTATCTTGGAGGTGGAAGATGTGAGATGCTAATACTTACCAGAGGTAGGCTCTCTATTAAGAGGACAACTTAGGTAAAACTTCCAAAGGAGTTATTAACAGAGGTGTTTCCTTCTGTCACTTGTCCCTAAGAATTTTGAAAGGAACTTAAAAAAGAAATAGATACTTTAATATTCACCACCCAAGCCTTTAGATTATGATGCTAAGAGTAGGGAGGAGTAGGTGATAAGAGGGAATCTCCAAGTATATGTGTCTGTAGGGGAGGGATTTCGAGGTTAGTGCTCATAACCTTTTGATGTATTGCCTGGAGTAAGGTATGATGCACTGTGGTGCTGAAGATACTAGACACTCATGTATATATCTGTCTTCCCAAGAAACCTGAAAAAAAGTAATCAAGATCTCCTCTCTCACACTGAAAATAAAGAAAATAGTCTGCTTCTCCACTGAATAGTCTCACTCATAAATTTCATTCAGTTCATTATAATTGACAAATACTTATTAGCAGATAAAGTTTAGGAAGATACCAGCAGAGTAAAACAAAACAGAACAAATCTATAGTTCGTATGGAATGAAAGCACTGAGGAAAATCACAGTGAAAGACAGAACTACAAACATTTTACAGGGAATTTTTACACAGGAAGTTGCCACTGGGTTTCATCTTCCCTGAAAGATCATCTGAGTTTATCTTGTTGAATGATGGCATTGTCCCCCCTACCCACCCCGCCACACACACACACACACACACACACACAGTTGAATGTGAGGAAAGACAAAAGCCAAAGGTTTGAATTTCCAACAGGATTGCACTTAGGGAGAGATGTAAAGGGGATCTTACTCTCCAGCATTTGTTGTACACAGAAAACCCTTTGCCCCTTTTATTGAATTTTCCCATGGTTGCTCCCTCCTGGATCAATTGCCCTCCTTGGTGTCATTTGTCACAGATAGCAAGTAAGCCTTTTCCTGTTGCTGCCTTGCCACAGCCCAGCTGGAGTTTGACAGGAGGGGCATTGAGTGTCAGTCTTTGGAATTCTGGTTTTCTGGGACATTTTTATTGTCAGGGAGCCCCAAACTGCCAGACGGGTGCCTTCTACAAGAATCTAGAGTACCACAAGGTAATGAAGCAATTCCATATTTAAGAATGTACTAGAAAGTGTGACAACTCACAGGCAGTTAGCCAAAGGTAGAAGTTAAGCTCAAGAAAATGTCTATCTCCTCCTCTGTAAAGTGGGGGTAACTATTGTAGTGTTCATACACTTGTACATGTTGAGTGAGACATGGAATGCTGAGGCAACTGAAATTTTCACGTGGGCGAGGAAACCTTCCAGCTCCTCAGGTTGCATGCCCTCACCTCCAGCCCACCACTCACAGACTGCTACCCAGACAGAGCATATCAACCAGACAGATGAGGGACCCTGCTGGTGAAATGATCCATCCCTCTATCTTGCTACAAGATAATTCATATGTAAAAACTCACATAACCCTCCAGCTAGGATATCATAGTTTTCAGTTTTTACTTCTCATACTTCCTCTGGCTCATTGATATTCTAACATCATTAGTACTTGGGAAGTTTAGGGCCACCCAGATTGATTCTTAAGCTGCCTTCTGGATTATCAGGGTTATACAAGGATTGTACTCATTTGCATAAGTCCTAGGAAAGTCGTTGATCAGTTTGCTCAATGGTTAGAGCATTGGCCCACTGACTGAAGAGTCGTGGGTTTGATTAGGTCAAGGGCATGTACCTTGGTGCAAGCTCAATCCTGAGCCCCATGTCAGGGCATGTACAGGAGGCAACCAGTTGATGTATCTCTCTCTCTCCTCTCTCCCTCCCATCCACGCTCTCTAAAAATCAATGGAAAAAACCCACCTTGAGTGAGGATTAACAATACAACAACAACAAAATAAATCCTAGGAAAGACACATGAATACTAAGTATTTTTGGCTCTCCTCTCATCACTTTGGCCTGCACTATAAACATAAGGATTATTTCTTAGAAGTCTTTGAGCCTATAGATATGTGAGTCCTATGGCTTTCTGATTCTAGCTGCCCCCTTATGCTTTTGCACTGATACTTCCAATGCAATAAACTCCATCAAGTTTATTTTACTCTACTCTGCTACTCTAGATTACTCTGTATAGGACACAGAAATATTTATTCCTATCAACTCTTTTAAACACTGGGACCAAAATCAATATTGAGTCCCCTGGTAATATATATATGCTTCAGGAACAACATTCTACTTCCAAAACGAGTTAGAATTATCCATCAACCATAGAAAGAAGTCAAAGAATGAAAGGCCCAAAGAGTGACTCTGAGAGAAGTCACTATGTACATGTATTTTTCCCACCATTTCATATTTAATACCTAAGTGAATAGAATATAAATCAGAATATTCTAATTTGTGCTAAAAAGTAACAAATGATCTAAAATCTCATTTGCTTACATCAGCCAAAGTTTATTTCCTGCTGGTGCTGCATGTCCATTGTAGGTTGGCTGCAACTATCTGAAACCCTGCTGGCCTTATGGCAGAGACTGAAGATGGACTGTGATGAGCCACAGCCCTGATCTTAAAGCATTTACTTAAAAGAGATGTGTGTTACTTTTTCTCCTGGCTCTTTTGCCAGAGCATCTCACAGGCCAAGTCTGACATCAAATGGGTGAGAACATATAACACTTCCCGATGGAAAGGCATCAACTTATTACCTTATTTTTTGCTTTATATTTTTCTCTAAGAAGCTGACTTTAATTGGGCACCCCATTTTCATGTACTATTCTCTGAAAGACACATTTTAATGCATTGTAACCCTTGTTCTGGAACAAATACTCTCAATCAGTCTGCTCTGGGAGCCATAACAAAACACCATGAATTGGGTGGCTTAAATGATAGAAATTTATGTTCTTGTAGTTCTGGAGGCTGGAAATCAAAGATCAAGGTGTAGGCAGGATTGGCTTATGGTGAGAGCTCTGCCCTTGGGTTGAGATTTCTGCCTTCCTGCTGTGCACTCACATGACTTATTTGTGTGGGGAGAGAGAGAGAGAAAGAGAGAGAGAAGAGAGAGAGAGAGAGAGAGAGAGAGAGAGAGAGAGAGAGAGAGAGAAGCACTCTGGGATCTCTTCTTATAAGGGCACTAATTCCATCTTCCCTAATTATCTCTCCCAAACCTTATCTAATCCTAATTACCTCCCAAAGGCCCCATCTTGAAATACCACCACTTTGGGGGTTAGGGTTTCAACATGTGGATTCTGGGAAGACACAAACATTCAGTCCATAACATATCACTCCCACCTCTTGCATTCAACTCAGCCTCAGAAGCAGCAACTATCAATGTTTTATTTCTTTTCTGGACAGGCATGAGACATTGGGATACTCTGTAATAACTGATCAAACTCCCTGTGTTTTTTAGGGCATGACTGAACATCTAGATAACTCTGTTCCCAGCACAGTGCTGGCTTTTTCTTCTTTGTGATGAGTAGTAGTTCACTTCTTCCCCAGAGCTGAGCCTCTCACAACAGTATACCGCAGTGATAGAGATGAATAAAAATATCTTCTAATTCACCCCAAATTTCCTGTTCCTCAGCCCCCCATTCCATTCTCTGTAGTTACTACTCATTGCTTTCCCTGGTTCTTTCTTTTGTCTCCATGTTATAGAGTCCTTGTTAATTTCATCAGGTAGGATTAACTTAATTATTTTTGTGGATGACTGCCGTATTTCTCCTCTTTTTCCTATTGACTCTGTTATCTTCATTCACTCTTTTTCTTTATGTCTGGACAAGCAAGTAATTTACAGTTATTTATGCTCTACAATTCTGCTGGTCTTCTGTTAGTCTTTCTTACTACATATTCCAATGACCAGGTATTTCACTCCTCTGCTTGAAACTCATCAGAGGAGTCCCAATGCTCTTGAGACAAAATTCAGAATTCTCATCAGAGCTCACAAGGTCCTGCAGGGTCTGGATCTTGCCTTCCTCTCTGACTGCATCTCACACCATTCCTGCCTTTGTTTACTCCATTTGATCTACAGGCCTTCCTTCTATGCCTTGGACAAGCCACACTCTTCATGCTTCTGGCCCTTTGTCCTTACTGTCTAATGGCCCCTAGCTCTTCATATGTCGGCTGATTCTACTCTCATCACAGTAAAATCTTCCCTGGCCCTCCTAACTAAGAAAAGCCTCTTCCAGTTATAGATTCTCACATCTCCCTAATCACATTCTTTATACCAATAATGACCACATATAATTTCTCCTCCAGATAATAGGATAGGAGTTTTGTAATGGTAGGAGAGGAGTTTTGTATTCAGTATGGCTGGGTCCCAGTACTCCCTATAGTGCCTGACACTATAGCATGTCTCCTAAACAAATGATTAAATCATTATAGCAGTATTTCATTACACAAATTAAAATTTTGTTTTCTTATTACCTTTATTTAGAAGACCTAGTTGGACTCTCTGGGATCTTATAGAGCACTTTTTATCTGCCTTTCACTTGACAAGTTATTAAAATATAGGATTTAAGATAATAGGATAGGAGTTTTGTAATGGTAGGATAGGAGTTTTGTATTCAGTATGGCTGGGTCCCAATACTCCCTATAGTGCCTGACACTATAGCATGTCTCCTAAACAAATGATTAAATCATTATAGCAGTATTTCATTACACAAATTAAAAATTTGTTTTCTTATTACCTTTATTTAGAAGACTTAGTTGGACTCTCTGGGATCTTATAGAGCACTTTTTAACTGCCTTTCACTTGACAAGTTATTAAAATATAGGATTTTTGTTTGTTTGTTTGTTTGTTTGTATGTGTTTTCTTGTCCAAAAGCTTAACATCTTCAGGTCCCTCAACTACAGATAATAGGATAGGAGTTTTGTAATGGTAGGAGAGGAGTTTTGTATTCAGTATGGCTGGGTCCCAGTACTCCCTATAGTGCCTGACACTATAGCATGTCTCCTAAACAAATGATTAAATCATTATAGCAGTATTTCATTACACAAATTAAAATTTTGTTTTCTTATTACCTTTATTTAGAAGACTTAGTTGGACTCTCTGGGATCTTATAGAGCACTTTTTAACTGCCTTTCACTTGACAAGTTATTAAAATATAGGATTTTTGTTTGTTTGTTTGTTTGTTTGTATGTGTTTTCTTGTCCAAAAGCTTAACATCTTCAGGTCCCTCAACTATTATTCAGGTAAAATGTGTTTATGATTTTTCAACACTCTTCGTTCTATCTTGGATTTAGCACTTTAAAAAATTTCTCTTTTGACATTTAATTCATCACCACAGCCAGGCCACCCCTTTCATCATCCTCAGAAAGAAAAAAAGAAAAGTCTAGGGAAATGGCTTCAGTAAAGTAGGATCAAGTTCTCCCCAGACACACTCATAAGCTCCTTCCTAGAAATGGTCATCCATGTCCCTCCTTAATCATAGACTTGCCTTCCATGTTAAGTGGGCTAAGAGAGAACAGTGCAAGATGCTCTAGGACAGTGATGGCGAACCTATGACACGCGTGTCAGAGGTGACATGCAAACTCATTTTTTTGGTTGATTTTTCTTTGTTAAATGGCATTTAAATATATAAAATAAATATCAAAAATATAAGTCTTTGTTTTACTATGGTTGCAAATATGACACGGCACCAGAGTTAAGTTAGGGTTTTTCAAAATGCTGACACGCCGAGCTCAAAAGGTTCACCATCACTGCTCTAGGAAGAAGAGTACCCTTTTCCCTGCTCTAAGAATGTCACCTCTTATCATCCCTTTTAGGCCTTCTCTCAATGGTTGTGGAAATTTTCAATCTCTTGTTCAGCACTAGACATCATTTAGTCTGCAGTTATTTATTAGTGGATACAGTCTTTGTACTTTAAAAAGCACAAACCTAGATTCCACTTCCTTTCTTGAACTCTTATTCTATCCATGTAGACTCTTCCTCTACATCTCTGAGACCTTCTTACTACTTCTCTCTTCTCTCTCTGGCTGTACATGGCTGTGTTGACTCAGATATATTCTTGGGACCCAGTGATGTTTCATTTTAAGTCGGGTGGAGGGGCAGATGGTCCCATGTGCATCCATTTCTCCTTGTCCTTGTTCTGACCTTACATTTGAGTGGAGGACACTTACATGGCCATTAGTAAAACCCTCAAACAAAAATAGCTATTTAGTTGAATGTGCTAAAATCTTTTTTTCTTGTTGATCCTGATTATTCTATCCAACATATTAACTAATAATCTAGTTACATATAATTTTCAAATTTTATCAGCCACATAGCAATATCCTTAACAAAACTTGTTCAACAGAATAGAATTGAGTGCAGAACTGTCAGTTATGACATTAAACTCACCCAGGGTACCAACACTCCTAACACATATTTCTATGTCAAATGTTTTACTAATTCATATTTACTATGTGAAGAGCATTACTCATGTCTGTTTACCTTCAGTCTAGACCAAAGTCTCTGTGTTGAATGAACCTTGCACTGTGAACCTATTCATTTCAGTATTGATTCACCTTCTTACAAATCCATAATATATCGATTGCATCAAATACATTATGCAACAAACTCTTAGCTATTTTGAATCAATTTGAGAGAAGTTAAGTACATACTCAGAGTCCTTCTGATAATGAGAGCTATATCATCTTCTCTGGACTATTAAGTTAGGAAATTCTGAAGTAAATTTGAAGTTCAGGCCCTCCATGTCTTTTCACATTTGATGAGTAGTTTATTGAGTTCCTTCCATGGTTCTTGGTTCTGTATTCTATAATTGATGAAATGATATTGTCAGTGGTCTCAAATCTGTTTTGAACAGAGGAAGGAATAAATAAATAATGTGTATATGTGCTTGTGAGTGTATCTAAGAAAATAGCAAATATCTTCTATACTGCTAATTCTGTAAACTTTGAATGACATTATAGTTCTGTCCATTTGTAATCTAAAATTAATCTGAATGCACTATCTCTCAAGGGTACTTGGATAAAAATTTTGCTTTACTATTGCATTTGTAGAAATATTAGTTTTGTGAAAAAATTTAGAAGAAAATAGATATAGGTATATACTTTAAGCTGTGGTACCAATATATTGACTATCTAACCATCAGGCTCTGTATTCTTTAACTTTACTAAAAGATTGTTAATAAATCACATTTCTCACTCACACTTACTTGTCTTCTATCACCTAATCTCATTCTTGAAGTAGAGATGTTTGGGATATGAAGAAAAAGGTTGAGTGGTAATATCTCAAATTCTATTGTCAGTTTATTGAGACAAGGGAATGGAGAGTTATTTATATTATCCTCTTTTTTAACCCTTTGACAAACAACCAGTAAACATTTAGGAGCACCTATCATGCACTAGGCATGGTTTTAGGTACTGAATATATGTAGGTGAGTAAGGTAGAGTTGTAGATAGACCAAATTTAGCTTTTATTGCCCCTTATGTAAATAAATAAATCTTATGTTAGCTGATGTCTCACTGCTATTTGAGAACAGCTCGGGTCCCCAATACCACATCATGCAGAGGATAAATAACCTACATGTTTCCAGAAATTCCCCAGTGAGCTTAAGTTTTCACAGTTACCACTACTCTCTGTTTCCATATGTGTTTTTATGTTTCTCTTTAAAACTGGATGTGAAATTCAGTTCCTTTCACAATTTCAAAATTTCTACCAACCATCCTCCATATGCCCAACACATACACACACACACACATTTCTGATAGATAGTAAATATTTCCAAACATTTGTTTGTGGGGGATTAGGTGAGAGTTATATATTATCCTATACTAATAAAAGGCAAACATGCAAATTGACCATACTTTCGCTATGCCTTAAGCCATGCCCACCAGCCAATCAGAGCGATTATATGCAAATTAACCCAACCAAGATGGCGCTGGCAGCCACGGAGCTGGAGCAAGCAGGAGGCTTGGTTGCCCCAATGACGGAGGAAGCCAAGCTTCCCACCTGCCGCCGGCTCTGAGCTCCACTCAAAGCAACAAAGTTTCAATTATAGAAGGTAAACAAACCCCAGATACCTGCTTTCAGCCAGCCGTGGCCACGGAGCTGTAGTGAGCAGGAGTGGGTTGCCCCTGGCGATGGAAGAAGCCAAGCTTTCCACAGGCCTCTGCTAAAGGCAACAAAGTTTCAATTATAGAAGGTAAA
>NW_005364031.1:1458972-1462017 GCF_000412655.1 Myotis brandtii
AGGGACCCCCCGAGTGCACAAATTTTTGTGCACCGGGCCTCTAGTAGCAATATAAACAACCTTACATTCATCAGTAAGTATCTGTTCCTGTTGACTAGCTATGACTGAGATCAGATGGGAGGTTCTTGCTTTGTGTCTTTCACTTGGTTGCAATTATATGTCAGTTAAGGTGCAATTATCTGAAGTCTCAGTTGGCCTGGATACTTAAGGTGGTTCACTCACGTGGCAAGCTGTTGATGCTGGTTGTTGGCTAGTTCACTTGAGACCCTTAACTGGAGCATCTATGAATGGCTCTCATGTGGCTTGGACTTTAAACAACATGGTGACCAGGTTCTGAGAAGGAGTCTTCCAAGAGAGAGCATGCCAAGAGAACCCGGAGGAATCTGACAATCCCTCTTAAAATCTAAGGCTAGAAGTGGTATAGCTTCACTTTTGCCACAGTCCAATGGTTGGCAAACTGCGGCCCCTTGTGTGTGGCTCTTCCACAAAATACCACGTGCAGCACACATGTACAGTGCAATTGAAACTTCGTGGCCACACTCAAGGGGCCAAAGAGCAGCATGTGGCTCGTGAGCTGCAGTTTGCCGACCACAGCCTATCAAAGAACTCAGGCCAACCCAGACACAAGACTGTGGAGGGATAAATTCTCTATTTCAATGATGGGAATAGATGGCACAGGCATATAGAGAGCAAAGGACTGTTACTATCATTAAATGACATTTGGCCACTGTATTGGTTTTCTATTGCTGCTATAACAAATTACCACAATCATAGCAAGTAAATACAATACTATATTGTCTTATAATTCTGGAGTGCAGACATCCAAAATGCGTCTCACTGGGCTAGAAGTCCCTAAAGGTGCTGCTGCAGGGTTGCACTCTTTTCTGAAAGCTCTAGGTGAGAATCTATGTTTTTCTTATGTTTTCTTGCTTCTAGAAGCTGCCTGTATTTCAGGGCCCAGGGCCCACTTCAGTATTCCAAGCCAACAATGGTCAATCAAGTCTTTCTCAAATGGCATCACTCTAACACTTACTATACTGCCATCCTCTCTATTATATAAGGGCCCTTATTATTATATTGGGCTCACCTGAATGACCAAGGATGATCTCTCCATCTCAAGATTGGCTTAATTCCATTTGCAACCTTAATTCCCTTTTGCTATGTAATCCAACATATTCATAGGTTCCTGGGATTAGGGTTTAGATATCTTTTTCTTAGAGTGGATGTGGGGGCATTATTCTTCCTGTCACAGGTAACCTCCTAACACATGGGGATTTCCTGTGATCCCCCACCTCCATAGTCTTTAGGCATCCCTCTGTTCCCTCTCCTTTTGCTCCCACCCTCTCTCTCCTTCTTCCCCTCTCTTTCACCCTCCTCCACTTTTTTTCACTCCCCCTTCTTTCTCTGGAGGCTAAAAAAAAAAAAAAGCTCCTACTATAGATAAATTGTGTTGCTTTGCATTGCTTTGGCCTTGATGACATCTATAACCTCAGTATTCACCTTCTACCCCAGAAGCTTACCGAGGTCTTTTCTCTACATAGTTTTCATCTTAAGAAAAATTCTGGAACCAGTTTTTAGATATAACAGTTTTTATGTAATTGCATCTAGTAACATTTCTTTTGGTTTAACAAAGATACCAGAAACCTACCTAGATATCCCAAATCTGTTTGCATACTTATCTAGGAAATGCTATGGATAGATAGATAGATAGATAGATAGACACATGGAAAATGCCTCAGATACTCAAGACCCATATTTTATTCCTTTTTGCATCACAGAGGTCTTACCACCGTATGATACCCAGTCCATACTCACCAATATCATGCTACCATACTAATTGCAATAATATATTTTAAAATTGATATGTCTTACAATCAATGTTGTTTTATAATTTAATTGTCAATTTTTTCTTTGATAGTTGTAAACATATATGTATATATATACATTACAGGCCTGATGCATGAAATTTGTGCACTTGGGGGCTGCAAGGGAGGAGGGGGCATCCCTCAGCCTGGCATGTGCCTTCTCATAGTCTGGGAGCAGTCAGTCAGACATCCTGGACATCCTTAGTGCTGCCGTGGAGGTGGAAGAGGCTCCTGCCACCACTGCTGCACTCTCCAGCCATGAGCCCAACTCAGGGCTTCTGGCTGAGTGGTGCTCCCCCTGTGGGAGAGCACTGACCACCAGGGGGCAGCTCCTGTGTTGAGTGTATTCCCCATTGGTGGTCAGTGCGCATCATAGCAACCAGTCGTTCTGCCGTTTGGTCGATTTGCATATTACCCTTTTATTATATACGACTAGAGGCCCGGTGCACAAAAATTTGTGCACTCTGGGGGGGTCCCTCAGCCCAGCCTGTGCCCTCTCACAGTCTGGGACCCCTCAGGGGATGACCACCTGCTGGCTTAGGCCCACTCCCCAGGGGATCGGGCCCAAGCTGGCAGTCAGACATCCCTCTGGCAGCCCGGCAGCCCTCGGGGGATGTCCACTTGCCAGCGGGGAGCAGACCTAAGCTGCAGTCGGACATCCTTAGTGCGCTGAGGAGGCAGGAGAGGCTCCTGCCACCTTTGCTGTGCTGGCAGCCATCAGCCTGGCTTGTGGCTGAGCAGAGCTCCCCCTGTGGGAGTGCACTGACCACCAGGGGGCAGCTCCTGCATTGAGCGTCTGCCCACTGGTGGTCAGTGTGTGTCATAGTGACCAGTCATTCCCAGTTGTTCTGCTGTTAGGGTCAGTTTGCATATTACCCTTTTATTATATAGGATAGAGACCTGGTGCATGGGTGGGGGCCGGCTGGTTTGCCCTGAAGGGTGTCCCGGATCAGGGTGGGGGTCCCACTGGGGTGCCTGGCCAGCCTGGGTGAGGGGCTGAGAGCTGTTTTCAGGCAGGCCACACCCCCTTCAAGGAGGAGGGTCCTGCTGGGGTGCCTGGCCAGCCTTTGTGAGCGGCTGATAGCTGTTTGCAGGCTGGCCAAGCCCCCCAGCGGGGACCCTTACCCCATGAGGGTGTGGCCGGCCTGGGTGAGGGGCTGATGGCTGTTTGCAGGCTGGC
>NW_005364031.1:1462166-1462518 GCF_000412655.1 Myotis brandtii
CTGGCCAGCCTTGGTGAGGGGCTGATGGCTGTTTGCAGGCTGGCCACAGCCCCTTCAGGGTGGGGGTCCCCGCTGGGGTGCCTGGCCAGCCTGGGTGAGGGGCTAAGGGCCGTTTTCAAGCTGGCCACAACCCCTTCAGGGTAGGGAGTCCTGCTGGGGTGCCTGGCCAGTCTGGGTGAGGGGCTTATGCCTGTTTGCAGGCTGACCAGGGCCCCCAACCACCCAAGCTCCCAGTGGAGGCTGGCTGGAAGCAGGTATCTGGGATTTATTTGTCTTCTATAATTGAAACTTTATTGCCTTGAGTGGAGGCCATAGCCAGCCAGGGCAGGCAGGAAGCTTGGCTTCCTCCATC
>NW_005364031.1:1462950-1470102 GCF_000412655.1 Myotis brandtii
TCTCTAACCTGGAGTGATGGTGGCCATGGTATATTTATAATTAGAAAAAAACCTGGATTATAAAACATAGTACATGAAGCATGTCAAACTAGCAGCCAGCAGGCCTCATGTGGCCCACAACGAATATTTTTGCGGCCCACCAATATAACGGTATGTAGGAAACGTTTTAATAAAAATTTTGTAACTTAATTTTTACAATATCCTGTTATACATAATTATTAATAACAAACTACAATGTTCGCTAATGACTGATTACTATAATCGTGTTGCATTCATTTCTCTTATGCGCCTTATGTGCAGGCGCACCATTTCTCTCCACTAATACTAGCAGCAAATACTTTAGCAGCCTATTTTCATGTCATTAGTCTTATTCTGACTTCTTTGGTGTGCGCAACAGAAAATATTTCACTTTCAGAGAACAAAAAAAATGGGTTTATTTGTGTTATGCTTATTAATTTGTGCAGTTATTCAATGTATGGTAAGTTAATGTTCAAGAAAAAATATTAATTTTTATTAAAATGTTCTATTGTTTAGTGTTAACGATTACTCCTTTATTTCAGCCCTTTGTGTTCAGCATGTCTCTATTGAAATAAACCTACGTTTCTATGAAAATTGTAGCTTTTGTGTTTTTTGTGGCCCACATAAACTTAAACCTTGTTTATTTGGCCTGTGTTAGCCTTTGAGTTTGACATGCTTGTAGAACATATTATGATCTTATTTCAGTTAAAATATGTAATACATATAATTATGTAAATGTAAGGTAAATCATAAACTTGAGGGTGAGCTATAATGTCACTTTATATATAGCTGACTCTGTGTGTGTGTGTGTGTGTGTGTGTGTGTGTGTGTGTGTGTGTGTTGGGTTGATATAGAAGTGTATATACCAAAATTAGTCCTCTTTGAGCAACAGGATTTCAGATAATTTTGTGTGTATGTGGCTTTATTTCTCAAATTTTGAACACTGAAGAAGTATTGCTTTTTCAATACGATAAAGTTATTTTTTAAAGTGTAAGACATCTATGCTTTAAAAAGTGTCTTACACCTCTATAATATAATGTTAATTTGTCTCTCTTCTCATTTTAATCAACAAAGATTATCCTTCTCTGTATTATTTGACTGTCAAAAGCAGAGTGTCTAGATTATATTTTATCAGACTTCTAGTAAACTGCCTTTGCTGAGTTATGATAAAATGGTATGCCCTCTGTTGATGTGAGAATTGTCCTCTTGCCCATTTTATTTATGCCTTTGGTGAAAAAAAAAGTAATTTTTTGATATTATCCATTGTAAGACTGTACTTTATACAAGGAGTGTCGCCATAAATTCCTACATGAGAACACTTGCAAGAGCAGTTTTGACTCTGTCGATAAAAGTTGTCTTCTCTTGTTGTTAGGGAAATAAAAACAATGTAATATAACATATTTCCCACTTTACCTTATGTAGTGAAAAACTTAGTGTGCATCTATTGTACAAAAATTGTAATATTCTCAAATATAATTTCTGGAAGATTAGCTCTGCTACTTTTGGATGAATATATTTGAAATATAAGTAAGTGAGTCAGGTGGCACAGTGTTTAATATGTAAGCTATTTTGAACACTTTTAGACATAATCAGGGTAGAAATCTTATATTATAAAATTCCTAATTAATAAAAAGAGCATGTAGAAACACTACCTATACACTTAATTTATTCCTTATGTTCCAGGATACAGTTATATGGGAAAGCATCAGTGAATAAAACAGAAAAGGGTCTCTGTTTTTTATGGAGCTTGCTTTCTTGAGAGGGAACCCTGATAGCATTATGGGTAACTAAATTATATAGTATGCTAGAATAAGCAATGTGTTATAAAATAGAATAAAGTAGTGTAAGAAGTATTAGAAGTTATTGGAAATGTTTTAAACCATACTAGTAATAGATAAAATATTCTTCTTTTTAAGCATCTCAGGTAATATTGAATAAAATTCTTACGTTACTAAGCAAATGTTATGATTAGATTTTTTCTCAAATTGTGTTAACTTGTCATTTTGGAACATGTTTTTACTGAGCAACTATATGCCAAGCAATCTACTAGATTCTGGAGATATAATGGTGAGAAGAAAGATATGGCCCCTGTTCTCATGGAGTTCAAAGTGCAAAGAAAGAGATGGGCAGACACAGCTCTAAGACCTTGTGTGAAGGAAGGTGGGTGGTGAAGCACATGCTTTGGGAGTGCAGAGGCAGGAACCTTGACCTTGTTTTTTGGAACAGGAAAGGATTTCTTTGAGGAAGCAATTATAACATGAGAGGCAGTGTACGTATTCGCCAAAAAGGTAGTGGAGATATAGTTCTTAAAAGATGGAGCTTTGTATCCGAGGCCCACAGAGGTGAGAGAGAGCAGGACAAACGCTCAGAGAAATACAAGGTGTCCCGTGTGGCTGGAGCAAGGCATCTGGGGAAGAGTGGGTCCTTCCTAGAGGAGAGCTGGCAGGTGCCAGGTTAGCAAGGGGTTTAAGCCACATGGAAGAGTTTGTACACACACTAACAGCAATGGGAAACAACCAAAGGATTCAGAGTCTAACGCCTTTTTGAACAAGCAGTTCTTGATGGATACACGTAGAAAACAATTACATCTTTCTCACCGTGGTCACTTTCGATAAAGCTCTGTGGACTAGCTCTTTCTCTATCCTTGGAAGACATCTCAGTTTCCAAAGACTTTGTAGCCACCCTCAAATGCCTGAAAGGTAGGTTGTCAGTAATTGAACTCCTCTGTCTCAAGCCCATGCTCCCCTCTGATTAGTTTCCTGACTACCTTCCTGGCCAAGCTTCTTGTCAGAAATGACGATGCTCTTCCCCAACTCCTCACCTTTTCCTTAGGCTTCAACCTCCTGAAAACCTGGCAGCTGCACTCACTTTCCCACTGAAATTTCCCTCTCCACGGTCTTCAATGACATCTCTACCTTTAAACCTGGAGGGCTCAGTATTTGTGCAGCCAATCAATGATTTTGACATTTCCACTGACACCTCCTTCTTAAATAATCAATTCACTTGGCATAACTGACACCACATTTTCTTTGGGTTTCTCGTCCATTTTTGGCTATTCCTTGTGAGTTTATTGTTTATTTTGCAAGGCTGTTTTCCCTTTTTTTGAACATGTTACCTTATTAGTGCTGCTCAGGGCTCTTTTTAAGGCCCATTTTCTTCTCATTACTCACATTCTCTCTGGGTGATTGCACCCACGCCATGGCTTCACTTACCATCTATCTGCCAATAACCCCAACATCTGTATTTTAAACAAGCATTGTCTCTTTAGTTCCAGAATGTTTAAAATAGCTATGATGGAAAATTAGAGAGCATGCTTAACCACAGAAATAGCGCATAATCTCTGGACTGTGTTGAGTTCCTAGTTGAGATTGGTGATTATTATTTAATGTTGCCAACAATCTGTACAGTTTGACCAACTGGATTTTGCCAGGTGAATAGACAGAAAGGCACTAGGAAAAGGAAATTGATGATATGATCGACAGCATTATCAATGTGTTGGACTAACCTAGACAAGAAAATGTAATCTGTAGGGCCGGGATAAAGGTGGAGAGAGCAGATTGGCCTGTGGTTTGGAGATCCTAAAGAAAAGTTTGTTTCTACTGAAGCAGGAGACTGCTGGAAGGTGACAAAGTCATGCTGAGAGAGTGAGATGTCTGAATTTATCATTTCAGACGTGAAGAGTCAGTGTCTATATTAAGGGCATACAGTGGATGGCTGCATACAAGTGAAAAATAATGTCCCTGGAGAGGGAGGTGACAAGGAGCCAAGAAGCCAAGTTATTGAGTGTAGCCATCGTGTGCATATTATGTCTTGCCTGTAGGATAATGCTGGACTTGGAGGTAGAACATAAAACCCTGAGCTGGGGACAAAGACTTGAATGGAGGCAGATGACCCAGAGGTCCGGAGATGACATGGATGAATTTGTTGCATTACTGATACATAGCAGTAAATGTGTTGTCTTAGGTAATATACAACCCAGACATTTTTCAATTTATGCCCGTTCCATCTTTTCCCTCTATTTTGTTGTGGTTGGTAAAGGATAGAAGCGGAGGAGTGTGATATTTTCTGACCATCTTAAAATAGTTGTCACATAATTAAGCGCTGCAATTTCAAGGGTCCTTGCACAACACACAGGAGAGTGTGAACACCTCCCTGGACCCTATTTAGAATCAGCATTAAAAAATGTCGACAGCACAATGTCAGTCACCTGTGTTTATACTTTCCCAGACTTGTGAAGTGACTATGAAGTGATTTCTGTTTCATATTTGAACTACTGAAATGTTGAGGAAGATAAAAAGTTTTAGGGTATGCTGTAGCAAGCCATGGATATTTGTTTTGTTTTGTTTTTGAGAAATTTATTTAACAACAAAGCCATAAAAATTATACGTATAACTTATGTTTTAATGTTTTTAAGGGAGGGCAGACAGTGAAGCAAGGACCTCTATTTAGAAGTCTGCTGAAGGAGAAATCCAAGGTCAGTGTGTTTTTCCTATTGATCACATATTCCTGGGCACAGTGGCAAGGAGCCAAGCTGATCTCTAATGCCAGCCACTTGAATCTTCTGTTTGGGAGGGCGGGAGGGAGCAGTGTGCCCAGGAAGCAGGGCAGTATTTGCACCAGGTGGGAATAGCCGGCATCACATTATAATTTTAGGGAAATCGGATACACTAAGACAACCACATTCATGACTGTGAGTACAGTGCTTTCAATAAACTACAGTGAAGTGTTATGATGTCTCATTCTCCTAGTACTAGTAAATGTTTTATGTGAACTGAAAAGTCTTCCTGTGTATCCGTTCACCTAACACTGCCAAGAGAGAGAAAAGGATTGAAACATAAATCTTATCTTATTACCAAACCTAAATTGTTCTCTCTGATTTTGTCTGAGTGCCTGCCTCTTGCCTTGTTCCCCTGGCATAATGAATTTCTTAAACTAGAGTGTCGATAAAAATCCTCCATAATTTATTTTTATCTTAGAAATTGTCATAAAAATTCCCTGACAAGGCACAGCCCAAGGTGGTGTGGAATAAGCTGCCTTGATCTGTTTGTATAGCTATAGATACACTATTGCTCTCAGGTGGAAAGAGCAACTTTCCTCTTTGTTCCCATAAAAGAACAGCTATTGATTCCAGGGAGGGTTCAGAGTGGTGAAATATGTGAAAGTCCTTTAACACGTAGGACTCAGGAAATTGACTGCATGAAATACGACTTATTTCTGTTAGTATGCTTGCTTATTGCATTTTGTACAAGTCTGATATTAACATTTAAACACCTAAGGAAATGGTGTAGAAATAAGATCTTCACATACATATCTGCTAAGATGGCACAGCTAGAATGCTATTTTTAGAATAATAAGCTTAGTGGTTAAAGTGTCATGCACTGAAGATTAAGTACTGGAAGGAAATTAATCAGGAGACAAGCGTGAGGTTATGAGGAAGAAATCGTAGGCTCTCATTAGTCGAGTCAATCAAGAATTTTCAAGGCACAGATTTTATCCCTGGCATAATCTCGGGGTCCCTTTCTTAAACTTCAGGGAATCTTCTACATTTGTTACATTTATATCCTTTCTTAATCAAAGGTCTCCAGCCTTGAAGGATAGAAAATTACAAAGCATCTTTGAGGTTCTCAGCCCCCATGGGATGCTTCTATGTTTCAGCTGTGTCTGTGGGCTTTCTTTGGGCAAACCTCACCTCTGAATATCAAGAGACTAGAGACTAAGTCTTGTTGAGGTGGCTATGGACTTTGAAAATACAAAAAAGGAGGAAAGAAATGGAAACCAAGAAAGAAAAGAAAACCAAAGAACAAACAACCATCAAGTTAACAATTATGTTTTCCTTGGGGATGTCAAGATAGAAATGTTCCAGGAGGAACTAAGGCAGAGAGGGCTAGTGGACTTGGGGTAGAGAAAAGAGCTTTCCACTTCTTTCCTTATGAGTCTGAAGTAACATGTTTCTCCCCGACTCTCTCACTTTCCAAAATGAAGTACCTAGCAAGTTCTTGGGAGTTTCATTTGGATTTCAAAGCTAATTAATTTTTTTTTGGCCCTGGGAAAGAAATGGGTAATTGTGAAGAAACTGCTGAATAAAGCTGCTTAAGTTTCTTGGTCTGCTGCGTGGAAATGTATGGCTCTTTCATGAACAAGTGCTTCCTTTCAGAAGCCATTGATGGAACCTGGAGTGTGAAAACTAAAAAATGAAGAAAAGAAATAAATGTGTGTGGCTTCAGGTCAGGGAGTGGGACAGATGGGGAGCGGCGAGGGTGGAGGAGGCTGCTGTGGGGATGACAGGGGACCACCAGGGGCTGCACAGGAGTGGAGGGAAGCCTTCTGCCTCTTTTCTTTGGCTCCCAGGGGAGTTGGCAATGGTTCTTCTCCTGCTGAGCCATCCCATGCAGCGGAAAACCATTTTTCTCTGTTGTCAAAGATGGAGACAGAGTGAGCAGAAAAAGAGAACTAGTCAGCTGAGCATCCCAGGAAACATCTTCCCACAACCTATTCTCACTTCTTACCTTCCTCATCACCTCCTTTATCACCTCCTTTATTATAACCACATTAGTCCAACACAGGTCTCCCTGTGTCTGGCCCCTTCCCTTTTCAATCTACACTTCATCCTGTCATCAGAGACCCAGGCAAACAACATGTTTCCCAGCTTAAAAGTCTGTAAGGGCCGTCCCTGCCTGCTGGTTGAAGGGATCTTCTCACAGAGCAGAAAAGCCCTACCTGTCTCCCTCCTGGTGGCTCCTCAACTTCATTCCTCACTTCGAGCTTCACCCTCACTTCTTGCTTTATAACATAGAACACTGTGCATGACAGTATGCCTTTCTGCTTCACTGATTGTTTATAGGACATAGAAGAGGGCCCTCAGTGGAAAGGAGAATTTGGCAAAATATTAGATTCTTGAGATCATGCAGGATGGGTTTTGAACCACTATTTGGGAATATAACATACATTTGGGAAAAATGTAATTTTCGTAGACTAGAGAATATGGGTACACATGGACTAGGCCCAAAATCTTCCAAAGGTTTTAATGCGCCAATAATTTCCTTTATTTTAAAAAAGCAATTACTGTCTCAAGTCCCCAAAAATAGAAGCCCTTTTTCACCGAACAAAGGCAGATAGATTCCCCCTTCCCCCCCC
>NW_005364031.1:1470275-1501499 GCF_000412655.1 Myotis brandtii
AGATAGATGCCCCCCTCCCCCCCCGCCCCCTCCCACACCCTGCTGCGGCGGCCTCTATGGTACTCTAAAGTCATGATATCAGATAATCTATTTGGAATCCAATTAGTGAATATTTAGGGCTCTGATCTTCCCCTAGTAATCCTAAAAACATGACTGTTCTATATAGCAAGGATTTAGCATGGATTTTGTAGCTGGCAAGAGTGACAGAAATATCAGCTTATCCATGACAACAACAGAAGCTTCCCTCTTTCCCAGCTGGGATCTGCCACAGCTCAAGCTACCTGCTGTCCATGTTTGACTTTCTGGAAACTCTATATTAGGACCCGCGGCCAGATGATTCCAGACCAATGAGCTAATACCCTCATCTTGTTTCCTGAGGCTTTCTGGTTGATTTATATCAAAGGTATGACTGGAAACCTCCCACCAAAGACAGCTTTTTACTTTGACTGCTAAATGTTTTCAGTCTCACAGGAGTGCCTGAGGTATAACTTATGATCCTCTCTTTTAGATGCTTTAAAAAAATAATAATAATCAAGGAAGTCATATCATTGCTACATTCCTTGCTGCATTTTAATTTTACAAGCAAATATCAAGTTTCTATAGAGTATTTACTCTCCACATTTGAATAGGAAATATAAGTAATTTAGAAACCCCTTTAAATCCAAATGAGAGAGGATATTTTCAGCAGTTAAAAGGAAGTCATCCTGTAAGTATTCAAGTCTTCAGGATGACTGGCAGGAAAACCAGGAACCTTTTCTAGCAATAACAAAGGTTGTATTTTCTTTACTCAAGTTACATGCTTTAACAATTATCAGTGAAATGTTCTAAAGACACACAGTATTCTGATTTTAAAATGTTGTGGGACACGTTAGTGGATATTCCCAGTAAGGAATAAACAGAGAGACTGGTACAGTAAGGAGGTTGTCAAGTGAAGTGTGTAGAAGCCAGCTTTTTTCATTGCTTAAGAGATTCATAACGCAGAACAGCAGTTTCCAGGGCTTCTGTGAAAAAAAGAGAAATGTATTCATTTTTCTGACACCCATCCATTGAACTGACATGGCACCAAAATTCATCTGGTTGCTTCTATTTTTACCTTCTCTAAAAATAGAATTCCCAAGAAGGATTTGGCGATATGTGTCCTGGGGGACAAGGTCAAACCTATCAAGTTTTATTTCTAACTGTGGTCTAGTAAACTAGTGTTTCCAATCAATTAACACTGGAATGATTTGATTCAGACCTGCAAGCTGAATAAAAATTGAATAAGGCAAAGTCTCCATGGAGTTATATTTTTATTGTCTTGTAAAGTCTGAAGGGACAAGGAAACTTGTAACTCTGCTTTTAAGATAGAAAAAAGGTGCTGATAACAAGAGGAGGCTGCAAATAAATGAGAAACTGCTAATGTAATAAAAGGAGGAAAGATACTAAGACACTCCTCTAAGAAAGGAATTAGAAAATATTCCAAAGGAGATACCTGAAGAAAATGAATATAGGAAAAGAATTTTGTCTCTCTTGTGCGTGGGCTCCTTTGTTTCCGAATCATAATGCCCAAGAGAGACTAGAAAGGAGGCTCCCATCATCCTCCCGTTGGACTTAATAAAACTTTTTAATATCGTACACATATTGGACTGTGTAGGACCTAAGAAGGTGGTAAAACGAGAAAAACTGGTTTCAGTAAAAAGAGATGCAGAAAGAAGAAAAATATACTTCTTTGTACAAATTACAAAAATTGTATAAATTATAGAAAATAATTTATAGGGTATACAACTGAGAAGATTTCGTGACCCTAATTTCTGTGGCACCCACTCTGGAGTCTGAACACACCCATCCTTAGGAGGCAGTGGGTGTGGGGAAAAGGGGAGAATGAGGGGACCAATAATGATATGAATTTGGGTGTCTGATGAACCAGATTTCCAATCTCCACATGGCCACTCACCCGATGTGTACCTCAGCCGGATTGTTTAATCTCTTAAGCCACATTGCTTATGCCTTCTAGAGTGAGAAATAATAGTTCTTACTGAGAAAGATTGTTGAAGATCAATTAGTATAATGCTTGAAATGCCCTTAGCATAATCCTTAGTAAGTTCTCAAGAAGTGCAAGATGTTATTATAACCACTGTATTTACTACTATGATGACCACAGGAAAGAAGGGACCTGCTCAAACAAGATCAGGCTCTTGTTATTTCCTTAGATTCATGTTAGAGGTAAAATGTTTGCATATATTTGTTCACCGAAATACCTCTGAATCACAACTTTAGAGTTGTTATCTGTGCTGGTTGTGGATACATGAGAGGGCAGACAAGAAGAATTTGTGAAAAATTGAAAATTTGTTTTGCTAAACTCAAGTTCTTATGAATTCTTTGCTTATGCCAGCTCAGTACTCTGGGCTATTTGCTAAATAATTGCTTGTCTTTGACAAGAGGCCCTTCACATCTTCCTGGCAGAGTGAATGTTTTTCCTAGCTGTCCTGAGCTTTGCACACTAGTAAAGTTGTCTTGTTTAGCTGCATTATTGGAAAGACATTGTTTAGCTATTGTTTTTTGGAAAGACAGGAGCCAACACAACAGACCCAAGCCCTGACAGAGTCAGGTCCTGCCACTTCCTAGATCTTTAGCAATTCACATTGCCATTTGGCACATCAATTTCCCAAAGATAAAATGAGAATATTAACATATACTGGTACTTGCTCAGATTGTTTGAGGACAAAATGTTATGATTATAAAGTGCATGACACAGAGTAAGTGCTCAACAAATGCCCACTCCCTTTCTCTTTTCTCGATCAAGAAACAACATAAAAAAACACCCACAAACTCAGGCCAAATAAATTCCCAGAGATTCCGGTCATTTTATAGGCCATCCATACAAGTAGCTTAGGAGGGAAAACAGTTCAGCTGCAGATCTTTGCTATTTTCCCACAAAATTTCATAATACTTATTGGTTTATGGGTAAATGCCTTTTCAGATAACAAGACTGGTTCTGAGGATAAAAGGTGCTTAAAACTCAGTGAAGAAATAATAGCAAATTGGGTTTGGGGATCTCTGTTTTATTATGATTGAATTGGAGTAAGAACCAGATTATTTTATTAAATATTACTTTTAGAAGGATGGGAAAATATAAATCCTAAAAGCAACTTATGGGTTTATGGTGCTGACCATTTTCTTGGTTCTTTTTAGTTCACTTCTTAGTGACAGAGAAAAAATTTGCAGGATCAACTACTGTTACCCTATTTGGAGTTGACAGGTTGAATGTTTCTAAGTGCATATACTGCTTTGAAAGAATTCCTGACCTACTTCAAAATTTATTTTTCCAGTAAATTCAACCTTTAGTGATTATCTTAGCCATGAATCGTTCTTTATATGACTCTTGAAAGAGAAAATGTATTTTAACCAGCCTTAATTTTCTTTAGTAAGTAAACTATTTTTTTTAGAAGTATATCAATTAAAGAACAAAAATGTAATTATTTAAAAAATGAGGCAGGCTTTTTGTGTTTTATTTTGTTTGCATATTTAAGGAAGCAGGTTATTATGTTATATTAGTTTTCCATAGCTCTGTTATTTTTATTTCTTCAGTTTAGATTTTTGTACAGGACTACCAAACTCTGACGAGCTGCAATTCATAATCAAATAAACGCTTTTTTTTTAATGTGTGTGTGTGTGTGTGTGTGTGTGCGTGTGTATCTACAAGAACAAAAATATGTCCATGCTTAACAGTGACATCTTCCAATATTTAACATTCATTTTAAGGGCTTTGTTCATTATTGGGTTTCTTTTGCAGGAATTAACTTTAATACATTTGCACATAAAAATCTACCAGAGAGAGATTTGTGCTAAAAATTTGTAGAATGCAAGTTTCTAGTACCTGCTTTGATATGCTGTGAGCATCAAATAATTGTTCTTTCGGAGATAACCTTGGAGAAATTGGAGTAGTTGGCCAAGTTTTATGTAGGACTACAGAACTTAATTGAAAATTTAAAAGAAGTGATCATTACCGAGGGCTTACTATGTGTCAGGAATCATATTCTGTGTTCCTCATACTTTAATGCAGTTAAATTCTCTTGCAAGTTTAGATTGTACCCATTTTTACATCGTAAGGGTCATTGAGAGCAGATCAATCTCCCGTATCACAGAGTTAGTAAGTGGTGAACCTGTGATATCAACACAGATCTGTGACTTTATAACTCACGTTCTTTCTATTCATATCATCTGTAGAAGATGAGGAAGCTGCTTATGAATGTTTTTTTATACTGTTGCAATCTATTAAGGAGTTTTTTTGTGAACTTCCACTATCATTAACATATGTATTTTCTACATGTATACGCATTCACTGATTCATTCTTTCAACAAATATTGATTGAGTGCTTACTATATTTTAAGAGCTGTTTCACAAAAATCTCTCATCTCATGGCACTTTTGTTTTACTGTGGGTGTTATGTACCAATGTTATGTGAAAGACTTATTCCAATATGCATCATTTCTCTCTTAGATGACACATAGTTGCCTGGAATAAAAACTACTAAGTCCCAACATGCCTGTAGTTGAATATGGCCCAAAGAGTAAGTAGAAGTCTAGTCTAGTGTTGCTGCTTCCAGGAAATTTCTGTCCAAAGAGAGCTGTTGAGTCCCATTGCCACCTTTCTTCCTTCCTCCTTCCTGCTGCTTGGAATATAGATTAATTGGCTAGGACTCCATCCTGGAAAATGAGGACAAAGCCATACCATATGAATAGCAGAGCAGAAAGTTGGAAGTAGCCTGGCTCGCAGGTGGTGGGGTAGCTTCCAAGACAGTTCTGGGTTGCCTACATCTGGATTGTTTAGAAAAAGAGAAATCAATTTCTATCTTATTTGGATCTCTGTTACTAGCAGGTGAACCTAATCCATATTAAACATTTATGTGAATGTGTGGTTGATTTTGTTGTTTCTCCTTGCCCACTATATCTTTATGTCTTCCTTATTCACCCAGCACTAGCTCACCCCACCCCCACCCACTATACCATGCACTGAGTTTGTTAGGAAAACATTGCTTGAACCCCTGGATCTAATTGTGCATGAATTTACCACTAGATTTTTCAGTTATAAGAACTGGTATATTCCCTTTTCATTTCAACCAGTTCCAGTTTGTTAGGGAAAGAGTTTTGACTGAACAGTATGCATGTATTTATTTATTAATGCATGCATTTATTACTTACTTCTGTTATAAACATGTTATCCTGTGTAATAAAAGGCTAATATGCAAATCGACCAAACAGCAGAACAACGGGTTGCTATGATGTGCACTGACCACCAGGGGGCAGATGCTCAATGCAGGAGTTGCCCCCTGGAGGTCAGTGTGCTCCCATAGCAGGAGTGCTGCTCAGCCAGAAGCCGGGATCACGGCTGGTGGATGCAGCAGCGGTGGTGGGAGCCTCTCCCACCTCTGTAGCAGTGCTAAGGATGTCCGACTGATGGCTTAGGCCCACTCCCCATGGGCTGCCGGACTGCGAGAGGGTGCAGACTGGGCTGAGGGATTCCCCTGAGTGCACAAATTTCGTGCACGGAGCCTCTAGTATGCTTATAAATATGTTATAAACATGGATCTAAGATTGATTACTATGTAAACACTGTATAGAGATTTACCCCCAGTCCTTCCATTTTTACAATTGAAAAATCTGAGGTGCAAAATGGTTAATAATTTGCCTCACATCTCACTAAAAACTCATGACTCCTTAAGGTCCAGTCGATCGAAAATTTCATCTATTTCTTTGATGTCATCTTATCCACTGCACATCTAAAATTGCATGCTACAACACAAGTTATATTTTCACTTCTATTAGTTGTACTAGTATAGTTATCTTTGGGAGAAAAATAAAATAAAACCCTGTATATGCGAAGATAAAAAGAACTCTGAATAATCCTCTCTCCCCTATTCCTTAGAATTTTATTGAACAGCAGAAAAGTATAAAGATGAAACATGTCATCAAGTTCAGTTTCTTCCTAGTGCAGAACTGATTCCTTGAAAATCCTTCCTAGTATGTTATCCAGTCCAAGTTAAAAGTCCCAAATACGGAGGCTTTTATCAATTCCCTTTGAAGATTATGTCTCACATAGTAGATTGGAGCATACCAAACAGTTCTGAAACTCAAGGTAAGCTCATGTATTGCTGTCACTAGTGAGATTTGGCTGCCCCAACACAGTTCTCTTCTTTCCTCATTAATGCCATCAATGACTCTTGGTTCTTGTTCTTGTCTTTGAACATGCTATTAGTTGCATATCTGTACAGATTAGGTTCCTCTCTCTTGATAAATTCATTTGACTTAAACTGACTTCTGAAACCCTTCCAAACAATTGTGAAAGATATCATAGTAAAAATTATTTCACGCTTTAAAGGTAAAAACAGCACTCAGGTTTCTTTGTGTAAATATAAGTTTGACAGAATGGCTATAACTAAACTAATTATCATAGCCATTTACATAAAATAGATACTCATATATTTTTTTAAAAGTGTAGTTTTAAACAGTTGTGTTCAAACATTGATAAACTGAAATACCTTCTATGTTCTGGTTAAATAAAACAATTTTTATATTCTTCTTGAAAAGGTCAAAATTAATTTTCTAGTCGACATTTATTAACAGCCTCCAATATCTTTCTATTCTACTTCAAATAAGACTCAAACTCCATACTATGAACTATGAGGTCCAATTTGATATAATCTTTCTTGCCTTTCCAACTTCACCATCTTCTCCCAATGACTGGCTACCCAAGGCTTAAATACATGACCGATTTCTTCTGGTTTTAGCGTACCAATCCCCTCCAGCTCCAAGTCCATTTTATTCTTTTTTAAACCCTCTTCATTTCCTATTTATATTTATTTGTCATTGTTACTTTCATTTTCTGTTTATCCCACTGGATTGTAAGCTTCTTGAAGCAGGGATTACATACTGGCTTGCATATATATTTTTTTAACCACTGTATTCTTTATTATACACTGGTTACCTCTATGTAAAGGCTATATAGAGATTTACCCCTATATCTCCCATTTTTACAGTTGGAAAATCTGAGGTGCAAAATGGTTAATAATTTTCCTCAAGTCTTACTAAAAACTCACGACTCTTTAAGATACAGTCAATCAAAAATTGCATCTATTTCTTTGATGTGTTCTAATATTTGACAAATGAGTAAGCATATAATTAAATGTATAAGCTTGGAGTAGAAAAAGTTAATTATTTTGAAAAAAACACACCTATGTCATATATAATTAAATTCTATTATGACAGTTGATTATTCAAATAGTTGATTAAAGATTAATAGAATCATAGAATGTTATTTTTGAAAATAAATGAGGACATTATCATTTAGCACGGGGTACATTAGTTCAATACTTTATTTTCTAGATGAAGAAGCTGAGATCCAGAGAGAATGAATAACTTGTCAAAGGTCTCATCAGTAATAACTAGCAGGTCTAAGAGTAAAGCTCGCATCTCTTGGGTACTCTTGCTGCCTGTATATGTCCTGCTATACTTGTTTTTGAATCCTCAGTATTTGTTATTGGATTCTACTTGTACAAAAATAATTATAGCATTAATAAGAACCATTGGTTCCCCTCCACTTTTCCTTGTTATACTTTGTACTCATACAAAAATATGGTAATATAAATATCCCTTTCCCATTTTTTATTAAATGCTGTATGTTGACTATATATATATTTCACAATACGGACCTGGTTGTATTTTTGAACATGCAGACTTTGGTGCTGCAAGTGCTCTGGATTGTTACATGTTACTACTAGAACTCTCTCTATGCCTTATACTCCCACCTCTCTTACCCCCGCTGTAGCTCCATTCATCAAACTGAAGAAGGAAATGAACCAAAAAGAGGGCCAGCAAAGCTTTGTGCATCTCTGAATGAAATGAAGCATTGCAGGTGCAGCAAGTAAAAGAGGTGGCGATGCTGTGGGCTGTATAATGTCTGGAAACTGCTTGCAAGGGATATGTAACATTTAGTGTTGTAGACAACTTATGATACATTTAGAGTTTAAAACCACTTTGAAACAGAGAGAGTATCTTGTAAAAAATAAGTGAAACTATTAGATTTATTCTGTGTGTTGAAGAAAGGAGAGAGCTAAGGGAGCATTGGAGAGAGAGTTGGGGGATTGTATTCTTGAGGACACAGTACTTTATCCTATTTGTTGATTTAAAAGTCATGTATAATATATATAAAATATTAAAATGTCTAGAGATGTCCAATGGCTTTTAAGCTAACTTTTAATAAGGTTCATTCTAGTTTTATTTGATCACCAGTTAGGGAAATCATTCTTGCTGAACCATTAGGATATATAGACGAATAAAATAAGCCACAAAGCTTCTTGGTGGATGTTGCAATATGGTAAGGCTTGATGAGAATGAAAAGCATCTAAATTAAGCAATAACAATTTGGAAGCAGGACATTTCCTGGGGATTAATGAAAGGCTGAGTGTAGTGGATGAACTATGGCTGACAGTTAATTCCCAAGAAATACCTGATGGGAGGCCATTACTATAATCATCACCTTAAAGAGTGGGAAGGATGGTAAACTCCAAGTAGTAAAGTTAAAAGAATGGTTATTAGTTCATAGAAAGCACAGTGCCTTGTAGACCAAATTACTGTAAGGCTCTTTGAGTCATTTCTCAGTTGTCAGTTCAGTTCATAAATGGGAATAAAGCAGAAAGTGCCCCTCTTTTTAGAGAGAATTTCGTGAAGGAGGGGGACAAGGATGTATGTTAGACATATAAACAATGTGACTTTTTTCCAACACTAGCCTCTTGAAAAATGATGGATGGAGCATTGAGAGTGTTTCTAATGATATCAGATTTACAGCAATGGCAGAGTTAGGTAGTATTTGGCACTTCACATTCTTACTGCCTCATCTGAATTGGTTTTATTTGGGTCGAAATATGATGGGGATGATGTAGGGAATTAGGTTAGAGGTAAAGGATGCGGTTTCACAGGGAATGTGACCTGGGGTACTTACATTCTCTAGATTTCAGTTTCTTCATCTATAAAAATGAAGGTAGGTCAATGTATATATAAAAACCAGCCCAGTTCTGACCTGTGTTTAAGGAGTTAAAGATCTTTCTGGAATAGGCCTACCAGACTTTCAAATAGTGAGGTCAACCATGAGGTAAGGAAGCCATGAACACCTCCTAGAGAGGCATAGGCAGCTTTCTATGGGTGGGAGTGAACCTTCTTAATGCAAATTTTGGGTGGTATTTATTTATTTTTGAGATTGACTCCTTCCAAGCTGCAGGCTTTTAACAATGCAAATATTATTTTAGTGGCAATTTCCTACAGTTTTAATTGAAAATTGGATTTGAAAATAAATCCTGTAAGTAGCTGGTTCCAGCTCTCCTATTGTGCGAATCCTGTAGTGCCAGTGGGCAGCTTTACTGGTGGTAATAATTTAAATTCAAAGACTCCTATACATAATGGAATTTGAATTGGGAGAGTAAAGCTAATTCACAGGGTGTGAAATAAGGCTACATAGGTTGCCATGTTGACTCACTGCCTTGACCTGAAAATTCTGCTCATTTCCATTCTCTCACCCTCTAGAAATTTCTTACATGGTTATTAATTCAATCATCTGTTCTTTCAACAGTTATTAAGCACTTTCTATGTGCCAGGCACTGTGCTATGTGTTGAGAAACTAAGGTAGCTCCTGATTGCTAAGGAATCATAATTCATAGAGACTAATAAGGTTAAAGAAAGGAAGAAAGATAACAAATGGCTGTTACAAAAAACAAACAAAAAGACACACACAAATGCACAAAAGAGGAAGAGGTCTTCCCAGAGAAGTCATGGAGCTCAGGCAAGGCATCACAGAAAAATCTTTGATCTGTCTTAAAGAATAAACGGGGATTCTACAGTGACTAGTGTGGATGGCTTTCTCAATAAAAACCCGAAAGAAATGAGCATATGCAGACAAAGCAAGCAATTCAGTGTGAGCAAACCAGAGGAAAAGTGACGAGGTGAGACTAAAGGGGAGAGAAGGTTCAGGTCATGAAAGGTCTTGGGATATGATCATGGGTTTGCACTTTACCTTGAGGGTAAGGATCGAGTGATTATATATTATACATATGATATATAGTGTACACATAAAGCACATATTGTGAAAGGAAGCATTATTAATATTATACCAGGACTATTGTAACATATAGTCAGCTCCCTATGGAGGAATAAGAAAGTTTTAAGCAGGAATTTATTGAGGTTAGACTTGCATTTTTAAAAGATCACTCTAGAATCTGATGGAAAGAATGAGACAGGTGAAAGTCTTTCTTACAAGAGGCACTAGAAGAAGAGGTTAGTCTAATCTGAGTAGCAGTGAGCACAGGAGAAAATGTGAAAAAATGTTAACAGACAGAAATCATTGCTCAAATATGGGTGAGGGAGATGGAGGCATCTAGGACCAATCTTGGTTTGGGTAACTAGGTAGTGTCACAAGAGAATGGAGGAGGAGGAATTATAAGTTGAAGTAATGCTATGGACAGAATGTTTTCATCCCCCAAATCCATATATTGAAACACAATCCTTAATGTGATGGTCTTTGGAGGTGGGGCCTTTGGAAATAGTTAGGTCATTAGGGTGGGGCCTTCATGAGTGAGATTAGTGCCTTACAAAGGAGACCCAGAGCGTTTCCTCTCCCCATTGGCCATGTGAGAACCCAGCTAGAAGATGTCTCTATGAACTAGGAAGCATGCCCTCACCAGATATTAAATTTGCTGAATCCTTGATCTTAGAATTCACAACCTCCAGAACTGTGAGAAATAAATGCTTGTTTTGTAGGCTACCCAATTATGATATTTTTGTTGTAACAGCCCAAAGGGCCTAAGACAGGTGGGGAGCGAGCCAAGAGAAAAGAATGAATTTGGTTCTGACCATATTACTTCTCAGATTCAAGTGACTGAGACATATTTATATAGAGATATTTAGTAGGAAGTTGGATATATGAGTCTGAGTTCAAGGGAGCTATCAAGGCTAAAGTTATAAATAAGTCTTAAAACAATGTGGCAGATAAGATTGGAGAGATTGAACAGAATGAGAAAGAAAGAGTCGAGGACAGATTCCTTGGGGACACCAATGTTTAGGGGGTAGATAGAAAAATAATCCTCCAAAAACACTGCAAAAAAAAAGGTAGGAAATAACAGAGCAGCAGCAGAGAGCTTGCAGGAGCAAGTGTTCAAATGAAAGGCAGCAGGTGAGGACAGATTCTTTGGGGACACCAATGTTTAGGGGGTGGATAGAAAAATAATCCTCCAAAAACACTGCAAAAAAAGGTAGGAAATAACAGAGCAGCAGCAGAAAGCTTGCAGGAGCAAGTGTTCAAATGAAAGGCAGCAGGGTTTAAGCTATATGAAGTGTGAAAAGTGTTCAGTTTTTGACAAGTAGGTGGCTACTGGTGGTGTTAGCAAGAAGGTGGATATAGAATAGAAGTGAGTCTAGCAAACTGCTAAGTCCACACTGTTGGTTAATAACAGAAATAAAATTCACACCCAGTGTCTCTGACTCCAAATCCAATGCTTTTTGTACTATGTCAATTTTGCGCTTATTTCATCTTTGCTGCCCATATCACACAGAGGATATTCTGTGTGACACGGATGAATCCTCACAGCCCACTGAACCCAATGAGTCCTAGAAAAAACTCCCACCTCTCCTGCCCTTGGATCTTCTTGGCTGTGTTTGCTGTACTAAATGTTGAAGTTTCTCTTTGCCTGTACCTTCTTGCAGGCCCCAGTGAAGAGACGAACCAAGCTTGAGTGTGCCTTCACTTTGGACCCCATGCACATCTCCCAGCGGAATCAATTGTGTCCATTGGTCTCACTTAATGAATTCACTCAATAAGTATTTTTGAGCACTCACTATATGATAGATAATGTTCTAAATGCTGAGTAATACAGCAGTGAACAAAACATCCAAGAACCTATATGACCCCATTTCCCTCATGGGAATAACTTTCTGCTCTTCTCTGTTGCTGTCATCCCAGAATGTCTAGTCCAGACCAACTCCTGATATGGCATTTACCTTATAATTAGGAAATTAGAAACTAGAAAAACTTGGCAACAAAAGAGCATTATTTGAAATAATTGTGTATTTTCAGTTGTAAATGTAAAGAATAGTATTAGAGCTGGAGTATGCTAAAAATAAGTATTGTCTAAAAGTGTTTCAAGTTAAAATTTTTCTTGATTTAAGTTCCTTGGAGATAGTAGGTGATATGGCCACTGCTAGTGTATTTTTCAACTCATTGTTAAGAAAAAGTTCCCCAAACCCAAAATTATTCCCCAAAATAATGCATGGTTTGGTGTTTCCAGGTATAATGTACAATATATTACTTTTAATGTTGATTAGGAAATTTGAAAAAGAAGTGTGTTGACTGGCTAAAATATATATTTGGAGCCAAAGGATTTGCTCTATCTCCTGTTACCTTTGGGAAAATCCCTAAACTTTTATGTCTGTTTCCTCATAAAAAAAATCATAGTGTTGAACTTTATATTCCTTAAAATCTCTTTTGGCTCTTGATTCTGTGATTCAATTGTAGGCCAATGTCCACAGCAAAGAACAGAAATCAATAAATGTATTTATTATCCTACTGATTATATACTGTTAACCTTCATTGAAGATAATTATTGCATCCTTCACAACTCTGGTTCACCAGTTACTAAGTAAAATTGTTTTTTTCAATGAATGGATAGATGTGTCATAACTGAGGAAACAAATTCAAATATATTGTAAAAAGCAACCACAATTCTTCCCTTTTGACCTTTGGCTGCACTCACTGGCTAACCTCCAGCTCTTAGTCAAACTAACCATTTGTTTTCTCTGAATAAAGAAAATCATATCTTTTTGTTTATTGCCTCTATAGTAATTTGTAATTTTTCAGCTTGGTTGAGCCTTCATTATTAACTCCCAACCTTTTACTTATCTCTAGGTGAACCTAGAGCAACTATTCTACATTTCTATCCCTTCTCTAAAGCCCCTAGTACAACTTGGTTATTATCTTGACTGTTTTTCACTGAGGAGATAAGAAACTGTCATTATATGGTCACCCCTCTTTCACAAATTTTTTCCCCTCTAATACATTTATCTTTGACTTCTATCCATCTTTCTTATTTCTTCTTTCCCTTCTCACTTGAAGGCAAGGGTTTCCTCTTTCCTGAAGTGTTCTGATCCACTTTTACTGTTAATTTCATAACAAACGGTCAACTTAGAACTTTGCTTCATCTGTTCCTTCCTTTCTTTAGTCTTCCAGTTTGCTTCTCCTCCCCCTCAGCCCTCAGACCCTTCCTAAGGCCCTACTTCCCCCTAAAGTCCTGGAATCCCCATTCTCTAACTCCATTCCTGTCATCCCTCATCAAAGGGTCTGACCATATATCTTCTATAACCTCCATCTACTTCTTAAGCTGACTTCAACATGCCTTCCTATCATTCTGATCAAAACATGTTCCTGAAAATCACTAGTGCTTGAAAAATGCTGAATGACTTGACTTTTTCCACTGTATTTTGAATGACATAGCTGAGCCCCTATATATTTTGAAAGTCACTTTCTTCTTAAATATCTCTTTTCCTTTGGTGTCCTGGGGAAGCTCAGAAATTGTCTTGTCCTTGCCTAACCTTGGGATTCATTTCTGATGTACAATTTTACCTTAAAGTTTGAACTTATAAAGCCCTTCTCTCTCTTTTTAACAACTCTATTGCAGAATAATTGATATACAATACAATTATTTACAATACAATGAACTAACATGTTTAAAGTGTACAATTTGATAAGTTCGAATATTTATAACCTTGTGAAACCATCACTACAAGTAAGTAGTGAATATATTCATCACCACCAAAGTTTCCTCACCCCACTCCATGCTTTCCTGACCAGTTTCCATCAGAAAGTCGCCGATGTGCTCTCTGTCACTATAGGTTACTTGCATTTTCTGGAATTTTATGTAAATTCACACATATACTGTATGTACTCTTTTTAGTCTGTGTTTTTGTTATTTAGCTTAATTGCTTTGATATTGGTTCATATTATTCTGTGTTTCAATAGTTCATTGCCTCTCATTGCAGAGTTAATTCCATTTTATGAATATATCACAATTTTTTATATATTTACCTGGGATTAGGCATTTGGGTTATTTTTCATTTTGGGCAATTACAAATAAAGTAGCTATAAATAGTCATGTATAAATCTTTATGGGACCATTTGCTTTTATTCCTTTTGGCAAATACCTAGAAGTGAATGGTTGGGTTGTGTGATAGTGTATGTGTAACTCTTTAAGAAACTAATAAATCATTTCCCAAAGTGGTTTTTCCAAAGTTTAATTTTATATTCCCATCAGCAGTGTATGAGAGTTTCAGTTGCTTTGCATTCTTGACCACACTTTTTAAAAAATTTATTTATTTATTACTAAATTTACTGGTTTGACATGGTTAATAAGATTATATAGGGTTCAAGTGTACATTTCTATAATACATGATCTATATAAATTGCATTGTGTGCTCACCACCCAAAGTCAAATCATCTTCTGTCACCATATATTTGACCCCCTTTATCTTTTATTATACCCCACCCCATTCCCTCTTGCAAATACCATAATGTTGTCTGTGTCTATGAGTTTTTGTTTTTCTTGTTTATTCAATTTTTTTTTCAATGAATGGATAGATGTGTCAGAACAGAGGAAACAAATTCAAATATATTGTAAAGAGCAACCACAATTCTTCTCTTTTAACCTTTGGCTGCACTCACTGGCTAACCTCCAGCTCTTAAACTTTTATATCTCACATATGAATGAAATTATGTGGTTCTTAACTTTTTCTATCTAATTTATTTCACTTAGCATGATATTCTCAAAATCCATCCATGTTGTCACAAATGGCAGTATTTCATCTTTTCTTATGGCTGAGCAGTATTCCATTGCATATATGTGGCACGTATTTTTTATCCAATTATATATCAGAAGACACTTTGGTTCTTTTTATGTCTTGGTCACCATGAATAATGCTGCAATGTACATAGGGGTGCACATATCTTTGCAAATAAATATTTTCAAACTTTTGGGATAGATATCCAGGAAAGGAGTTGCTGGATCATACGATAACTTTATTCTTAATTTTTGGAGGAACTTTCATATTATTTTCCATAGTCGTAAAGATGCTCAACTTCACTAGCTACTAGGGAAATACAAATAAAAGCTACAATGAGATACCACCTCACACCTTTTAAAATAGCTGTTATCAACAAGGCAAGTAATAACAAGTGTTGGCGAGGTTGTGGAGAAAAAGGAATCCTCATTCACTGCTGGTGGGAATGTAAACTTGTCAACACTTTTTATGTATTTGTCACCCATATACCTTCTTTGGTGAAGTGTTTTTTTTAACCTTTTGCTGATTTTTAAAAATGGCTGTTTGTTTTTGTTATTAAATTTTGAGAGTTTATATATCTTGGATACATATGTCAAATATATGATAAGCAAATATTATCTCCCAATTTTATTTTTTAATTTATTTATTGTCTAAAGTTTTACATACGTTATCTCCCAATTTTCTGTGGCTTGTCTTTTTATTTCTGTACCAGTGATGTGTGTTTTTTGTAGAAAGAACAAAAGCTTTTTACTTTATGAAGTTAAATTTATCACTTTTAAAAATGAATAGTGATTTTTTAAATTTTATCTAAGAAATCTTTATCTAACTCAAGGTGATTTTCTTATATGCTTTCTTCTAGAAATTTTATTGTTTTAAATTTTAAGTTAAGGTCTATAATGTAAAGTATGGATCAAAGTTCATCTTTAGCTGTACATTTTTTATAAATACCCTTTATCAGGCTGAGAAAGTTTCTTTCTAGTCCCAATTTAATGAGATATTTTATTTTTGTTTAAAACCAAGAATTGATGTTGAATTTTGGATCTTGTGAAAACACTTTTTCTATCTATAGAAATGATCATATTGTTTTCCCTTTTTAGTTTGGTGAATTATATTTATCAATTTTCAAATGAGAAACCAACCAAACTAGAATAAACCCCACTTGGTTATTATATATTATCCTTTTTATATATTCTTGGATTTGATTTTCTTAACTTTGTAAATAATTTTTAATCTATATATAGAGGTATGTAGTTTTATTTTCTTGTAATAAAGGGGTGGACAAAAGAGGGTTTACAGTTGTAAGTACAGAAAACACAGAGCTAGTCTTATATTATTAGTTATTATATTATTTGCCATATGAACAACTGTATACCTACTTTTGACCACCTGTGTATGTATATTACATATATTATATGTATGCAAGTGTGTGTGCATGAATATAAATGAGTGTGTATGTGTATATTCCTTACATTGCCCTTAGAGTTCTTTAATTCTCTTTTATACATCAGAGGATGCTTAGTAAAAGCTTTTTGCAGCAAAGAAAGGTTGATGAGGTTTTATTTCAGCAAAATGAACAGCAAGATCGATGCTTTAAATGGAAGGTGTTACCTGCCCAGCCTTTATTCACTCTGAATATTAATAATCATGTAAGTATGACTGTTGAATATTAAAAAAGAAACACTATTTCTAAGACCCAGAAAGGAAAAGCCTATTAAAAATGTTAAATATCTCATATGTGTGTCTTTATAGTTTCCTTGTAAAAATAAAATTTTATTTTGCAATTAACTTGCAAAATAATGTGTGAAACACATGCCTGTATCTCTTACCACCATAGTTGGGAAGACGTCTTTAGAGCAGTTCTGTCTGCTCCTGCCAGCGTCACTCAGAGCTCCAGGAGCGAGGCCTGGGGAGCAGACCCGCTCCAGTGGGCATGGAATTCAGTGACCTTAGCTCTGACCTTTAATCTGCTACTGCGGTGAGACAGAGGCGTTTCTCTGGGACACTCAAGAGGATAGAAACCATTAAAGTTTAACAGTAGCTGAGCTCGTCCCATTACTTTTAATAACATTATATCTGTGTTTGTCTGCTCAATGTAATGATAACTTAGTGAAGGAGAATGAATTCCACATATTATCTACATAAAGGATAATGAGGGAAATCAGTTTCCTCTAAGGAAGTTTCATTCAATTTGGGTATAAGCCAATCTACTTTGGATTGGTCTCTGGCTTTTGGATGACTTTCAAGCCTTGAGGCTCTGAGAGCACATACAAGGCCATTTTTTAATCTCAGGGAAGCAGACACAGAAGGTTTCGGAAGACCCTTGTCACTGAAATTCCCTCCCCTTCTGGAAAAGCAAACTGCTAGTTTTGTGACCATCAGGTGAAAACTATAAATTTTCCCACATACCAACCCTGTGTCTGCTGAGATAGTTTTAATTCATATGATTTGTGCCTAAATTATTTGATCTGTGGGTATGATGGCTCCTTGAGGCATTTCAAGTATAATGAAAACAACAAAGAAGCCAATAAATAGTGAATTAATAAATATTCAGTGTCAATAAGGAAAAATAATTTGCAATTTTTTTAACACAAGGAGGTTAAAGCAATGTCTTTCAAGTTAGTTACCAGTGTTGAAAACCTGTCCTTGTTGAACTCACACTAAGTGTCAACATTATATATAATGCTAATAATTCTTACAGTGAAATATAGAATATTTAAAATAAAATAGAATATGGAATATATAAAATAGAATTTTTGTACCTATATTTTCATATTGGTATAGAATTTGCATTAACAAAATTAACTGAGCCAACAATTTGATGTCTCAAAGATAACAGCAAATTCACTAAAATTACATCAAAGATAAATTGTACTTTAAATTGTCTTATTCAAAAAATGTTAGTGATCCTTAAAGTGTTTTCTGTGCACATATGGCATTCTTGTGTACTAAAACATTACTAAATCAGATTAAATGAAGAAGAGCAATGCTAAAATAGCAAGCATGTGGGATTACACGATTTATTTTAATGGCAATTCAGCTTATTACTTCTAAACTTGAGTCTTGTACCTTATAATAACATTTTGGTCAAGGACGGACCTCATAAACAATGGTGGTACCATCCTCTCTAATAAAGAGGGGATATGCTAATTGACCCTCATGCCGTCGCAAAAGATGGTGGTGCCCACAGCCAATAAGGAGGGAATATGCTTATTGACTGCTCCGCCCTCAAAGATGGTGGTACCCACAGCCAATAAGGAGGGAATATGCTAGTTGACTACCCTGCCCTCAAAGATGGTGGCACCCACAGCCACAAGATGGTGGTGCCCAGTCCCCTCAGCCCCGCTGGGGTGGCCTTGCCGCACACCTGCTTCCGGAGCCCCCCAGTCCCCTCAGCCCTCCAGCTACCCAAGGCCAGCCAAAGGCTCAGGTAACCAGGGCCGGCTGAGGCTTGCGCTGCTGGCAGTGGCAGCAGCAGAGGTGTGATGGGGCATTGCCTTCCACTGACCACCGGGTCACCTCCCGCCCCTAAGGGCTCCCAGACTGTGAGAGGGGGCAGGCTGGCCTGAGGGAGCCCCCCCACCCCCCCCCGCTCCAGTGCATGAATTTTCATGCACTGGGCCTCTAGTAAGATTATAATGGAGCTGAATATCCTGTAAGAAATGGAAAGATATGTGGTCAGGAGGAATTTTTTTTTCTCTGATGGGAGCCATATCTGTGGGGCTTGGCAATAGATTCCCTCTCACTCACAGCACCTCAATTCTGAGTGCACAGATGACATCCCAGTCAGTCAGCCAGGGACCTGTTTCAGCACAGAGGAGCCCGTCCCCCAATGCTACACATTCAAGGGCACTACAGCCCTCCCTGATCCAACCTGATGGTCTTCAGAGGACACGGCTGCAAAATTCTTTGTTGAGAACGTAAGATTCTGTTCAAGGACACGGGTCCATAGGAGCTACCTTAACCAGTATTACGTGCCACTGTCACTTCAGTAAAAGCTTTCTCTGGTTCTGTGGAGCCAGCCTGTCCTTGTACTCTGGAAATATTTTCAGGTTGTAGTGATGTAAAGCATAGGTAAGTTGTAATTCTTCCATCGATTCAATGACAGAGAGAGGCCTTTGTGTCAGAGAACCAAAGTCAAGATATCAAATCCTCAGTTCTACACCCTCTCTGTATGAATACTCTTTTGTATGAATACCACAAAGTTCCAACAAGTTGAGTACTACTCCAACATGCAATGGCCAAAATCACTTCGCCATGGCAATCTGCTAGGTTCCTTTACCTCTCCATCTTGATATCTTATTCTCCTCAGGACACCCTTTTCACTCCCTCTCGGCATCTCTGCTGCCACTATTATGGTGATTTGCACCTTACCAGGCAGTCTCTCCCTAATATTTTCAATCAGTCCAGCCCACATCCCCATTTGTTAAGCAGCATTGACAACTTCGATGTTTTCTTTCTGACCCTGGGAAAAGGAAGCAGGGGGCCCTGGCTGAGTGGCTCAGTTGGTTGGAGCATTGTCCCGTACACCAAAAGGTTATGGGTTCAATTCCTGGTCAGGCACATACCTAGGTTGCTGGTTCGATCAGTCAGGGCACAGATGAGCGGCAATGGATCAATGTTTCTCTCTCTCCTTTCCTCTCTCTCTAAAAGTTAATAAGAACAAAAGGAAGTTGGGGAGGGCTTTTGAGGCATGTTTATAAAGTCTACAGCAGTTTATGGTAATGTCATTGGCCTTTACATTAGTCACCAATCATCTCCCGACTCACCCACAGTAATTTTCAGTCCTATAAGCTCCATTCATGGGAAGTGCCCTATACAGGAATACCATTTTTAATCTTTCATACCATATATTTACTATACCTTTTCTATGTTTAGATATATTTAAATGCACAAATACCATTTTGTTATATGTGTCTAGAATACTAGTACAGTAACATGCTGCATAGGTTTGTAGCCTAGGAGTAATACCATCTAGGTTTGTGCAAGTTGCTCTATGATGTTCGTACAAGGATGGAATCACCCAAGGACACGTTTCATAGAATGTGTGCCTGTCATTAAACGATGCATGACTGTACTACTACAACTAAAGCAGCACTTATAACTCAGTATAAGATACAGGGTTAGTGCCTAGTGGAAGTACTTATAGACTAAAATAATAAAATCAGAGTTGAAGGAACCATTGAATCAGTTGAAAGGATCCTGCTATTAGGTTGGATATTTTACTAAATGATACAAAAGTAACTGAATGAACATTTAAGTACTTTGTATTTTAAAAAACAAAACAAAAATCGTATTCCTAATATTTCCAAGAGCTATACAAAATTGTTTGTTCTCAAGTTGTCTTTTCTCCATTATATTTGGTTACAACATTAATCTATTCAACCTATTAAGAAGGACATCCTAATCAAAGATAACCTTTAGTTTTCACCTTGTTTGATTTTCTAAAATTTCCAAATTGGTAAAGCCCACATGAATAAAGTCTTGCTTATTTACAATTCCAGAATAAATAACAGAAATGGAAGGCCTGCTTCTTAGGGGACTTTAATTATTCACAAAATGAGTAATTGAGCTAATATGATATGTAGATATTCAATTTATAATTATTATGTGCTTAATCATTATGGTTATTTGGGATCATGAAGAATTTACTAATAGGACTTTATGAAAACGAAGCAAGTGTGTAGCATGACATAATATAGCTAGCAAAGGATTGTGGCCCAGTAAATACTGAATAAAATTGTTGATTGCCCTGGCCAGTGTGGCTCAGTTGGTTGAGTGTCGTCTCCTGTACTGAAAGGTTGCTGGTTCGATTCCAGTTCAGGGCACATGGTATGAAAAAAGCTTCTAGATTTATTGAATTTTGAGTCCCTCCTGCAGCTGCCTTGTCAGGGGCAGACCAAATGATTTTGTGTTCCATATATGGCCCACAGGCCAGACATTCCCCACCCCTCCCTTAGAAGGAGTGAGTAGAATGCTGGTTACCAAGGGGTGTGAGTGGGGGAAATGGGGAAATGTTGATCAAAGGCTACAAAGTTTCAGATATGTAGGATGAATAACTTCTGGAGGTCTAATGTATAACATGGTGACTATAGTTATTAATATTGAATTTTATACTAGGAATGTGCTAAGGTAGTAGATCTTAATTGCTCTCATCAAAAAGAAAGGTAACTATGTAAAACAATCAATACATGAATTAGTTTGATTGAGATAATCATTTCACAATGTATACATATATCAAAGCATTACCTTGTGTAGCTTAAATATATACACTAACTACATGTCAATTATCTTCAATAAAGGTGGGAAAAAAGGAAATAAATGGCAAGTGATCAACTGTATCATGTGTTCTTGATCATTGTAATGCATGAGAATTAACTATTCTGCACGGGGGACAGCACAGAAGGTATTGAGGAGAGCCATGTGACAGAGCGCTAGGGATAAAAGCCTGACTGAATGGCCTCAAGATGAAGAGGTAAGGTGTTAGAGACAAGAGGTATACATAATTCTTTTGAGTATTTTTCTTGTAAACAAGAGCAGGGAAATGGAGCTGTTGCTGGATGTGAAATCAAGTGCAGGTTTTTTTTTTATTATCCATTGGAATCAAAGCTATAAATGGGAAATTCTGGTATATTTATGTATTAATGGGAATGATCCTAAGGGGGGGGGTGATGATTAAGGAGAGAGGGCATCATTGGTTGCAGTGATGTACTTTTAAAAAATATTTTTATTTATTTCAGAGAGGAAGGGAGATGGAGAGAAACATCAATGATGAAAGAGAATCATTGATTGGCTTCCTCCAGCATGCCCTCCTACTGGGGATCGAGCCCGCAATCCAGATATGTGCCCTTGACTGGAATCGAACCTGGGACCCTTCAGTCTGCGGGCCGACGCTGAGCCAAACCATATAGGGCACAGTGATGTACTTGTGTAGATAAGAGGTGCTGGGGGCTAGAGAACATGTGGAGGGGCTGCCATTACATCAGAGCATGGACCCATCACCAAAGTAACCAGACAAAAGCCAGGTTCTAGGTGTTCAGATGCATGGAGTGGTAGATGTGGTAGTTGGGTGAACAGAACTTGGTCTGTGCTGCTTCCACTTCCTTAGTGCATAGGGAAGTAAGTTCATCAGCTGAGAGTGAGGAGAAAGAAAACGCTGGAGCCTGGGGGACAAATGGGAAGGTGTGACATAGTCATCTAACACAAAGAGAGTGAATGAGCTCCACTAAATGAGATGCTAATTGTTTAAATTTATAATCTCAGTTGCACCCACACAATGCCTTTGAGAGACAAACGTTCTTTTTGTTTACAGGTAAGAAAATGTGGCAAACTAACCTAAGCCTATATGTGTGTGTGCTAAAAGGTTAGGCTCTTTTGGTGGATAATGGCACAGGATTAGCATGAAAGCTAGCAAAAGTCTGTCATGGATGCAAATACTCATCAGAGAAGGAAAGGCAGTAGTGACTTCTGGACTGGCACTTAGAATAGGTCAGCATGGGAACTGACCACCACATGGACTGTACTTTCCTGACATCCTGTTAGCTGCCCATGCCTTGAATGAAAACTCAGACCATTTGGCACTTACGTATTATCTTGCTGATAACCTGAGATGCTTTAATGAAAATTACAGACATTGTGATATTTAGCAATCTCCAAGAGGCACAAGGAAGGCTCCTGGCTATGAAGGGAAGGCACTGGGATTTGAACCTAGATATGGCTGACTTCAGAGATCTTGATTTCCATATGAGGCTAGGTGTTCCACTCATGAGATATAGCTCCTGCACTTGAAATAGGCAGGCGAGCCATGGACATGACTAACAGTCACACAAGGCATGCTATCAGGATATGATCTCCAAGAGGCACAAGGAAGGCTCCTGGCTATGAAGGGAAGGCACTGGGATTTGAACCTAGATATGGCTGACTTCAGAGATCTTGATTTCCATATGAGGCTAGGTGTTCCACTCATGAGATATAGCTCCTGCACTTGAAATAGGCAGGCGAGCCATGGACATGACTAACAGTCACACAAGGCATGCTATCAGGATCCATGTCTAGTCAAGATTCCTGCTGTCCAAGTTTGAGAGGAAATAGTACTCACTTCTGGCTGGTATGCAAGGAAGGCTTCAAGGAAGAGGAAGGACTTACATTGGATTCTGAGTGATTACTAGGACTTGAGAATATAGAAACAGGAGTTGCATTTTTAAAAATATGTTTTTATTGATTTTAGGAAGAGAGGAAGAGAGGGAGAGAGAGAGGGAGAGAAACATCAGTGTGAGAGAGAAACATAGATTGGTTGCCTTCTTCAAGCACCCTGACCAGGAATTGAACCCATGACCTTTTGGTACAAGGAATGATCATCCACCAACTAAGCCACATTGGCCAGGGCAGGAGTTGCATTCTAAGATCAGGGAATAAAACTCTTCACAGTGGTATTACTCTAGGAAATGACACTGCATGAAGGCTTGAATTCTGTATCTATTATTCGCCTGTCTACATTTTTCTGCAAAATTTGAATATCTTCTGGTGGGATTAGGGAGATAGTGTTGACATGGCTCCTTCTTAATTAAGTATAGCACTGACCTCCCTCTATGAAGGAAACACAGTGTCTGTTTCACTTGTTACCCGTGACATGTTGGAGAGAGCTCTGGGAATTGAGTTTCTTCATTTATAATACAGTAGAGGCCCGGTGCATGAAATTCATGCATGGGGGGGTGGGGAGGGCATCCCTCAGTCCAGCCTGCACCCTCTCCAATCTGGGACCCCTTGGGGGATGTCCAACTGCTGGCTTGGGAACCGGCAGTCCGACATCCCTCTTGCAATCCAGGACTGCTGGCTCCTAAACGTTCACCTGCCTGCCTGCCTGATCCCCCTAACTGCCCTCTTCTGCTGGCCTGGTTGCCCCTAACTGCCCTCCCCTGCCAGCCTGGTCACCCCTAACTGCCTTCTCCTGCCAGCCTGATCCCCCTAACTGTTCTCCCCTGCCAGCCTGATCCCCATAACTGCTCTTCCCTGCCAGCCTGATCCCCCCCCTAACTGCTCTCCCCTGCTGGCATGATTGCCCCTAACTGCCTCTGCCTCTGACCCACCACCATGGCTTTGTCCAGTCTAATTAGCATATTGCCCTTTTATTAGTATAGATGTATTAACAGGGATGTTAATACATTTCTCACAGAAATGTTCTGAGTATTAAATAAAATAGTATATGACAGGGTTTTGTAAAGTGTAAACACCATACTAGATACCTCTTAAGTGTTGTTTTTCAAAGTACAACAATGCTTGAGAAAAAGACAAAACAGCAACAATAAGCAACATGTCCTTAGGGGTCTTTTCTTGTGGCCCTAAGATCTAGTTTGGCTGAAGGGTCTTTTGTATGTTAATATAATGGCTTTGAAAAGATTTGAGCTCTATCATTCGTTCATGTTAGACATTTCTATCCATTTATGGCAGCGCTGTGCTGTGTCCAGCTCAGCCTCCAGCTGGCCCTATAGAATACAAAATAGTGGTAGAACCCCAGAGCTGTTCCTGATTGACACAAGGACTTCAAAAATAAAATAATTCAGTTCTATTATTTTTCATTTCCTGCCAAACATGAATGCTGATCAGTTTTGGGTTCTCTTGCTATTACAAGGCAGGTCAAGTTGAATAGTCTCTTTAGCCAAAAACAGATTAGTACAGTAACACTGTAGTTTCTGTTCCAGAAACCTGCCACTTGCAGATTACATACTCCTCCTTCAGCAAAGCGTTCTCTCTTTTGAGGGGCTTCCCAGGAACCCCTGGCTGCATGGCAGTGGCCACTTTGATCTCCAGCATTCTACAAGGGCACTCTGCCTTGGTCTTTAGGGGGAGCAGAAAGGCAGCACGCTGTTAACTTGGTTATTGATCATTTACAGTTGTCTAAAGAAGTCCTTTGGCAGCTCAGAAACTTAGTGTTTAGTTCAATCAGTTAAGAGGCTTTCAAAGTCCGGATTAATCTCTAAAGAGGATCCACATGGTAAATGATCTCTCATTCTCTACAACCAGAAACTTCACAAGTGCATCAGAGTCAGAGTCTTAATAATATTTTATTTCTTCTTTTTTTGTTCGTTTCCCTCTTTTTAAATAAAATATGTCATATTAGTGTTGGTATAATAACTCATTCTTTTAGTTGGGATATTCTCTAAGAGTCTGGTGAAGGGTTAGGAGAGGATTAAATCTTGACGGATTAAAGTTATGAGTGTACGTCAAGTACACCTGAGAAGCTGATAGACTTCAGAGGAGGTAAGCTCTGCTCTGCACACACCACCCTCATTAAGCTGCTCTGGGATAATGGGAGGATTTTCAGCATAAACCAGGGACATTCTTTTACCACGTTCTCTGGAAGTGCCTTCTCTTCCTTTTCATGCATGACTCCACTGTGTGTGTACTAGTTCACCAATAACCCATGACCCACTGGAGCACTTCAGTTCCAGTCGAAGACTGCCAGTCAGTGCCAAGCCGCCATGGACGGGGAGCTAGGGGAAAGAGGTGTGAAAGAACCTGTGACTTAGTGGCCACACCCTTTCCCTCCTGTGGTTACTGGCTCCGGCCTATGGCCAGAGCGTGGTCTAAGATGGAAACATGAGTGCTTCTCAAACAGTAACGTGCCTAGAAAGCCCCAGGGATCTGGTTAACGTTCAGCTTCAGTAAGTCCAGGGTGGGGCCTGAGATTCTGCATTCCTAACAAGCTCCCCGGTGGTGCTGATGCCGGGGTCAAAGGCCACCCTCAGAGCAGTGAGGAATTAGAGATGGATTGCTCAGGGAGGCGCTTCAAACATTCCAGTTTGACTCAGGCTCCAGCACAGGGCCTAACATGATGGATAACAAAGAAATACTGCCTTTTGACAGCATTTCCCTGACCTGTCTTCTGGGATCTAGCATTAAATGATTTCATTATATTTATCAAATACTGTCTGCAAAACATATTGCTGTAAAAATCAGTTAAGCATTTGTGACCAACTAAAATGACTAAAGTGCTATAATTGTCTAAAGAGCGATATATACGAGAAATTCGCCAGAGCTATCGGGGAGCACAGGATCCTGCAGCCTCTTTCATCCATCAAAGGTTTTCCTCCGCAGATGTCAGCCAGGAGGTTATCTGTATCGTAAACACTATGCAAAGCTTTTTGGATCCTTTCTCTGGGACAGGTTGCCTCCTTTGACTGTGTTATCAATCAGGGCAGAAACCACAGCCGGAATGTTATCTGAGACTCAGAAGCTCGCCCTGGCGCAGTAACTGCTGGGGAATTAGGAGTCCTGGGATTGCTCTAACATAGAGAGCATTGTGCTCTGAAGATTACGCAATCTTATTAGAAAAAGCACTGCCCCAGATTTGTAGCAGTTAAAATCAGAGTATTTCTTTCAGATACCTTAGGGAAGATGAAAAATGTTGGAACCTGTTTATATTTACTCATATGTACTCCCAGAATGCAGAGCCGGCAGCAGGAGCTGCAGCAGCCCTCACTTATTAGTATGAATTTCCCCTTTGGGGGGTTATTTAAAAATATTTGTACATATTTCAAATCCCTCAATCTGGTTTGTGGCAAATGGTTGCTTAAGCAGCCTCTTAATTACTTCATTCGAGTTTTTGCAGAAGGCCTGTTGCAGATATTTGGCACAAAGCTCAGGTTTTTGAGGCCTTTTATTACCTTCTGAAGAGATTTCAGGAGAAGGAAAAAGAATCAAGGGGTGTTAAATTATTACTCTCTCTGTGCAGCACGGACAAATAGAATTGATTGTGGACTTGGTACAGGAAAGAAATACTTGCACAGCTGCATGGCAATAATTTTTATGTGTGTTAAAATTATGTCCTTGCTCTTTTGTCCTAATATTCCGAAGTGAAGCTTTGGAAGAATGGCATGGTTGTAATAATAGTAAATGGAGTCACTTTGTAGATCTCAGGCCATAAATTATCTCATGAACTTGGGGATAAAAGGTAAGCAAAATCATTTGAGAACTATGCTATATAAATAGAAACAAATAAAAGCAAATGCTATTTTACCATAATATCAGGTGGAATCATGCAAATGAGTCAGGTGCCAAACTTGGACTTAAGAAAATTTTGATTAGCAAATGTACACCCAGCCTTTTCCCTGCCTTCGGACTGGAAGTACCATGCGCAGTGGGAAGATGTGCATTACTAGTAAGTGTGGAGGGATGCGGGCCAGTGGGAGTTATGGACCGAGGATGTTTGAGACTATGGTCATCCTGGAGCATCCTGTGGCCCGCTTATTCTTGCAACTGGGAAAAAAGAGATGGTGTCACCTCCTAACTAATTTGAAGCAGCTGGGCCAGGTCCCCATAGACAACCTTCATACTGTCTTTTCTAGTGATCGACTCATGTAGCCTGTTGCATTTCATTCTAAATATTTATCCATATCTAAATGTTTTATAAGTGTGGGAAAGACCAGAAATAAATAGGTGGTGAGAATGACGTTTAGCATTGCAGGGCTGCCTTCCCACAGCAGGTTGTGCAGATCCAACCAATTAGGAAATATAATAATGCAAGCTTCATCACCTTCTGTCTTCTTTCACTTCACATTGTGTATCTTGGGTACATCTGGCTGGTCATGAAAATAACTAAGTGTTAGACTTTAGGAAGAAATCCAAACTTTGAGTGATTAAAATGCCAGAATTTGGATCCTTTGGATTGTGATTACATTGAGTGATGGTCTCAAAGGATTGATAGTGCTTTCTGGTAAATACAGTTATCAGAGCAAAATAAGGTGAAATCACATGTATATGTATATACTAGAAGCCCGTTGCATGAAGATTCATGCAATAGGCCTTCCTTCCCTTGGCTGCTGGCACCGGTTTTTCTCCGGCACCCGGGACCCAGGCCTTTGGTCCGGCCGAAGAGGAGAAGCCAAGCCTCTTCAGTCTTCAGTCTTCAGTCTTCACTCCGGCGGCTGGAGCCAGTCTTCACTCCACGCCTGCGTATGCAAATTAACCACCATCTTTGTTGGGTTAATTTGCATAGTCACTCTGATTGGCTGGTGGACGTAGCAGAGTGACACCAATTTGCATGTTTCTCTTTTATTAGTGTAGATGTGTGCATGTGCATTTGCGTATGTATATATGTATGTGCGTATGTATATATATACACATACACAAATATACTGTATGTACTTTATATCTCACACCACATGAGCACTTTGGAAACTATCCCATTGAGAATGATGAATATCAGGGAAGACAAGGATGGATGGGATAACTCCAAAATAACATTTTTAAAAAATCCATAATCTCTACCCTGTGAGGATCATTTTAAAGTCTTTGCTTTGACAATGAAAATTATAGTTATACTAGAGGCCCGGTGCACAAAAATTTGTGCACTTGGCGGGGAGGGGGGGTCCCCTCAGCCCGGCCTGCGCCCATTTGCAGTTCAGGACCCCTTGGGAGATGTCCACCTGTTTACTTAGGCCCACTCCCCGGGGGATCAGGCCTACGCTTGCAGTCAGACATCCTTCTGGCAGCCAGGGAGCCCTCAGGGGATGTCCCACTAAAGGCTTAGGCCCCCAAGGGATCGGGTCTAAACCGTTAGTTGGACATTGTTAGTGCTGCCACGGAGGTGGGAGAGGCTCCTGCCACCACCTCTGCACTGGCCAGCCAAGAGCCAGCTTCTGGCTGAGTGACATTCCCCATATGGAAGTGCACTGACCACCAGGGGGAAGCCCCTGCATTGAGCGTCTGCCCCCTGGTGGCCAGTATGCATCATAGCAACCAGCCATTCTGCCATTCAGTCAATTTGCATATTAGCCTTTTATTATTATTACTAGAGGCCCGGTGCACAAAAATTTGTGCACTTGGCGGGGAGGGGGGGTCCCCTCAGCCCGGCCTGCGCCCATTTGCAGTTCAGGACCCCTTGGGAGATGTCCACCTGTTTACTTAGGCCCACTCCCCGGGGGATCAGGCCTACGCTTGCAGTCAGACATCCTTCTGGCAGCCAGGGAGCCCTCAGGGGATGTCCCACTAAAGGCTTAGGCCCCCAAGGGATCGGGTCTAAACCGTTAGTTGGACATTGTTAGTGCTGCCACGGAGGTGGGAGAGGCTCCTGCCACCACCTCTGCACTGGCCAGCCAAGAGCCAGCTTCTGGCTGAGTGACATTCCCCATATGGAAGTGCACTGACCACCAGGGGGAAGCCCCTGCATTGAGCGTCTGCCCCCTGGTGGCCAGTATGCATCATAGCAACCAGCCATTCTGCCATTCAGTCAATTTGCATATTAGCCTTTTATTATTATTACTAGAGGCCCGGTGCACAAAAATTTGTGCACTTGGCGGGGAGGGGGGGTCCCCTCAGCCCGGCCTGCGCCCATTTGCAGTTCAGGACCCCTTGGGAGATGTCCACCTGTTTACTTAGGCCCACTCCCCGGGGGATCAGGCCTACGCTTGCAGTCAGACATCCTTCTGGCAGCCAGGGAGCCCTCAGGGGATGTCCCACTAAAGGCTTAGGCCCCCAAGGGATCGGGTCTAAACCGTTAGTTGGACATTGTTAGTGCTGCCACAGAGGTGGGAGAGGCTCCTACCACCACCTCTGCACTGGCCAGCCAAGAGCCAGCTTCTGGCTGAGTGACACTCCCCATATGGAAGTGCACTGACCACCAGGGGGAAGCCCCTGCATTGAGCGTCTGCCCCCTGGTGGCCAGTATGCATCATAGCAACCAGCCATTCTGCCATTCAGTCAATTTGCATATTAGCCTTTTATTATTATTACTAGAGGCCCGGTGCACAAAAATTTGTGCACTTGGCGGGGAGGGGGGGTCCCCTCAGCCCGGCCTGCGCCCATTTGCAGTTCAGGACCCCTTGGGAGATGTCCACCTGTTTACTTAGGCCCACTCCCCGGGGGATCAGGCCTACGCTTGCAGTCAGACATCCTTCTGGCAGCCAGGGAGCCCTCAGGGGATGTCCCACTAAAGGCTTAGGCCCCCAAGGGATCGGGTCTAAACCGTTAGTTGGACATTGTTAGTGCTGCCACAGAGGTGGGAGAGGCTCCTACCACCACCTCTGCACTGGCCAGCCAAGAGCCAGCTTCTGGCTGAGTGACACTCCCCATATGGAAGTGCACTGACCACCAGGGGGAAGCCCCTGCATTGAGCGTCTGCCCCCTGGTGGCCAGTATGCATCATAGCAACCAGCCATTCTGCCATTCAGTCAATTTGCATATTAGCCTTTTATTATTATTACTAGAGGCCCGGTGCACAAAAATTTGTGCACTTGGCGGGGAGGGGGGGTCCCCTCAGCCCGGCCTGCGCCCATTTGCAGTTCAGGACCCCTTGGGAGATGTCCACCTGTTTACTTAGGCCCACTCCCCGGGGGATCAGGCCTACGCTTGCAGTCAGACATCCTTCTGGCAGCCAGGGAGCCCTCAGGGGATGTCCCACTAAAGGCTTAGGCCCCCAAGGGATCGGGTCTAAACCGTTAGTTGGACATTGTTAGTGCTGCCACAGAGGTGGGAGAGGCTCCTACCACCACCTCTGCACTGGCCAGCCAAGAGCCAGCTTCTGGCTGAGTGACACTCCCCATATGGAAGTGCACTGACCACCAGGGGGAAGCCCCTGCATTGAGCGTCTGCCCCCTGGTGGCCAGTATGCATCATAGCAACCAGCCATTCTGCCATTCAGTCAATTTGCATATTAGCCTTTTATTATTATTACTAGAGGCCCGGTGCACAAAAATTTGTGCACTTGGCGGGGAGGGGGGGTCCCCTCAGCCCGGCCTGCGCCCATTTGCAGTTCAGGACCCCTTGGGAGATGTCCACCTGTTTACTTAGGCCCACTCCCCGGGGGATCAGGCCTACGCTTGCAGTCAGACATCCTTCTGGCAGCCAGGGAGCCCTCAGGGGATGTCCCACTAAAGGCTTAGGCCCCCAAGGGATCGGGTCTAAACCGTTAGTTGGACATTGTTAGTGCTGCCACAGAGGTGGGAGAGGCTCCTACCACCACCTCTGCACTGGCCAGCCAAGAGCCAGCTTCTGGCTGAGTGACACTCCCCATATGGAAGTGCACTGACCACCAGGGGGAAGCCCCTGCATTGAGCGTCTGCCCCCTGGTGGCCAGTATGCATCATAGCAACCAGCCATTCTGCCATTCAGTCAATTTGCATATTAGCCTTTTATTATTATTACTAGAGGCCCGGTGCACAAAAATTTGTGCACTTGGCGGGGAGGGGGGGTCCCCTCAGCCCGGCCTGCGCCCATTTGCAGTTCAGGACCCCTTGGGAGATGTCCACCTGTTTACTTAGGCCCACTCCCCGGGTTGGAGCTTCCGGGGCCCACCAGCAGGCAGGTGGCTTCCGAGGCTTGTGGGGCCGGCGTGCCTGCGGCCCGGGACTGGATCGGGTCCTGGGTGGCAGGCAGGCGGCT
>NW_005364031.1:1501810-1502692 GCF_000412655.1 Myotis brandtii
GGCAGGTGGCTTCTGGGGCTTGCGGGGCAGGCAGGCGGCTTCTGGGGCTTTCGGGGCCAGTGTGCCTGCGGCCCTGGACTGGATCCGGTCACGGGCGGCAGGCAGGCGGTTTCTGGGGTCACCCACGGGGACCTGGATGGCAGCTTGCGCTGGTGGCTCGCGCTGTCCCGCCCTGCCTGCAGTATGCAAATTAGCCGCCATCTTTGTTGGCAGTTAATTTGCATATCTTGCTGATTAGCCAATGGGAGGCATAGTGAAGGTATGGTCAATTACCATGTTTGTCTATTATTAGATAGGATGCCACAACAGTTTCAAGAATCTCAATCCAAGATGTCAGCTTCATACAGAGCACTGAATCGTTTTTGAAAGCATAGTGCTCACCTACACTCATTTTAAATAAATGAAGTGAAATCCCATAACTTCAAGCCATGGACAGGAACCTCTATCTGGCCCAAGAAAAGATACAAATTTAATTTAAGCAGACCTTGTCCTCTGGTAGTCTACCATTTAGTTGAAAGCCTAATAAACACACACACACACACACACACACACACACACACACACAACCACCCCAAATCAAAACACAAAAGCAGAGCTTGGAATTACACAGTGCAAATAGTTCTGCTTTACAAAGAAGGAATCTGACAAAGAGAGACTATGCAAATTTCCCCGAGTCACACAATTAGTAAGTGGAGGGCTGAGGTGACAGTCCAAGCAGCCCGATTCTAGAGTTTGCTTCCTTGATCCTATGCAATATTGCTTCTCTATGACCTATGGGAGGTTTGTTTTAAATGTGTTTTTAAGCTCAGCTGTTCTTTCATTTCACAGCTTGCTGCCTCTGTATGCAACTCTTTCTGCTCATGGTGGGGCTGGGGGGCAGGG
>NW_005364031.1:1502754-1516775 GCF_000412655.1 Myotis brandtii
GGCAGGGGGGCGGTGGGGAGAGGCAGTCATGATTCAGCCAGTTATCCAAGAAATTACTTTTCATGATGAAAGGTACTGGGAAGCAAAGGGGGCCATGAACGTGAATGGCAGGAGTGTCTAACGGAGGCCAGGGGTTGGGGAAGGAATCCCCGAGGAGGTGACATTAGGCTGCACAATGATGGGTGAGTAGGCATTCCCTGGGTGGCGTGTGGAGGAATAAGCGGATTCCAGGCTGAGAGATCAGCTGTGCAAAGACCCTGAGGCAGAAAGTAGCTTGGCACCTGGGAGGTCTGAACCAGGACCAGCATGGCCGGCATGGACAGGGGTTTGACACAAGGCTTGGGAGGCCACGAGGAAGGGGTCAGACAGGCTCTTGGCCATGTTAAAGAATTTGGTGTTTATTTCTAAGAACAATGGACTCTTGACACTCGTTGAAGGGTATTTTATCTCTGTCCACACAATACATACTGTGGCAGGAGAGAAAAAAAACTGGGATTTCAGTATCTAATTTTCCCTTGGAATTTAGACCAGAGCTTTTCTTTTTTTACCAAGAGGATCTAAAACAGGAGTCAGCGTCCTTTCAAAGCAAGGTGTGAAGCTGGCACTTCCTATTATCCTGACATGGAGAGGAAGACCACGCCTTATAAGGAGCAAGAAGGCAGCTTAGAGATCAGGTTCTGGGCACTCCAGCATGGGCTCACTGCCACCTCTCACCGGGGAGTTGGAGTTGGCCTCTCCTTCCCCCATCTCACATTTGAAATCTTGTATAACACGGTTTACTTTCAGACAGTCCCTAATCTTTTCTTTTCAACGGGTTTAGAGAACCATTCAGTCAACGTCTAAATAAAACGAGTCCCCAACTCATAAACTTTCATTTTGAAAGTGTGTCTCTGAGCAGCTAAGTGACCTTGGACTTACCCTTTAGTCCCTGAGTGGGTGTGCTTTCCCTGGGTGCCTGCATCTGTGCTGCAGGCTTTGCCCTTTCTCCTGGAAGTGAAGTTATAATAAGCGGCAGTTCTGTTCCAGGGGAGCCCACAATTGCATTAGCAACCCGGTCTTCTGAGCCTGGGGAAAACGGACGCAGCTCAGAACAAAGGAAAGAATAGAATTTCCTCCCATCTCTCCTGGGTGTGATTTTTGAATGGCACATTTTTGTCAAATTAGAGTGATAAAAGCAAACCCTGCCTGGGTAGGAAGAGGGAGAGCAGAAACTCTGTTAGGGAAGGAGTCCATCAGAGTAAGACCTGCAAGTGGACAGGTGGCCGGTGAGCTGGGCATGGAAGGGCTGTGAGAGGCACTGCCTCCGTCTAGTGATGCTGGTCCCACCACTGCTCTTGAAGCTTGCTCAGGGTCCCCTTGTGGAAAAAGGAGGACTGGGTGATGGCTCCTCTGTTTCCTGGCTTTCCAGAATGGAAGAGAAAACTGATAGCATGCAGATGACTGAGGTCTCTGTCTCTGAAACCTACTTTTGAAAAAAAAAAGTGAAAGATAGAATCAGTTTTACCATTTCTAGGAGACAGCACAAATGCCATGACGATGAAATAAAAAACAGCAAAAGTCACCAAGCACAGCTCCCGCAGTGGCCCCAGGCCTGCTCAGCAATAAAGCCAGGGCAGAGCCACAGCAGGGCCCCTCAGGTGCACCTCAGGGGGCAAGAGGACCCCCACAGATCCTCAGTCCTTAGAGTCAAAGAATAAAGCCAGCAGCTGAGCAGATAAGCAAAATCTCAGGGATAAGAACCTAGGTTCTTTGGGAGCAGAGACTGTGTCTCCTAGAAGTCCAAGAGCCCCTGCCCCAGCCACCGAATGCATCCGTAATTGCTGAAGGGGAGCATCGACCCGAGACAGGAGGGAGCCTCTAGACCTATGGAGGGGCAGAGGCAGTGCACTCAGACTCAGTGCGCTGAGGAGGAGATGGATGAGAGAGTGTCCTCTCTTGTCCACAGAGGCCTGAAAGGGATCTCATTTTCCAATTATTTACATAACTGGAAAATGACAATGGATATTTTGCTGTCCCCAAAGACACGATATTTTGGAAGGCTTGAACATCTTAAGTGAGGTTACTGAAGTTACCAGGCTGACTCGGATGGCCTGTTGAGGTACATCATTGTAACATGTGCACAAGAGAGCAGGCTTTGTGACATGCACACCACCCAGCCACCCACTCTAGGTCAGGGTTTTTCACTGTGTTCCCACCAATTGTCAGTCCTATTGAGTGCTCTGCCACAGGAAAGAAAGAAAGAAAAGAAAGAAAGACAGGAATAAGGGAAGGAAGGAAGGAAGGAAGGAAGGAAGGAAGGAAGGAAGGAAGGAAGGAAGGCCAAAGACCTGAGGAAATGGAGTGGTCCACACCCTTCTTTTGGAGATACAGCATCTAAGCAGCATGGAAAGGAAGCTCTAGATTGGGTCAGGCTTTGCTTTGTTCTGTTTAACCCAGTGTGAACTGACTTTGAATAAGCACAGAACCTCATTGCCATATAGCAAATATTTCCTACACTTTGGAAGATGCTGTTGCTGGGGGTGGCTTGGAGAAACTTGTTGGAATTTTATCTGTTTGGGGCAGATCACAGAATCTGAAGGGGAAGTTGAAATGTCCCCTGAATGATCTGAACAACCTCTGGAACATGTACCAGCATCAGTGTCTGTCTCCCTTTCTTGATTTGGATCTAGAGTCAGTTTAAACCCGGTAAAATCTGACTTTTTTATTTTCCTGTCACCAAACTATTTCACTGTCCTGTGTCCCATATCTTCACCTGCCCTCTTCAACTCCTTTTCTCAGAAGAGTGTGCAGAGAATGAAAGATGTGTCTCACTTAATGAAGCCTAATAGGGGTTTGCTGTAGTTAAGCAGAATTCACATTTCCCATTTACAAGGGTAATTCCTCTTTGCTACTACAACCAGCAAATCCCAGAGAAGTCAGATGGCATTTTAGGCATTTACAGAAGCAAAAAGCCGTGTACAGAGGGGTTGGGAGGATAACAGGGTTTCTAGCTGGACATATCCTTTCTTGTGTTTCTCCAAAATGGGCTGTTGCCCAGACAGCTCACAGGATAGGGTCCTGGCTGAAGAGGATTACAACTGAGCTTGTTTCTTGAACCAAGTCTTCACCCATAGCTGGGTTTGCTAGCTTTGCAGTGATTTGTCAGAGTAGCTTCTATTTTCCTTACTGTGCTCTTCAAGCAACTGAAAGGCCTTTTGAAATAAATGGAGACATTTATCCACTAGGTGGAGCTATATCCTTTGTTCTCTGATGGATGCTTTTTTCCTAAACTCAGATGTATTCGGTTGAGGTGGAAACTCAGCAAAGAAAGTATAGTTTCTTCATTTCTCTCACCTTGTTACAGGAACTACAGTATTTTGATTGAAAAATTTATAGAGAATTGGCTTGTTTTCATACTGGTAATGAGAGCTAGGGTGCGTTAGGCTGTCCTATGAAATAGGACACATAGCTGAGTGGAGTCAGATTGCCTCACTTTGAATTAGTTCTGTGACTTGCTAGAGCCACAGCAAACAGAAAGTTGTTTAACCTGTTAGGTTTATCTGTTAAGTAAACCTATCTGCTCCATAGGTTGTTTCTGGAGTAAATGAAACCTATGTAAAGTACTTAGCCGGGACATAATAAGCCCTTAATAAGTGTTAGTCGTTGCTGTTATTCCTGTTTTTATTTTTCATCGACTCGATGCCCACTGACAGGGAACTTTATGATTTCATATGAAAATGCGAAATTCAGCAGGATTTGTATTTCTGACTGGACTGCCTGGATTCTTTTGCTTCCCTTGGGTTCCCGCACTCTCTTAACCTCCTTAACCCTTGGCATGATCTCTCATTTTCCCGAAAACCATGTTTCTCAAACTTTCGTGTCAGCAGAGCACCTGGAGGGCTTGTTAAATCAGATTGCTGGGGGACCTGGATGAGTTTCTGATTCAGCAGGTCTGGGGGAGGCATTTCTGAATGTGCACTTCTAACAAATGCCCAGGTGATGCTGACGCTGCTGCTGCCGCTGCTACTGCTGCTGCTTCTGCTGCTGCTGCCAGGCCCACCTCCACTGCCCCGGAAAGAACTGTTTCAACCCTTGCTTTACCGTCCGTGAGGGCAGAGTAGGCTGTGACTACAAGGCAGGACTGGACAGCTTTCTAAAGCTGCTCCGGCCCAGACTGGCTTCCTTTCCCTGCTGGCCCTGGTATCTAAAATGCACATTTGTTTCCTCGGAGAAAAACACACACACAACGGATCAATCTCATGTATCTGCAACTCCTTGTCATTTCTTATCACCACCTGTCCTCCTACAATTTTGATCTAACTCATACGGGACGAGCTCGGGGCTTCCCAGTTGATTGCTCTTGGAGGTCAGCAGTTGGGCAAGAAATAGCAGGTGGTTCCTCCGTATTGAAAAATGACCTTCAGCACCACGCATGGCACATGGTTAATGTCCCCATGTATTTGCTGAATGAATAAATGCTCTGGGATGGCACATATGGTCTAATGAAAGGAGACTTCGTCAGTCAGAAAACTTTCCAACTGCCAGCTGTGTGACCATAGGAAAGTCAGTTTATCAGCAAAATGTGACTTACAAATATTAGATATTATTGTGATTTACAGCCACATATCAATTAGTCTGACATATTCTTTTTGGTTGAATCATATAAAATTAGGGTTCGACCTAATCAAATTTCTGAATTTTTAAATTAGGCACACGTTTGATGAAACTGTTTTTCCAATATGCTTTTAATTCTAGGAACTGCATTCCGCTTCTCTTCCTCTTGCCGCACGTACAAATGTTCAGGGGATATTAAAAAAAATAAGCCTGAGGTTGGCACTGTAAAAATACAGTTTTATTCCTGTCTAAGGCTATCCTTCATCACTATTTTCTCATTGGAAGAATGATTCTCCTTCATTTGGAAGCAACTGGCAGATGTTCTCTGCTGAGCTGGCGCTCGGCTTCCCTGGAATGCTCTGATGCTGAAATTCCACTGTGGAGAGTTCTTTTGTTACTCTTTCTAGCTCCTGCCCCAGAAACTGCCTTTCTCCTCCCTCCTCCATTCAAAGGGTATATTAATCTTTGTTTTAATCTTCTGCAACACTACCCAGGACCTTTTCCCATTTCTTTCTTTATAACTACAGCTAGCCTAAGCACAGGCAAGTGGGATTAGCCTTGCAAACTGTACCATATAACTCTGACATTCTTATTTCAGCTATGTAAGTACCAATGTGAAAGTGTTAAGTTCATCAGCTGCTGAATCCTAGAACTTTTGGTGCTAGAAAGTCAATAAGATGATCTGTGGGGGAGGCAATGCCTTATTATTCAATAGTCATTCAGTAAATACTTATTGAACACTGACTATACACTAGGAGGCTCTGGTCACTTGGAATGTGTTATTAAATCAGTATTACAGCGGACAGCAGGTGTTGTGAGGGGGAAAGGTTAAAAAATATACATATAGTAGTTGCCCAGGGCTGTGGGAGGAGATCTGAAAGGAGATACTGGGCTCAGCAGAAGGACACAGAAAGATATAAAGCAGACAAATTTCACTTATTTTATAATTTTGTTTCATTTGACCATGTATAAGGGTAACAGCTGTTGAAAGCTGAATCAGCTATATAATAACTTGATGTTTTAAATTAAGATAATTATTATGCAGATCTCTACACAAGAGTCCCCACCCAGAATTCACACCCCCACTTTGAATCTTTCCACTGCTCAGTAACTGGTGACTTTGAGAAAGTTACTTAGCTTCTTGGTGACTCAAATGCTTCAGATTTCTCATCTGTAAAAATAGTACTGACTTCATAGGGTTGCTGTGAGGGTAACACCAGTTAATGTATCTAAAGAGCTTACAGCCGTGGGCAAAGTACGGCCCGCAGGCTGGATCCGCCCCGTTTGAAATGAATAAAACTAAAAAAAAAAAAAGACCGTACCCTTTTATGTAATGATGTTTACTTTGAATTTATATTAGTTCACACAAACACTCCATCCATGCTTTTGTTCCGGCCCTCCGGTCCAGTTTAAGAACCCATTGTGGCCCTCCAGTCAAAAAGTTTGCCCACCCCTGGCTTAGAACAATGGCAAATTGTAAATACTAGGTATTTTTGGTTTCAAGGGATATCCCAGAAAGTGCTAAATTATAAAAATATGCGTGGCATATTAACAATAGCTACATTCTCTTCTAGGAGCTGTTGTAGCCTTGGACTTTTTAAAGGTCTTCTTCTTTTTTTAAAAAAAAATTGGGGTAAATATTCACTATGAAAGGTTTTAATGTCATTATTTCTTTTAAAAATCATTCAATACTCTAATCCAGTGGGTTTATTATCAGTAAGTTCTTTTTACCCCCTTGATATTTAGACTAAAACCTCTCTCTTCTTAATTCCAGTCTATTTCCCCTCATTAACATCCTTTTACTATGCTGGTGATTTTTTTTTCTTTCTTCATGTTTACCTCTTCCTGATATTTACAGAAGTACAAAGGAGAATTTGTGAACTTGGGCAAACTCTTGAAAGAGACCTCCCCAGGGATCTGTTACAGACAGTTTCCTTGGTTATACAGTCTGCAGGTGGCACAAGCAGAGAGCCACGGGTATCTCTAGGAATTTCTCATGAATAAAAGCAGAGAAAAAGCAAAAGTCACCCATTTGTAAATTATGAAGAATGGGGTTCTAGCCTCTCTTTTGAATTTCCTCAAAGGCTTTAAATTATGAGGTATGTTCATGAAGTCCCACATACCTTCAGCATTTATATTGTTGCTTTCAGAATTGGGCCTGGAGGGTTTCATGATGGCCTGGGGGGTTGATTACAGCCATGGTTCATCAGGAATTTCATGGTAGGATTGTGGGGGGTCTCAGAGATCCTATCCTCAATTAGATTATCTGTGCATGCTGGGACTTTATTCCATGCTTTGACATTTTGTGACTATTTCATTTAGCTGTCTAGTGATATTTGAAAAAAACCAACAGCAGGTTTTTGTACTTTCTTTGCATTTTATACCATGGTTCAATCCTGGAGTCTTTTAAACCCCAAAATGATATCTAGTCCTCAGCAATGATTTTTATGAGACAAATGATAAACTTGCATAATTTTTCCATGTAACATATTATTTATTTGTCAGAATATTTATTTCAAGATGTCATGTTCAGGGTTTAGTTAGGTAAAGTTTTAGCATCTGTTAATAAGTTATGTTTTGATTACTTTCTTAAAAATTAAAAAAATAATTCTTATCTTTGATACCTTCAACAGAGGGAAAAAATAACATTATTTTTTATTCTATTACAAAATTGATTGTTTTCATTGTAAGAACTTTGAATAAATCCAGAATCAGAGATTATGCCGGAGTTATGAAATTAGATACAAAAACTACATGTTGATTTATTCAAGCAAAAAAAATCATAGCAGAGGAATGGACTTCTTTGATAGTTTACAGTTTTTTTTTCTAGCTTTCCCAAAAGGCTTTTAGCCTTAATACCTATCAGAGGTGGTGGCTAAGATATGACACCAAAGCACTTCAATTTGAAATTATAAGTTCTCATTTTCTTCTTTCTATTCTTTCATTTTCTTCTATGTTTTATGTTTACGGAAAGTGGAGACATAGGAGTACATGAATTAAAATTAGCACAAAAAGGACACAAAATAGCTGGACCAAGGGTGACCAGCCTTTCTGCTCTCAACCTGAAGATTTGTGACCCACTAGACTCTTTATAGAGAAGGTCGGAAGGATCTCAAGTGATAGGGTTGAGGGTTGGTGGTGATTGTGGTGGGGTAATCGACAAAGGGTCTGAGGACACAATGCCCACTGAGATTGCTGATGAGATGATAGTTTATGGCAATGTCCTCCTCCATGAGAATGTGGAGCCCAGAAAACTCCAGATTTTTTTCAGCTTTCCATATCCACAGCATTTGCAAAGCAGGTGGGTATGCCACCTTTCCATTGTTCTGTCCTCCATTCACATGCTCCTCGCCAGGGCTTGAGTTTACAAATGTTTCAATGAGGTGCCCGTTTAACTGACATATCCTAGCTGGTGGGATGTTTAGAGTTCTAATCAAAGGAAAGAGATGTTTAGTCTTACTTTACTACCTCCAGGATCTTTTGGCCTAAAAAATTTGGATTAGGGCATCAGGCAAAGGTAGGCAACTAGTGAGAGGGGGTATCGTGGCCTTGGCCTTATGATATGGTTAGTTCATTTAACTGCCTTTTATAAAAATACTGAACACCAATCTAGTCAGGATTTTAACACGACTGAAATAAAATAGGCACGTCATTATGTCTGTACAAGGAAAAACTGAAACCTAGAGAACTTCAGCAGGTTGTTTAATGTCACAAATAGTAGAATAGACAAGATCACACTTGGAAATACCTCTTGCCTTGTTATCTAATCAATTCTTTCAGGCTGCAGATACTGCTTTTATTGTCTGGTGAAAAGAAAAAGAAACACATTTCCTGAATTTACTATAAGATTTAAATAGACCTGATTGTCTAAAATATTTTTTTTCCTGGAAGACCTGCAACATTAGAATGAATGCTGAACATTTCTGAATCCTAATTGTGAAGCACTAATGTTGTGCATTAGCATTTAGCCTCGAGAAATTCTTACTTTGGATGCCAAATTAAACTAATTTACACTTACTAACTAACTAAACATTTTCTTAGCGTGACACAATGCTCAGATTTCTACCATAATATTAGACTTTACACTTTTCTACTATTTTGCAAAGTTGTAGGAGGAGTGACATGTTTCAAGCTTTGAACCATGATTCTTCATGGCCTCCTAGGGAATTGTGATACAAAGGACCCAAATATACTAATATTAACTGTCAGATGATATTCTAATCTGTCCCGATGAATGGCATAACCTGCTGAGTTGAATGTCATTACTATGAGGACCGTCCTGAAACATGATGATACCGTAACAAATTTTCCTGAGAATTTGTCTATGTCTATTATTACTAATCTCTCAACCCAGCAGATGCTCTGGGCAATGTTCTTTAAACAACAATATCACAGAAAAATCAAGCAAGTTACATATCATATAGGGAGAAGTTCTATTAAGCTATTTTGGGAAGATCATCCCAAAGTCTTTATTTAATGAGAGTCTCGTCTAGTATTCTACCCTATAATCTTATTTATTTTCATAATAAAGCACAGCCAGACTGCGTCTACTTTAATTTGAGCCTCTGAGGTTCATCTGCAAGCTGTGAGAGGTGACTCAGGTGAACTACTGGGTTGTGCCTTTCATTTTGAACTGGTGCCTGGCCATTCCCCTGGAAAGCCCACGTTTTAGTCATGAGTCAGGAAAGGGTCAAAGGACCTCTTAGGATGACGATTTACCTGGCTGAGCATTAGTCACTCCATGCTGGTCTTGGAACATGGGATGTTTCATTAGCTGTGGGAGTGTTTTCTGAAAAATATCCCCTAGAAATCAGATTCCAAAGTCCCCTTTATCCTTGGGTGGTTTAAGCTGTATGCATTCCCTGCCTTGCTTTGTTAGAGCCTGGAACCCTGCCATTCCTATGATAAAGGCGGTGGGGAATGTCTCACCTATCTTGGTAATTTGAGCTTTTGTCCCTTTTTTCCAGGCAAGATTTCAAACTTTTAATTACCCACTTAGTAAAACCCAGATGTCCCATTTCAAAGACCTATTCCCATTAGGGAATTTTCATTTCCAAGCAACAGTTGGATGAAATCCTAGAGTTTTACTGCATCCCATTTCCAGTACTTTAGCTTCACTTTCTTTTTTTCCTGAGTAAATAGGACCCTAAACTTTTAATTCTGAAAACCTATTTTAGATAGAATTTGGAGTATACCACAATCCACTACATTGAAACTTTCCATCTAAGCCCTAAATGGTTCTTTTCAAAATGTTTCTTAGCATGCATTTGGTTCATAAACCTCCTTGGGGTGCTAAGAGGATAAGTGACTTTCAATTTGAAAATACATTACAAAGTGTTCCATCTCTTAAAGTTTAAGGAATACCCTAGTCAAGGTCTTACAAGATTTACCTGACAGTGATTTTGATAAAGGGATTCATCACTGACTTGGAAAAAGGCCAGAGCGAGATGGCTCTTGGACCAATTTACTGAGGCAATGAGTATTGGCAGAAAAGGATGGGTCTTGTGTGACCTTGTTTACATGGGATATTTCCACAGCTGTGCTCACTGCAAGTCTCTACTTCAATTGCTATCTCCATCGACCAAATTGGCTGGTCTAATCACCTGTTGATGGCATGCTGCATCAAAGAGCCATTTTCTAATTTCAGGAGAAGATAAGTTGGGAATTTAAACTGGTTATATTGATGTGTAGGTAAAAATAACAATGAAAGGATTTAACTTTGATAATCACATTGAGATTTGTTTATTTATTTTGCTGGAAAAGTAAGATGTATGTAACGTGGATCTCCTGTTGAAACTCAGTGGGTGTCTACAGATGAAGAAACAAGGTCCCAGAGAAGTCAAATCACTTAGCCACAGGTTCTTCCTTCCTATTCTTCCTCTCTCACCTCCTCTTTCACAAAACAAGCTCTCTTAAACAATCCTGAGCCTTCTGTGAATCTAGGTGTGTACATAAACATAAACAGATGTATACGCAGACTTTCTCTTTCTCATTCTTACAAGTAGTCTTTTTTTAAAAAGAATATGCTTTTATTGATTTCAGAGAGGAAGGGAGAGGAAGAGAGATGTGTACATAAACATAAACAGATGCATATGCAGACTTTCTCATTCTTACAAGTAGTATTTTTTTTTAAAAAAATATGCTTTTATTGATTTCAGAGAGGAAGGGAGAGGGAGAGAGAGAGAGAAACATCAGTGATGTGAGAGAATCATTGATTAGCTGCTTCCTGCACATCCCCTACTGGGGACTGAGACTGCAACACAGGCATGTGCCCTGACCAGGAATCAAACTGTGACCTCTTGGTTCATAGGTTGATGCTCAACCACTGAGCCACAATAGCTGGGCTTATAAATAGTCTTTTAATGAAACTTATTTTAGAGCATATAATCAAAGCGATGGCTTGTTCCATCTGAGTTGCTTTTCTAACATAGTATATAGCAATTAGGACTGAGCCTGCAACACAGGCATGTGCCCTGAGCAGGAATCAAACTGTGACCTCTTGGTTCATAGGTTGATGCTCAACCACTGAGCCACAATAGCTGGGCTTATAAATAGTCTTTTAATGAAACTTATTTTAGAGCATATAATCAAAGCGATGGCTTGTTCCATCTGAGTTGCTTTTCTAACATAGTATATAGCAATTGTGCCAACTGCTTTGTAATATAATTTGACATCTATAGGCCTCTAGATTTGCATCAAACCAGAAGCCTCAGGACAAGCAAATAGGACTCTTTGACAGAAAGACCAAGCTCCTGTCTGCTGCCTCTGGCTGTGCCCTGGGGGGCTGACAACTTAAATAACTCTTTCTCTGCTGGTTCCAGTTCTGTGGGGCCTGCAAGAGGAAGTCCCACTGGCCACCAGAGTGAGGCCACTGAGAGGTGTTGCTGGTGGCAGCCACAAAAATCGGGGCAGCAGACCCGTGTCAAAGCTGCACCTAGGAGATACTGGTGTTCTGGAGTGGCTACTGGCAAAATAAAAAGATGGTCCCCCCGACCCCCCCATCCCCCTTCCAGGAAAGCAAGGTGGGGAGAGAGTATAAAGATGACACCTGTCAGTCTCCATCCCACAGAGCATCCAGCAGGCCCCGAATGTGTGTCAAACCAGATGCCCACTGCTCAGGCCAAGGCTCAGCGAACCAGCGGGCCTCGCCCACACCCAGCCCCTGCGCCCCTCAGGCGGTACTCCACGCTGGGCCTGAACCCTTGCCTGCATGTGGTGCTCAGGTTGCTCCAGTCTGTGGATCTTGCTACTGGTTTTCAAAGCTAGATATCTGGGAGTTCCTTCCTTAGCTGCAGATCTTAAAAGTTGGGGGTTCAAATCCTTCTCTCCTCAAGGAGCAGCTCGGGTTTGAGCTTCCTCCAGGCCGTGGGCCACATGTGGGGGTGGGGAGGTGGGGGTTTGTGGTGAGATTGTGTCCCAGCCTCTGCTACCTGCTTCCATGTGGCCTTCCCCTTGTTCGCCAATTTGAAGCAGTCTATGTTTTTTATTTCCCAGAGAAAGTTGTCCCAGGTGTACCTGAAGATTTAGTGGGTAGATCTGATGTGTAGATTTGGTGTGCGGAGGTGAGCTCAGGTCCTGCTCTGCCACCATCTCCCACATTGAGATTTAAATTAAAGCACAGATCATTAAAACGGCTGCTTCAGGTGGCCTTTATCTGAGCCAGAGTTGAGGATCTATGCTTGGTAAGGGCAATTCCAGGCTAGGATGCAGACTGTGACCTTTCTGGGTGAGAGGTAATATTTTATTTACCTTTTACACTCTTTAAGGCGCTTGCACAGGCATACAGGATCACAATCACCTATTTCCCACAACTGGAAAGGCCCAAATACGAAGACCTTGCGATGGCAGGCAGAACCCCAGGTATCTCAGGTCCAGCGTCATCACTCATGTTGAATTGTGTCTGAGTGATGTCCAGGGGAGTGCAGATGTGCAGAGGCTCACACAGCTCCAGACGATTTGCCCCTACTCTGACCCCCACCTTCCGGTTCTGACTTCTTCACTCACTCCTCTCCCATCGCTCAATCCCAGACACTGGAGCCTGCTTGCTGGTGTCTGAACACATGAGCATATTTCTAGCCGCAGGCACTTGGTCCTTCCTGTTTCCCTGGCCCCCCTGTTTAACACTGCAATCACTCCCACATTCTCAGTCCTTTCCCTTTATTTTTCATCAGTTGTCACTATTTCACATAGTATATATGTAGTTCATGTTGTATACTGTCTTTCCCTCCACTCCCCCCAAGTCTATGAATGGAGTGAATTAGTCTGTTTTATTTTTTCCCCCAATGCTGTGGCCTAGCAACTAGACTAGTGTCTAGCACATAGTATGTGCTTCATAAATATTTCATGAACAAATGAATAAAATACAAACTTTTCAATATATTAAAAATAGCTCAGAGTTACTACAAAATGAGGAAGTCTTGAATTCCTGTGCACTCTGTATTTTAAAAAGCCAGAAAATTTGATGATTTTGCTCATTTCAGTGGTGAGTCATGTGACACGTTCCATGCCTGATAGGTAGGGCTCTGATTTGGAATGGAAGGTTTCATCTCTGTAGATGGAACCTAAGAGGACCCCTGCAGAAACCTGCCAATCCTCTGTTATTTATCGAAGGACATGTGGAGGCTTATAACAAAGTAACCTCAGTTGGTGTGGCAGCTTAAGAATCAACAGCCTAACGTCGCGGCTTTTATGAAAAATAAGATTGAACGTTAGAGAGACAATATCAATTTCTCATCTATGTCCCAGATCTAGCCATCTCGATGCCTCTGATCCCAAGCTTTGTCTGCCTTCCTGCTACTGCACAGGGATTTATACCAGCTCCCTTTACGAAATACGTTTGCTTCTCCTAGAATATTGCTTTTGTGAAAACATGAAAACAATATCAGTCTTGCTACCCAGTCCATTTGATAATGTAGCATCGTTTGGCCAGATTTTAAGGGAATTCATGATTTGTAAAACAAATGTGGTTATTCAGAAAACATGTTTTGCTCTCATGGCATTTTATTTGTAGTGTTTTTTGTAAAGTGTATTTCAAATGATTGCTAACATGTGTGGGAAGTTATATATGACATTCTAGGAATCTTCAGTGTGTTGTAAATATCCAAATATTTGTTCCAGGGGAGTGACTTGCTTATTCATAATTAAGCATCAGGAGCATATATATGCTCTGAAATGGGTAAGTGCATATGTATATAGAAAAGTGAAAGTACTGTTAGCATTGTCATTTTGTAAGATAGACCAGCTTCTCAAGATGATACCTGGCACGGTCTCTTTTATCTTACTATAAAAATTGAACCCTACTTGTATGACTAGGTCAGTGGTTGGCAAACCGCGGCTCATGAGCCACATGCGGCTCTTTGGCCCCTTAAGTGTGGCTCTTCCACAAAATACCACGTGCCAATGTGCACGTACAGTGCGATTGAAACTTC
>NW_005364031.1:1516863-1527297 GCF_000412655.1 Myotis brandtii
AACGTACCTCAATCAGATTGAGGACGTTTTTAGCAAAGGCCAGCTTAGGAGTACCCTAATTAAGTTAATAACAATGTACCTACCTATATAGTTTAAGTTTAAAAAATTTGGCTCTCAAAAGAAATTTCAATCGTTGTACTGTTGGTATTTGGCTCTGTTGACTAATGAGTTTGCCGACCACTGGACTAGGTGTTGGGGTGACGGATGCTATTAAGGAGCATGGTGTTTGATTCTCACTAGCAGATTCTCCAAGCACGCTGGCAGAGCGGTTGGGCCATCGATAGGTAGCATGTGCTCTGGTCTTAATGCATATGAGTTTGCAGCGTTTCTTTAATTGTCCGATTTGTTTTATATTGCCAGGTGGTTTTGATTAATGAACCAAAACAAGTGAATTTGTGTACAGAAGACAGAAAGAATTATAACTCAGCTGGTTGCTCTTAGGTCAGTACAAGTTACAATAGAAATACAAAATCTTGTTATTGATGCAACATTAATTCCTTCCATATTGAGTGGGCTGAAGTACCTAATTAAAATCTCAACATTTCTTTCCCCCTTTTTAATATTCTTACACACGAGTAAAATTCTACAGAGCCATGAATGAAATATCTTAACTTCCCAGACACGGTGGATATTCATCAAAAACAGCTTCCATGCTACTAAGTACTGAGAGATGCAAGGCATGAATGGTCTTCCACTCCACTCATTCTTCTTCTGCTTCTTCAGGGGTGGGAAGCACCTAGCTCCCCTCTGCCCTGAAGTGCAGGAGCTGAAAACACGCCTCCCCATTTCGGATGTTCTAAAAATATTGTGATTTAAACAGTTTGTATTTCCTTTACCTATTTAATAAGTACAAATATAGTGCTTACCATGTGACCAGGGTGTTCTAAGTGCTTTTGGAATAATTACTCTTCTTTCTTCTATGCATTCTTTTGTCCCTTCTTACCTCTTTGTTTCAATTATACTTATGTATCAACAACTTCTGAACAAAAGTCTTTCTCTCAGAATCAGGTAAATGCAAATAGTGCACTGATTTCTCATACGATGAACACACACTTAAACAATGAAAAGGAATCTCTATATAAGGATGGTGAGAAATTCTTTTGGGTCTCTGGATGCCAAAGAAACCCACTGATTCATGCACGTAGTTTATATTTTGGTAAGACGAGGCTTTTTCTTTTCCCAACTTCATCCCTCCATGGGTTTTTACCTGCAAGTTGAAAAGGCTTGGTAGTCAAATAAAGTTGGAGAAACACAGGCTCTAGTAAGCTTCCCTCCTGAAAAGTCATAGTGCATGCTTGCTTATGAAGATTCTGCAATCAAGACACCTGTTGGTAGTAGGGCTTTTCCTCAAAAAATCAAACACTGAAAAACCATATGATCTATCAATTCCACTCCTGAGCATATACCCTAAAAATTAGAAGTAAGGAATCAAGTAGATATCTGTACACCAGTTTTCGGGGCAGAGTTATTCACAATAGCTAATAGGTGGAAGCAAGCATGTGTCCATTGATGGGTGAATGGATAAACAAAAGGTGGCCTATACATACAATAGAATATTATTCAGCCTTAAAAAGGGAGGAATTCCTGACACATCCCATACCATGGATGAAACTTAAAGACATTATATACAATCAAATCAGCCAGTCCCAAAAGAACAAATACTGTACAATTCCACTTATATGAAGTACCTAAAGTAGTCAGATTCATAGAGACAGAAATTAAAATGGTGGCTCCTAGGGGTTAGGGGGAAGATAATGGGGAGTTTTTGTCTAAGGTGTACAGAGTTTCTGTTTGGGAAGATGAAAAAGTTCTGGAGATGGTTAGTAGCTGAGAGTTGACAATGTGAAGCTACTTGATGCCACTGAACTGTCCACTTAAAATGATTAAAATGGTAAATTTTATGTGATATATATTTTACCACACTAAAAGAAAGAAAGGAATCTGTTTTCACCTAGCATTTCTTAGTTTATTTAATCATAAGATACTTTTTTTTTCAAGGAAACAAAGTTTTTGGAGGAACAATTGAAACACAAGAAAAACCTGGTCTATACACTCAATGTTACATTCAACAAATGTGAACCGTCATAATATTACTTCTATCTCTAAAGCACTTCTGTTCCTCCTTTGTTCATATGATAGTAAAACCCCTTTGCTTGTGCACAGCCTACCTAATATCTCACCGTACCTGTATAATTATGCTCTCAACTTGAACAGTGGCCTCAAATTAAGACAAATGTGGCAGTTAAAATCTATACAACTTGATAATGGTGAACTATAGAGGATCTAGGTAAAGATAGTGCAGAAGTTTGAATCGGGTACATGAAAGGTGGGGGCTGCCATTGTACATGAAAGGGGGGCAGCAGTTGGGGAAAATGGGGAGTAAAGAAATTAGCTTCGGTCTCTCCCACTCTGATGTGAGTTATTGAAGTCCTGTCCCCCTCCCCAAGGTGAAGTTACAACTAAGGAGATCAAGTATCTGGAAGTAGCAAGGAAAATAACACCTGTGAGATTACCTGGGCTGCTTCCTCTTATTCTAAACAAGGGTCTGTTTTTGAAGGTTTTTTTTTTATTTTGAGAAATGCAGTTTAAAGAATATATTTTTAAAGGCTTTCATTACATCTGTTATTATAAAGACAGTCAAAGAAATTAAGACAATGATTTAAAAAGCACTCCTTGACTTTGTTCCCTCATTATGAAAGCTATACCAACAAGTAGTCTTCAGATGTTAGGAGGAAAGAACGCAGCAGTTTATAGTCAGACTAGAGGACAAAAGGCATCTCTTGCCTCTGGAATAAAAATATTTAAAATGCCCTAGCCTTGCACCAAATGAATTAAAATTGTCTAGTCTTCATTAACAATTTGAGATATAATACTTGTTACATGAAAACATTATCAAGTTTTAAACAAAGGGGGAAAAAACTATATTCATGCTGAGCCTATTACCATGAGTGATGCATCAGACGAAAGTCGTAGATTTTAAATAATGTAGATGAGGGCCTTAGGTCTCTTAGGTTCAATGCTTAGCACAAGGCTGAGTACACAGTAGGTGTTCAGAAATATTTGTTGAATGAATGGATCAATGATCGAATTGATTTCTGAAGGTTAAGAACTGTTATCAAAGAGCTGAGCTGCAATGAAATGTGTATCCTGAGTGCACTTTAATATTTTCACTGACATCTAAGAGTTAAGGGAGGGATCACAGGGTGTAAAGAGTGTTAGCACTCAGGAGAGAAAGGGATGGTTTATTGTACTTCCAAGAAAGGTCAGTCCTGGGGAGTATTAATTGTGAGTGAGACGAAAGAACATTTGGGCTGAATGTCAGGGGAAGCTTTTGAAGAGTAAAGAGTATTAAGCTACATAACAGAGCCAGAGGAGAAACTCAAGGGACCTGATGGCAGTCCCAATGCCTGGAGAATTTATAGGGAGACTGGACCAAGCCCTGGAGAGTGGTGGGAGAAGCCTTCACCCCACAGGCATGTGCACTAGCAGAACTTTCAGGGTTCTGCTTTGTTTCTCTGTTCTGTACTGCTGCACTGGATCGTCTAAAACACAGAAAAACATATGCATCTGTGTGGTCTGGTGAAGGGCCTTGGCAACTTGGAGAATATCACAGTGATCCAATGATGCTAAAAGGAGTTTGTGTATTTGGAAAATGATGCTATGATTCTGAGAGAGCAAATAAGAAGCAATTAATTCATGCTGCAGTGCTTTGAAATGATGGATTTATCAACTATGCATATGATTAACTATAAATGTCTACAACAACAACAAAAATAGAGTCCAATGCTAATTAGAAAAAGTGAACTAGTGATATCCTTTTAGGTCTATGATTCTTCGAAAATGAAATTTGAGGACAGTCATGCCACATAGCTTAAACATACTCAAAATCTCTAATGTCCCCTGGAGCTAAAAAATCTTCTAAAATCAGCCTACATAATGAAGCCTTTGTTACAGCTCAATTGTGCTTATATTATATAGAACAAGTGCTTTGTGCTGCATATTTTGTATGTTAATTTTAAGAGTTGAGCTATTTTCATCCAGGAAGTGAAATTACAGGTCACTCCACAGAACCCAATAAGGATTTTTGTTATAAAATGAAAATAGCTTTAACTAGGGAATGTTCAGCTCAATCCCAATACAGATGTGCTGCCTTCTGCTTCCTATAGCTACTATCTAAAGTCACTTGTCATTATAAGAAGGGCCACTTCGAAAGGTACTGCATCTCTCTTCCCAACTTAGTATTCATTCAAATTTTTATGAATAAGAAAGTAATAGTATTTGTGAAAATAAATTTGTATGTCATCAGTTTTATAGACAGATATAGATATATACATAGATATAGATACATGCATAGATACATATACATGCGAGAGAGGGGGAGAGAAGGGAGAGAAAGAGAAGTAACCAAGATTCTATAATATATGTAATTTAAGAATATTGTCCTTTTGAGTACAATAGAACCTTTCTACTGATGATTCATGATTTAACAGTTGTTGTTTTTATTGGTTAATATATATATCATATCCATGGAGGATCTTTTTAAAAGACCAACTTTGCAGTGAAATGCTCTACATAAATAAGATTAAATTTCTTATTTGAAGTGCAGTATATGAAAAAAAAAGCAAGAAAGATTTTCAGCAATTTTAGGCTATATTTTAGATGGTCTGAATGAAATATAGGTTACACAAAATGCCCAAAATTACTGTTATGGACTTTGTACCTTTCTGGGTGGGTAAGCCCTGAGGAGCTGGAGAGAGGGCCTCAGAAGAAGGTCAAGTGGTGAGAGGAGAGTCAGATGGCTCAGCCCACTTGCAGTTCCGCCTGCCTCCTGGGCATCTCCCTAGGGATGTCCCAATGGCAACTCAAAGTCAACATACCCCCTCCCAAAGTGCTGCGCCTCTTCGCCTCTTCTAGACCCTGTTGTAGTTCATGGTAACCTACTTATCAGGTGCCCAACTAAAAGCTACAAGGCCGAAGCAGATGCACTCTGAGAGGCCTGTGTCCTTGACCCTTGGTGGTGGAGCGGGTGTGGGGGGATGCCATGCCTCTAACTTCCGATTGTAAGAGTTGATTTGAATACAAACTGCTTTGAACAGAATTTCACGTGGTGTTTGCAAAGTATCTACAGGATGAAAATAGGCATTTTTTTTCCTCCTGAACAAGTCTACCTCCTGTTGGGCAATTTAAATATTTTAATTATGAAAGGGCAAAAGTGAATGATATCAATTTTTACTAATTTTCACTCTCCTTTTCCATTTTTGCTTTATCACCTTCCTTTAGCAATACAATATTATGAGTTGGGAAATGGCAGCATAGGTGACAGTCCCTTATTTTTTGATGGACTTCGACCTTGTGTACCAAGCAACCTTCCTGAGAATGCAAGTGGCAGGAGATTCTCTGTGAAGATTCCCCCCAGGCCTGTCTATGGCAGAGCCCTGGCACCTGCGATGTAATCATGCTCATTCTTAATGTCATCAGCAGTTCCATCAATAATTCTGCAAGTCACCAGAGTAGATATTACCAGCTGTTTCCAAGACTGCTCATGTCTGCCCACCTCTAAGGATGACGTGACCTGGTTTTCTTTTCTGAGTCACGACTCCATGTTTTACATGATTTTGTTCAGTACTCAGATATTGCCAAGCTCCCCTTTGACATTATTGTCTACATAATAAGGTGGGGACACATAGGAATAAAGAAATCTCAGAGGGCTGATTCTGTTAGGAATGTACACTGGAATTGTCCAACTCCCATCATACTCTCATAATGTGCAATAATAATACCCATAACACTTGGCATAGGTTTTCTGGTAGCATAACTTGCAGAAAAGAAATAGGGCTCATGGTAGAGTTCTCTTTTTAGCATTCTCCACAGATTGAATAAATCAAGAGCAGGCTACAGCGGATCTCCAATATCCAGTGAAATGAGTAATTTTTTGTGAACGAAGAAGGAAACGTGCCTTTAGCTTCCATCAAATATTTAGGCCTTAAAAAAGCAAAGGCTGTAAAGATGGCTCTCAAAGCCTCATCTTACCCAAGTTTGTGAGATGACAATGGCATCCTTCCCAGCGTGCTTGGCAACCTATTTCTTTACAACAGGACCAACAGGCATGTCCCAAGGTAACCTCCCTGTCTCCAAGGCTACCCCCCACTAAATTTGTTTCATTGCTGAGAACAAGAGCGATGAGAAAGAAGGAATGCAGATGGAACACAGATATGAAATATAAAGTGACGTTTTATTGCCTACTTGTTGGAAATGTATGTATAACTTGATTCTGATCCAAAACCTGTGGATTTACCACATCAACGAAACAGGTTTAAGGACCAGCCTTCCCTGGGTCTCCCTCCTGGGCAGGCTGGCTATCCCATCGTGAAAAGCACCTGTGCAACCTGGGGAACAGCCACTTCATCTTCCTTTAAAGCCACCAGGAACCATTAGAGCAAAATCAAACAAAATAAACCAGTTCAGAGACACCTAACAGTCACCAAAGGCTCTCTTCCTGCTCGCGCGCTCCTCGGAAGCTCTTGCTTTCAGTACATTTGTATCCCACGTTACAGAGCTCACAAAAAGATGGTTTGGTTTTGAGAACGATGCTGACAGGACCGCCCGTTGGCGGTTACTCCAGACCTGTCTTCACTCAAAGGCCTCCACTCCACTGCCCATCCACAGTTCGCGCTGGGCGGCTTTGTGGAATTTCTCTCTCCAGATTTTCTAGCTGTAATTATAGTTTCTCATTTACAAAGGAACATTGCAAATGAGAAAGTACTTGGAGCTACTTCCTATACTTGGCAGCCGACGAAGGTGATCATATGTCCTGTTTTTCTTTCTTTCTGTCTTTCTTTTAAAGCCGGGACAGGTCTTTGTTTTTGCTGAAGTTTGCCGTTTTCTCCTTGTTACTGATGTGCAGCCTCCTTTGTGCTGACGGCCAAGGAAATTCTGGACGACTGCCCTGCATGCCTCCAGAGACTGATACAAAGTCTTCACAGTAAAGTCAGTGGGTTTTTTTCAAACCGGCGTTTACCAGAAACAAGACATCTTCATGCTTATGAGGACCTTGCTGTCTACTGAAACTTTCAAAGACAGAGAGCCTGGATTTGGCCTCTCCGAGGTCTGCAAAGGTACTTGAAGCCACTTGACAAAAAAATGATTTCAGCAAGTGCAACGATGAGGTTCAGCCTCAATTTTATTTTGTTTATTTTGCTTGTTTTTCATTTGGCACCAATAGAAAATGTTTAAACATATTTTCAGTTGGAAGTTCTTTGGGCAGATCCTGAAGAGGACTTTCTGTCAGTTCTCAGTAGAAGTATAACCATGAGACAATTTGTTTAACCCAAGTTCCCCCAAATCTATGTATTTTGCTGCTGCCACAAAAATAGACTATCAAATTCCGTGCGATAGGCTCCAGGGAAATGAAGCATAAACAGCTCCTTCTCGTGTATGTCCTGCAAAGAAGGGGTGCTGTTGTCCCTTCCTGAGCCTGCCCGCACGATAGCTGTCTTATTTACCTGAGGCCCGACCTACCTAATTACTGAGATAGCAGCAAACATATCATCTGTTCCTCTCCTCCAGACCATGTGAATGCATTGCCCATTTCTTTAGTGTTTGTCTCGGATTTAAATGAGTCACTTAACCCTTGTGCACAGCAAGGTAAGTTGCAACCAGCTGGCAGCCACCACTCACAGGCTCAGCCCCCACGCCCCGGCCTTCTTGAAGGGCATTGTGTAGCATTGCCCCAGCTATCGTGGCAGGAGGTCCAGCTTTTCTGTGCCTCAGGTAATGAAATGACCGTGAGAACTCTAAGGGTTTTAGGAAGTAGATGCCAGTGTCTATTCTAATGACGGTGAAGGCTATTGATAAAGTGGTTTAAGGTCAATCATCATCAGGGAGTGAGAAGCTCCCTGAGGCCTTCGGGGGCTCCACAGAAAGCTCAACCACGGAACCTACGGAAAGGCCGTTTCGTGCCAAAGGTGGCTGGCGCTCAGGAACGGAGAACAGATGGCAGGGAGTGGTCATGAGGGAGGACAGAGTGCCTCCACATCAGCTCGGCCTCTTTGTATTTGTGAAGAACAACTTTTATTGAAAGACATCACCTTGCTACTGTCTTTATCAATGGAATTGACCACTTTCTAGTTTGATAATTATTTATTATGCTTATTGTTTATGGTTTGTCTACTACTTCACCCCTGCCTGGAATTTCCAATCCAAATCTCTATCCTCATTAGTCTACTTGACACATAGGAGGCACTAAAATAACAAAAACGACAAAAAGAAAAAAAACACACACAAAAAAACCGGCTAAATGAATATAGGTAGTGCATGTTTATTTTTAAAAACTTAACAATATAGAAATGTAGACAAATAATATAAAGAAATGTACAAGTTAATAAAAAGTCATTCATTTATCCTAACCCGTTAAACAACATCTTTCACATATACTTGTGCGGAGGCACATATACTTGCCCATTGTGACACGAATCTATGCATCAATGTGTATACATCAAAATTAGAATTCATCAAAGCCCCTCCCTCACTTGTTGCTGTGATGCCTGAAACACCTGTCCCAGTGTTTCAGTCTGGTTCCTCTCAATCTGTCTACATCAGTGGTTCTTAGCTGGGTTGGTTCCTCACCCACATGGAGACACGAGGCAATGTCTGGAGAACGTTTTGGTCGTCGCTGTTGGGGTGCGGTGTGGGAGTGCCACTGGCATCTAATGTGTGAAGTCCAGGGATGTTGTTACATTTCTGACAGTCACAAGACAGTCTCTGCTGCCCACTCCTCCCACCAACAAAGAATTATTCAACCCAAATGTCAATGTCGCTGAGGTCAGAAACCCTGATCTACATTCTTCCTTTCCTGCTCTGCCCTTCCGGTCATGTTCCCAAGTCTGTGAAGTCTCCCTCCACTGCTTCTCTACTTCTACTTAGTACGGCAGGACCTACGTAGAAGGATGCCATCTCCACGTCCTCTCACAGCACTAACCACAGCTGGTAAAGCTACTTTGAGAAGTCCCCTCCGTTGCTGGCTCTTCTCAACATAGGAACAGCAGCTCTTGCCAAGGGTGCCATCTCCACTCCTCTCAGCACTTCCAGATTGCTGATGCCAAGCAGGCACCCATTCAGACATTGAGAAGTGTCCCCTCACTACCTCTGTGCTCTGCACATGGACACCATGACGTATGGGCAGCTGTGCTTATGCCAGAGACTCAAAGAGATTAACTTTTAACCGTTATGTCTTGCACAGATGTCCACGAAGTCGGTCATGACAAATCATTTTTGTTCTCATTTCTCTAAATGTAAGAGTTCAAATTAAGTTCAAAGGGCCAGCTGAGAAACCATTATCTTGGTCAACATTTTTCTTATCCCAGCCCCGCTCAGAACTGAAACTCCGGTGGCCTCCTCAGCTCCATTTGTAACCAGGGGCGTCAGGAGACACTGGGTAAGAACGGAAGGAGATGAGAGCTGTCTGCAAAGCGGCATTGGGCCTCAGCCTTTCAAAAATGCCCCTTTGTGTTGTTTTATTTTGCCACCATTTTCCATTAAAATATTCCAATATTTTTTCAGATACACAGAATGCTATCTTTTTTTTCACTCAAACCCTCTTTTATATTTTCAGTAGTCTTATACAATTTAATTTACTTAAGTTCCTCCTGTTCTTTATTAAATATATTTCTTGGAACTTTGTGCTTTGGGTTGCTATTGTGAATGATTTTTTTAAAATGACACATTTGAACATTTTGCTGACTGCAATATATATGTCTACATATAAATGTAAATAGTTATATATCTTGTTTCCAATGACTTTAAACTTATTTTATTAATGGAAATACCTTTTAAGTTAATTCTCTTGGACTTTCACCATACTCATATCATCTGAAAATAATAATAATTTGTTTTCTCAGTTCTAGGACTGTGCTAGCCTATAAGTCACCTTTTTGCAAGAACAGGATAAGACAATACCTTACGTAGGTAGACATCTCTATGTGGGTGGCTGGTTTGGTGCATGGATAGAGCCTCTGTGAGAAAGAAGTAGAACTGAGTGCCTGCTCCTCAGGGCAGATGCAAGTCCATCCCGGAGGATGCAGTGCATTTCAGCCCCTCCTCACCTCTGGCTTGGAGCCCTGACTGGAATACAGAAGGGGGTCTTACCCATACCTCCATTTGAATTTTGTTTCCCCCTCCTATTTTATGTTTTATTGCTTTGGTCAGAACTTGTAAAACAAAGTGAAATAGTAATGGTGACAGTGGTAGTTAGCTAGTTGTTTATTGAATGTTATTGAGAGTGCATTTGTATTTCTCTAGTAAATATTCTGACTTGAGGTAGCTATTTCTTGATTTGAGGTAGATATTAGTTAGTATTTACCTGCATAAACAATCAATGGTTTTCCTATTTTCCAATAGTGACCCATTAGAAAATGGAAAATAGATCCTGTCAATTGT